>NC_132781.1:66145114-66453666 GCF_048418805.1 Vulpes vulpes
GAGCTAGGAATGTCCTTAAAGTGACCTGGTCTCAGAATTTACTTTGTAGTCATAAAGAGATAATACTTATGGACAGGTTAAATATGCTTAGAATTTCACCTATTTTACCTGTAGCCTGGTTTCACATGTTAAGCCAATGCTTTGAGCTTGTCTAATTACTAAAAACTGTGTGCATGGAAAACTAAATAGAAGAATATAGTTGAGTTTAATCTCTAAAGTTAATTTAAATCTTCAATTTAATTGTTAGAGTTAAGTTCAAAAATCAAGTTTAAAACTATTAGCCTAATTTTTACAGTTATATAATTTATAAAATGTGTGTATAGGGGGATGCCTGGGTGGTTCAACAGTTGAGCATCTGTCTGCCTTTGGCTCAGGGTGTGATTCCGGAGTCCTGGGATCGAGTCCCGCATCAGGCTCCCTGCATGGCGCCTGCTTCTCCCTCTGCCTGTGTCTCTGCCTCTCTCTCTCTTTGTGTCTCTCATGAATAAATAAATAAAATCTTTTTTAAAATAATAATTAAATTAAATTAAATGTGTGTATAGGAACCATAGAAGAATATAATAAAAAGTACTGATATCGTTATTTCTGAGTGATTTTTAAAATCTTCTTTCTTGTGAATTCCTTTAATTCCAAATTTCCAAAGTGAACATATACTGCTTTTGTAATGAGAAAAAAAAAATGTTTTATGAGTGTGTGCTTGTATGACTTTTACATGTCACTCTCACTGTTAGAATGCTTTCTGCTGTAATAAACGTCAGACTAAAAGTGACACGTTTTCATCTCAGGTTATAGGACGTTCTTAGGTAAGCATGCAGAGCTAGTTAACTCAGAGCTTGAAGTCATTTTCTCTGCCTCCACTGAGCTTTCCTTTAGAAGCTAATTGCAATTCTAAGTCTCAAGGTCAGAAAGAAAGCATGGCTTCCCCTTTCCCAGAACTTTAAGCACTTCATCTTAAATTGGGTAGAATTGGAACACGTGGCCAGTTCTAAACTAGTTACTAGCAAAGGAGAGGGCAATTACCTTAAATAGCTTTAAAGTATGTTTTGTTTTAGGGAGTCAGGGCTCATTTCCCCTACTATTTAGCTATCAGATAAAAATAATGTCCTTCATTCTCTCCCTCTCTCTGTCTCTCCTCCCTTCTCCCCTATTTCATTCTCCCCCCCATCCAACTCTTTCTCCCCCCCCCCTTTTTTTCTCTCTCTCTCTTCTCTCTCTCTTTCTTTCTCCTAAGAGCAGAAGGAGAATGTTTTGGAGGTCAGAAAGCAGCAGTAACTTTACTATCAAAATAAAATTGAAACTATGTATACCAAAAAGTTTAAGAAGCACAGACACAATTGAATACAAAGCATATAGACTAAATATAGTTATTGGAACATAGTAATTACATAGTAATTGTAGCCCTAAGGCGAAAGATTTTACTGTTTTTCACAATCTAAATCCAAACCCTTTAAACTCCAGTAGTTGGAAGCTTCAATAGAAGCAGAGGGTAGCTCCTGCCCAATTATTTACTTTCTTGGGAACTCTTGGTCCCTGTTTTTTGTTTGTCTGTTTTTATCGCTTATTCCACTGAGTAAGAAATTTTCATAAGTTTTTTAAAATTCTTGTGATCACTTCAGATCCAGAGAATAATTGTCAAATAAATTAGTATAAATATGTGGCAATCTGAAGCAGATTTTCCATGAAGCTAATAAAACTTAACTTCAAGTTCCTTATTTATTCAGTTCCCTTCTGAGGCCCTGGGAAAGATGTCTTCACAATGTCATATGTTTTTGCAAAATTCACAAAAACAAGATATTATCATTGTAATGGGTTAAGACTATCTC
Source organism: Vulpes vulpes (assembly GCF_048418805.1). NCBI lineage: Eukaryota > Metazoa > Chordata > Mammalia > Carnivora > Canidae > Vulpes > Vulpes vulpes. The sequence continues at coordinate 66,146,938 of NC_132781.1, forward strand.
TTTCCCTTTTTATTCCTCTCTGCCCCACTCCTCCTCCCCTCAGATGAGGCAGTATTAGAATGTCCATGGATACCTTCACAATCCAGCCAAGGGTGAGTTGAAACAGGAATATATTAATATTGAAACTAAAGGGATATTATGTGGCTCTTGGTCACTTTCATGTACACACAGTTAAGTCACTGCTAACCATCACAGTAAGCCCGTAGGCATAGTACTAGATAAAATATTGGTAGCCGTCATACTGATTTATCCATCATAGTGACAGGAAAATGTAAGGTCAGAGGTCATATCATGATGTAAATGTGCCTGGACATATGGCATCAGAACTATGTGGGTAGGGGAGGGAAAACAGGGTATAAAATGTACAGAAGCTGGTCTATGGAAAATTTTTCCAGCCCTCAGGATGTACACCCTAAAGTATTTCCCAATAAATCACAACTTTTTGCAATCTACTCTGAGGGCAGATGGAACCTGTGATTTGCTTCTAACCATGCTTTCTTATGGCAAAGCTCACAGGATATGATTCCCTTGGTTAGGTTACAATATAAGGCAAAGGTGATGGGATGTCACTCCCATGATTATGTTACATCATCTAAAACTCTATCTTAGCTGACTGGAGCCAAATATTCCTGCTGCTCTTGAAAAAGCCAATAGCCATGCTATGAACTATCTTTGCAGAAGTTACATGGCAGAGAATTGTGGGCAGCCTCTAGGACTTGCGGGTAGCATCCCATGAAAGCTAGGCCTTCAGCTTCAGTCATACAGATGCAGGAAAATGAATTCAGCCAACAAACCTGAATAAACTTGGAAGTGGACTCCTTAGTCAATCCTCCAGGTAAGAGCACAGCCTGGCCAACATTTTGATTGTAGCCTGATAAGACTGAACAGAGGACCCAGTGTCACTCCAGGACTGTGTAGTCACAGAAGTTATGAGATAAGAAATGTGTGTTGTTGGGGCACCCAGGTGGCTTAGTCAGGTAAGCATCTGCCTTCAGCTTGGGTCATGATCCCGGGGCCCTGGGATTGAGCTCTGTATCAGGCTCCTTCTCAGCGGGAAGTCTGCTTTTCCCTCTGCCCCTTTCCATGCTCATGCTCTTGCCAGTGCACACTGTCAAATAGATAAATAAAATCTTTCCAAAAAAATGTGTGTTGCTTTAAGTCACTATGTTTGTGGTAATTAATTCTGCAAACTAATCACTTTACATGTAAAATTATAAGAAAAAGATTTGGTCCTTATCAAATCCTAGTCACCATGGAAATTCTCTGCTAAGAAATACACTCAACAATGAAGCATATACAATTATAAATTCCCCTACGTTTTTCCTTTTTGATTTAAAATATACAATGTATCTGAGTTTCTGTGTTGGTAGGACACAAAACTATATGCAGTACTAAATACATCAAGTATATCTGTTTTATTCATCTTAATGTATCAGATGTCATTATTAATAAAGAATTGTGAAATTGAAAGAAAGCTTTTTAAACTATTCATATATAAAAAATTATAAAACATTATTACACAAAAACATAATCAGGGAATATGTAGCCAAAATAATTTAGAGGAAAAAATATTTTAGATTATGGCAAGCAATTAATGATTAAAATTATTTCATTATTTTTATAGATTGATGTTTATGGTGTCAGCTTTTTGTAATTTGTGATTTCCTTTCTCATTCTAACAATATTTTTCCTTTTATACCCAATTATGTATTACAGAGAGCTCTCAAAATTGTAAAAACTTCAGGCCCCCAGAAAACATGAATCCTCTGATAGGAAAGAACTAAACCCCTACACTCTTTATTTCTTTTCTTTTTTAAAGTAGGCTCCGTGCCCAGCATGGAACCCAATAGAACTCACAACCTCAAGATCAGGACCTGAACTGAGATTAAGAGTGAGATGCTTAACCAACTAAATCACCAAGGCCCCTCGACCCTATGATATTTCCAAGATCATTTTCCACTTCCCAAGTTTATACACTAGTCCTGGTAAAAGGGTTAAATCTTATTTTCTTGCCAAGTTCATCATCTTGATGATCTCTCCATAAAGTTATGCTTATTAGAATGAGCTCCTGCCTCATACTTGCCATTCTAATACCTCCTCTCCATCGAGCTTGGGACTGAAGTCTGTTCCTAAATTGGCTTTAACTAGGGAAGGACATGCTTCTGATTTCAGACATCTTGGCTGCAAACTATATGCCAGGCTATGTACTAAAGTTTTTAATGCAGCCTGCGTTTATATATTTCTAATTATTATGCTCCACCCATCTGATAGGATATATCTTGCTATACTCTCATCTACCTCTTTCCCCGTTATTAGTTGCTCCCCTGAACTTCTCACTATTTATCACTAAATACGTTAGATGGTTCCACTTTCTAGGTCATGCTATCTTTACTAACAGCTGGTTCCTCTACAAACAACTGCTTATCCCAATAGATGTAGTTCCCAGAACTAGCTCCACAAATTCTTCCCAAATCTATTGCAGAAAACAATCTCATAACCAGCTATTGGACAAAATACAACCACCATCACAATAGCATTTTCACATTCAATAGAAATAGATCTCAGAGAAATACAAATGCAGAAATTGATAAGGATCCATCAGAGGCAAGCTGTCTCAACTTCTCATTACTAAATCTATAAACTTTCCTCAAGAACATCCTGTTCTCTGTATTCTCCTATTACAGTGGAAGACTCGTCCCTGCTCCTCTTAAAGGTCAATCCATCTACCCTCTATTCTAGATACCATTCCCTCTTACCTTCCAAGGACATAACTTCTTCAGATCTCTCTCCTAGACCATCAATCTTCCTTTCTCTACTAAACCATTCCCATTGTCATATAAAAATGCTTTATCATCTCACATCATTGAAAACATCCTCAACTAGGGACACCTGGGTGGCTCAGTGGTTGAGCGTCTGCCTTTGGCTCAGGGCATGATCCCGGAGTTCTGGGGTCAAGTCCCACATCAGGCTTCCTACATGGAGCCTGCTTCTCCCTCTGCCTGTGTCCTTACCTCTCTCTGTGTCTCTCAGAATAAATAAAAAATCTTTAAAAAAATATCCTCAACTGTACATTTGATTTCAGTTTCAGCATTCACAATCCACTTTTCTATTCTTCATAGAAAACTTCTCATGAGTTGTACAAGCCTCATCATTCCTCTTCCTTAACTTCCCTTTTAATCTTCATCACATTACTTGGATTCTGTCCCGTCTACTCCAATGAAACTCTTGGCAAGGTCACCAAAGATCACCCTACTATCAAAGCTGATGATGACTTCTCTTTTCTTAACTTACTGTAATGCTCAATATTTAAACAATTGTCCACTCTCTGTAAGGAGCTTGGGTGAAGGAGGACTTCATTATCTGGGAAAATACTAAAGTCGGGGGAAATGGAAAAGAAGGCCTGATTTGGGAGAGATCACATGACAAGGAAGTGGGTCAGTAGATTGCCAAGTACAAGGGAGCTTCATGGAAGCTGAACTGATGTCTAAAGGCCATCCTTCTTCCTTCAACTGAGTAAAGCACATTGCCCTCATGGGCAATAGGTCATGGAAGTGACCTATTAATGTTTTTCTTATCATTATCTAGTGATATCCTTCCATTTTCAGATATCTGTATATCATCCCTGGATCATTCATGATAAGTCATCCTAAAGCAGTGCTGAACCCCAATCTGGATAACCACTTTGTGTGGAAATCCCACTTTTATCAGTCTAGTACATTTTTAATTCCCCTGAAAAGGAGGAGAGGTTATTTTTTAAGAATTTGAGGAGAAAGTCCAGCATCAGTACTTGAGTGGAACTGGACAGTGATGAAATCCTACACCTCTTTGCTTCCCAGTTGAGACACTTTTCTTAGTTCTGTGAAGTCATCCCCTCCTGATTTTCTTTCTATGTGACTCATAGTTCTTTCTGTTTTGTGTTCCTTCTCTTCTACCTAATATTTATATGGGCTCAGAACTAGGAATTCTTGGTTTGTCTGTCTGTCCTCTCCCCCTTGGGAGGAAGAGAGAGAGCAACTATACACACATGTGGAAAGCATACATTAGAGGAAACAAGTTAGAGCAGTGCAAAGCATGGTCATAAGTCTGGCAGCACCACAGCACACATATCATCAGGGATTTTGTTAGAACTGCAAATTATCAGGCCCTACTCAGGCATACTGGAGAAGAAATACTAGGTGGGACCCACAATCTGTGCTTTAACAGGCAATCCAGGTGATTCTGGTATGTGCTAAAGTTTGATAGCCCTGGGCTAGAGGTTCTGGCTATCAAGTCAAAGATGAGAAAACAAACCAAAGATGAGAAGGAGGATGATCTGAATATTGTTTCAGTCAAGAAAAAAGAAAAAGGTGTAACTTTGGGAGGCAATTGAATGTGATGGCAAGGCATGAGTGTGGCTGAATTTGGATCTCTGGATAGGACTCTGAATATCCTCTTTTACAAAAGGATTTTTTTTTTTTTTTAATGAAGGTGACTTAATCCTCCCATTGGGGCAGAACCTGATGCATTAGCAGAACATTGCCTAGAAAGCCTCACTTAGGGATTTTTAGGTTTGTTGTCTGTTTTCTATCAATATTATCAGAAAGTTAAACTTAGGAGCATCACTTACTATGTTTTATCTCCACCCACTGTTGCATAAGTAATTAAGCCAAATAAGAAAAGGGTCTTAGAAAATTATATTTCAATTTTCAATCTGTGATTTATCTATTTATTGCTCTGTAGGCAATATTTTAAAAATATTTCACGAAAATGTGATATGCACATATCCTAATTCATAGGCCACTTAAGAGAATAATTATTCACATTTTGAAAAGGTTTATTTCCTTCACAAAGGAATTCCTCTGGTCTCTTCTAAATGGTTAGCTTCAAGCCAGTTCAAAAAGTGATACAACACCTTTGGGCAAAGAAGCCTGCCTCAAAACTCAGAAGGCTAGCTGCTTTCCAACTATGTTCATGAAGGCCTGACCTTGGGACTCAGTATTTCCTTTTCTTTTTGATAATTATTAAATGGGTGATCCAATTGTTGGGATCTGAGTATAATACTCTAGGAAAATACTCAACAGGGAATAAAATTGGGTTCTAGTCCTGGCTCTGATATGAATCTATTCAAGATATTTAACCATTTTAAATCATCCTTGATAAAACAATTAGGGTTGTATAGGTAGATAATTTTTTTAAAAGATTTTATTTATTCATGAGAGACACAGAGAGAGAGAGACAGAGACACAGGTAGAGAGAGAAGCAAGCTCCCTCTGGGGAGCCTGATGCAGGACTCGATCCCAGGATCACAACCTGAGCCAAAGGCAGATGCTCAACCACTGAGCCACCCAGGTGCCCCAGTGTAGATGATTCTCGAGTGTCCTTCCTTTTTTTAAATTTTTTTTTTTACTGGAGTTCAATTTGCCAACATACAGCATAACACCCAGGGCTCATCCTGCCAAATGCCCCCCTCAATTCCCATCACCCAGTCACCCCAACCCTCCACCCACCTCCGCTTCCACCACCCCTTGTTCATTTCCCAGAGTTAGGAGTCTTTTATGTTTTGTCACCCTCACTGATATTTTCACTCATTTTCTCTCCTTTCCCTTTATTCCCTTTCACTAATTTTTATATTCCCCAATGAATGAGACCATATAATGTTTGTCCTACTCAGATTGACTTATTTCACTCAGCATAATACCCTCCAGTTCCATCCATGTCGAAGCAAATGGTGGGTATTTGTCGTTTCTAATGGCTGAGTAATATTCCTTTATATACATATATCACATCTTCTTTATCCATTCATCTTTCAATAGACACCGAGGCTCCTTCCACAGTTTGACCCTACTCTTCCGCCATCTTGCCTTTACCCTTGAGTGTCCTTCCTGTGCTAATATTCAATAACTTAGGAATATAAAGTGAAAAAATACGTGTAAAAAAACCCTCTGTAATTATAAAATACAACATAGATGTTAAATTTATGATGTGAACTCTTCAATTTACAGAAATCCAATTGGCACTTGTTTTCAGGAAGTTATTCATAACATTGTATGCCTATATAATGATCAAGATGGGGAAATATTAAATGCATTGTCATATCTTGGATTGGATCCAGAACAGGAAAAAAATGACATTAGTGAAAAACTAGTAAAATCCAAATAAAGTGTGTGGTTATTTAAAAGTGTTGTACCGATATTAATTTCTTTGTTTTGACAAATGTACCATGTTATTATTATGGGAAGCTGAGTAAAGTGTATGCAAAAATTCTCTGTCTTTTTTTTTTTAATTCTCTGTCTTACCTTTGCAACTTTTCTAATTTTGAAAATTGAAATTTCTAAAATTGTTAAATTATTAAAATTTTGCTAAATTTTAAAATAAATTATTGTGCTACTGTGCTTCTGAATTGCCTTTCTGACATTGAATTGTAATCCAAATTCTGTAACTCTGTGGGAGAGAGGACTGTTTCTGTTTCTTTCTTTTGTGGTGAGTTCTTCCTTCTAGTCATTTTGCTCAGTGCAGAGTAGATAAAAACAAGTTGTACTGGAAAAAGGAGAAAAAGGAAAAAAAGGGGGGGTGGGGACAAACAAAAAACAAAAAATAAGGAGGGGTATCCTCTGATTCTGTATACTTTAAGTCCCTAGACTTCCCCTGGAACTTTCCAGTGCTGCTTGGTCAAGAACTTGCTCTTCCCCTGTCCTTCCAGCTGGTCTTCTGGGGGAGGGGCCTGCTGTGCTGATTCTCAGGTGTGTGCACCTGCGGCAGCTGCCCTGCCCTCTGCCTGTTGCAGGCTCTGTGGGAGCTGTTTATCCTGTGAGGCCTCTGCTCCCTGGTGGCCTGCACCGTCCCAGGTACAAGGTGACACCAGGAGGAACAACGGTGACACCAGGAGGAACAACGGTGTCAGCGGTCAGGTCTCCAGCCCTGGAGTCAGCTCCCACAGTAACAACCGCAGCTCCCAGTCCACAGGGGCCTGGATGCTCAGGCGCGGGGGGTGCTGATCTGCACAGCTCGGGGCCACCCACGGCAGGAGCGTCCTCGCTGTCCTGTGCCCTCCTGGCCTCCGCCTATTGGGGGCGGGGGGGAGCGCCGGATCCAGGGCTGTGTCCCCTGTGCCCTGGGATGGGGGCCTGCACCGCGGGAACGGCTGCGCAGCCCCCTCCGCATTGATCTTCCGCCCGAGCCTGCTCCCGCGTCCAACCGAGCCCGCCCTGCAGCCCTTTAGGGAGCTCGGCCACGGGGTGTGGGGCTCTCCCCAGGGCGCAGGTGTCTGTTACTGCCCCCGGGAGCCTGAGGGCATCCCCGCCCCTCCTGGGGTCCTGCTCCAACTCCCTGAGCGCCTCTCCCTCTGGGAAGGTTGGTGAAGCTCCTGCTTCTCCGGGTCGGGGCTCTCCTGTCCTGGGGGCTCTCGCATGGCCCCTCCCACTTGGGTGCTTTTTCTTTCTTTCTTTCTTTTTTTCTTTCTTTCTTTCTTTCTTTTTCTTTTCTTTTTTTTTTTTTTTCCATCTTCCTACCTTGATAGAAGCGCAAACTCTTCTCACTATAGCATTCGGCTGTTCTCTCTTTAAATCTCAGAATGAATTCGTAGGTTTTCAGGATGACTTGAAAGTTACCTAGGTAAGTTGGTGCGGACAGGTGACCTGGGGATCCTACTCCTCCACCGTCTTGCCCCGCCTCCAGATTTTTACTTTCTTAGTCCAAGTTTATCTTGGACTAAGAAAGGAAACTTTCTCACAGTTTTCAGTAAAACTTTTCTAACATCGAAGATGGGTTTTGTTGCTTTTGTGAAATGTTAAAAAAAAAAAATATGGTGGTTTGATTTCTGTGATTTCCTGACTCTCTTCCTTCTCAACTTTGATCCACAAAAGACCCACTGTTTATATCTGTTGTCCCTGTGCTGCATACACATATACACATATATGGATGGATGGATGCATAGTTATATTCCAAAGGCATAGCTACTGGTGGCTCTGGAAAAAAAGCACAAAGGATTCAAGAGACTTCATGACTGCAGAATTTAGATCTAATCAGGCCAAAATTAAAAATCAATTAAATGAGATGCAATCCAGACAGGAGGTCCTAACGATGAGGGTTAATAAGGTAGAAGAATGAGTGAGTCACACAGAAGACAAGTTGATGGCAAGGAAGGAAGCTGAGGAAAAAAGAGGAAAACAATTAAAAGACCATGAGGATAGGGTAAGGGAAATAAATGACAGCCTCGGAAGGAAAAAATCTAGTTTAATTGGGGTTCCAGAGGGTGCCAAAGGGACAGAGGTCCAGAAAGTGTATTTGAACAAATCATAGCTGAGAACTTCCCTAATGGGAAGCGAAACAGGCATTCAGATCCAGGAGACAGAGAAGTCACCCCCAAAATCTATGAAAACCGGATCCACCCCCCGTAAAATCAATAAAAACCATTCAACACCCTGACATTTAATAGTGAGACATTTAATAGTGAGACTTGCAAATTCCAAAGATAAAGAGAAGATCCTTAAAGCAGCAAGAGACAAGAGATCCTCAAACTTTATGAGGAGAAGTATCAGGTTAACAGCAGGCCTCTCCACAGAGACATAGCAGGCCAGAAAGGGCTGGCAGGATATGGTTAGGGTCCTAAATGAGAAGAACCTGCAGCCAAGAATACTTTATCCAGCAAGGCTCTCATTCAGAATAGAAGGAGAGATAAAGAGCTTCCAGGATAGGCAGGAACTGAAAGAATATGGGACCACCAAACTAGCTCTGCAAGAAATATTAAGGGGGATGCTGTAAAAGAAAGAGGAAGTCCAAGGAAACAATCCACAAAAACAGGGACTGAATAGGTATGATGACACTAAATTCATATCTTTCAATAGTAACTCTGAATGTGAATGGGCTTAATGACCCCATCAAAAGGCGCAGGGTTTCAGACTGGATAAAAAAGCAAGACCCATCTATTTGCTGTCTACAAGAGACTCATTTTAGACCTAAGGACACCTACAGCCTGAAGTAAAAGGTTGGAGAACCATTTACCATTCAAATGGTCCTTAAAAGAAAGCAGGGGTAGGCATCCTCACATCAGATAAATTAAAGTTTATCCCAAAGACTGTAGTAAGAGATGAAGAGGGACACTATATCATACTTAAAGGATCTATCCAACAAGAGGACCTAACAATCATGAATATTTATGCCCCGAATGCGGGAGCTGCCAAGTATATCAATCAATTAATAACCAAAGTTAAGACATACTTAGATAATAATACACTTATACTTGGAGACTTGAACACGGCGCTTTCTACAATCGATAGATATTCTAAGCAACATCTCCAAAGAAACAAGAGCTTTAAATGATACACTGGACCAGATGGATTTCACAGATATTTACGGAACTTTACATCCAAATGCAACTGACTACACATTCTTCTCAAGTGCACATGGAACTTTCTCCGGAATAGACCACATACTGGGTCACATATCAGATCTTAACCAATACCAAAAGTTTGGGATCATACCCTGCATATTTTCAGACCATAATGCTGTGAAACTAGAACTAAACCACAAGAAGAAGTTTGGAAGGATTTCAAACACGTGGAGGTTAAAGACCATCCTGCTAAAACATGAAAGGGTCAACCAGAAATTAGAGAAGAGTTAAAAAAGATTCATAGAAACTAATGAGAATGAAGATACAACCGTTCAAAATCTTTGGGATACAGCAAAAACAGTCCTGAGGGGGAAATACATCACAATACAAGCATCCATCCAAAAACTGGAAAGAACTCAAATACAAAAGCTCACCTTGCATCTAAAGGAGCTGGAGAAGGAACAGCAAATAAAACCTTCCACCAGCAGAAGAAGACGGTTAATAAAGATTCGAGCAGAACTCAATGAAATAGAGACCAGAAGAACTGTGGAACAGATAAACAAAACCAGGAGTTGGTTCTTTGAAAGAATTAATAAGATATATAAACCATTAGCCAGCCTTATTAAAGAGAGAAGAGACTCAAATTAATAAAATCATGAATGAGACAGGAGATCACCACCAATACCAAGGAAATGCAAACGATTTTAAAAACTTATTAGGAGCAGCTCTAAACCAATAAATTAGGCAATCTAGAAGAAATAGATGCATTTCTGGGAAACCACAAACTACCAAAACTGGAACAGGAAGAAATAGAAAACCTGAACAGGCCGATAAACAGGGAGGAAATGAAGCAGTCATCAATAACCTCCCAAGACCCAAAAGTCCAGGGCCAGATGACTTCCCAGGGGAATTCTATCAAATGATTAAAGAAGAAACCATACCTATTCTACTAAAGCTGTTAGGAAATATAGAAAGAGATGGAGTACTTTCGAACTCATTCTATGAGGCCAGCATCACCTTAATTCCAAAACCAGACAAAGACCCCATCAAAAAGGAGAATTATAGACCAATATCCCTGATGAACACAGATGCAAAAATTCTCAACAAGATCCTAGCCAATAGGATCCAACAGTATATTGAGAAGATTATTCACCATGACCAAGTGGGATTTATCTCTGGGATGCAAGGCTAGTCCAACACTCGTAAAGCAATCAATGTGATTGATCATATCAACAAGAGAAAAACAAGAACGATATGATCCTCTCAAAAGATGCAGAGAAAGCATTTGACAAAATACAGCATCCATGCCTGATCAAAACTCTTCAGAGTGTAGGGATAGAGGGAACATTCCTCAGCATCTTAAAAGCCATCTACGAAAAGCCCACAGCAAATATCATTCTCAATGGGGAAGCACTGGGAGCCTTTCCGTTAAGATCAGGAACATGACAGGGATGTCCACTCTCACCACTGCTATTCAACATAGTACTAGAAGTCCTAGCCTCAGCAATCAGGCAACAAGAGAAATAAAAGGCATTCAAAGTGGCAAAGAAGAAGTCAAACTCTCCTCTTCGCAGATGACTCTCCTCTTCACAGATGACTGTACATAGAAAACCCAAAAGACTCCACCCCAAGATTGCTAGAACTCATACAGCAATTTGGCAGTGTGGCAGGATACAAAATCAATGCCCAGAAATCAGTGTCATTTCTATACACTAACAATGAGACTGAAGAAAGAGAAATAAAGGAATCAATCCCATTTACAATTGCACCCAAAAGCATAAGATACCTAGGAATAAACTTAACCAAAGAGGTAAAGGATCTATACCCTAAAAAAACTACAGAACACCTCTGAAAGAAATTGAGGTATACACAAAGAGATGGAAAAATATTCCATGATCATGGATTGGAAGAATTAATATTATGAAAATGTCTATGCTACCCAGGGCAATGTACACATTAAATGCAATCCCTATCAAAATACCATGGACTTTCTTCAGAGAGTTGGAACAAATCATATTAAGATTTGTGTGGAATCAGAAAAGACCCCGAATAGCCAGGGGAATATTAAAAAAGAAACCCATAGCTGGGAGCATCACAATGCCAGATTTCAGGTTGTACTACAAAGCTGTGGTCATCAAGACAGTGTGGTACTGGCACAAAAACAGACACATCAATCAACAGAACAGAATAGAGAATCCAGAAGTGGACCATCAATTTTATGGTCAACTAATATTCGACAAAGGAGGAAAGACTATCCACTGGAAGAAAGACAGTCTCTTCAATAAATGGTGTTGGGAAAATTGGACATCCACATGCAGAAGAATGAAACTAGACCATTCTCTTACACCTTGCACAAAAATAAACTCAAAATGGATGAAAGATCTAAATGTGAGACAAGATTCCATCAAAATCCTAGAGGAGAACACAGGCAACACCATCAAAATCCTAGAGGAGAACACAGGCAACTTGGCCACAGTAACTTCTTGCAAGATACATCCATGAAGGCAAGAGAAACAAAAGCAAAAATGAATTATTGGGACTTTATCGAGATGAAAAACTGCACAGCAAAAGATACCATCAACAAAACCAAAAGGCAACCTACAGAATGGGAAAAGATATTTGCAAATGACCTATCAGATAAAGGGCTAGTTTCCAAGATCTATAAAGAATTTATTAAACTCAACAGCAAAGAAACAAACAATCCAATCATGAAATGGGCAAAAGACATGAACAGACATTTCACAGAGGAAGACATAGACATGGCCAACAAGCACATGAGAAAATGCTTCGCATCACTGGCCATCAGGGAAATACAAATCAAACCCACAATGAGACCACCTCACCCCAGGGAGAATGGGGAAAATTAACAAGACAGGAAACCACAAATGTTGGAGAGGATGTGGAGAAAGGGGAACCCTCTTGCACTGTTGGTGGGAATGTGAACTGGTGCAGCCACTCTGGAAAACTGTGTGGAGGTTTCTCACAGAGCTAAAAATAGATCTGCCCTACGACCCAGCAATTGCACTGCTGGGGATTTACCCCAAAGATACAGATGCAGTGAAACACCGGGACACCTACACCCTGATGTTTATAGCAGCAATGTCCACAATAGCCAAACTGTGGAAGGAGCCTCAGTGTCCATCAAAAGATGAATGGATAAAGAAGGTGTGGTCTATGTATACAATGGAATATTACTCAGCCATTAGAAATGACAAATACCCACCATTTGCTTTGACAAATGGATGGACCTGGAGGGTATTATGCTGAGTGAAATAAGTCAATCAGAGTAGGACAAACATTATATGGACTCATTCATTTGGGGGAATATAAAAATTAGTGAAAAGGAATAAAGGGAAAGGAGAGAAAATGAATGAAAGTATCAGTGAGGGTGACAAAACATAACAGACACTTAACTCCGGGAAATGAACAAGGGGAGATGGGGGGGTGACTGGGTGATGGGCACTGAGGGGGGTACTTGGCAGGATGAGCACTGGGTGTTATGCTATATGTTGGCGAATTGAACTCCAGCCAAAAACAATTAAAAAAAAAACATATAAATTCATATACTTGCACTATAGTTTGATGAACCAGTAAATTTTGTCAGCATGACTGTCATTAGCACAGAAAGCTAGATCATTTCAAATATATATGTTTGACTTCATGAACACCTGAAGTGACGGCTCATGTAAGCACATGTTTTGTCCCTAAATTTGCATGAACTTACTTTAAGGTACTAAAGTCTTGTATTTCTGAAGTCTTGTACACTTAAATATAAAGAACTAAATATAGCCACATTAAATTCACATTCCAAAATAATAAACTCCAATTAATTTGCAAAAGAAAGAAAGAAAGAAAGAAAGAAAGAAAGAAAGAAAAGAAAAGAAAAGAAAAGAAAAGAAAAGAAAAGAAAAGAAAAGAAAAGAAAAAAGAAAGAAAGAAAGGAAGAAAGAAAGAAAGAAAGAAGAAAGAAAGAAAAAATCTGCCTTGGCATTCATCAGGTATAGATAACAGACACAGATAAAGCCAACTGTAAAGTTAACAGAAGATATTTCTCCTAAACACATGCTGTAAAGTGTCACAAAACCCCCTGACTTTGGGTAACTGCTACTTTTTCTACTCACAAAGAATCTTTTTCTCTAAGGTCATTGATTGTCAAAAAAGTTTTTCTTTGAAATTATTAAAATACCTTATTCTTGACTAGATGATCTAAGTCACTTACCATAGAGAAGCAGCCTCTACTTCCAACTCAGGGGCAGAGCTTCACAAAAGGGGTTTGTGGACACCCGACACATCTATTTTAACTGCAATTTCCAAGAAAACAGCAGCCTGGGTCCATGTTGGAGTCCAGACCCAATGTAGACCCTTTACAAACAGTTTCACTTTCTTTTGAGCCTACAAAACACTACTTCATTTTAATTTCTCCTAAATTTCACCCTTCCCCAAATTCCTATAACAAGGCTCTTTTCCTTTGTTTGGTGAGACACCTCATGGTTCTGGAATGTGGACTCCCTTATTGCAATGAACAAGAAACTTGACTTTCTTGAAATACATTTCTTTACTGATGGACTTAAGCTTCTTGGATGAGGAACCTTGCCTCGTATTAAAATTTCAGGACTAATAATTTGACATAAAAATGAAAAAAATGTATCAAGTTCAAATACTACAGAAAATTATTGTTAAAAAGGAGAATAAGGAGAATAACATCCTCATTATAGGAGCATTATATCCTCATTCTCACATACCTGAAAGATGTGCGACAAAAATAGATGAAAATGTATTACTATTTTTAAACTAGCTAAACAAAAGGAAATACAAAGAAGGAAAGAACAACATGATTCAGCATTAGAAAAACTCAACTTGATGGCAGGAATCCTTTCACAATGTATATTTTTATCAAATCATCACATTGCACACTTTACCTTGCAATTCTGTCTATCACCTCAACAAGAGGGGGGAAATCTCACAAATGAGGTGGCAAATTCAAAAGAATTGGTAATAAAGATTAAATTAAGGAGCATCTGAGTGGCTCAGTGAGTTAAGTGGCTAACCCTTGATCCTGGCTCAGGTCAAGAAAGTGGGATTGAGCCCTGCATCGGGCTCCACCCACGCTCAGTGGGGAATCTGCTTGAGGATTCTTTCTCTCCCTCTTTTTCAGTCTCTCCCCTTGCCTGCTAACTTACTCGGGCATACTCTCTAACAAATAATCTTTAAAAGAAAAGAAGGCTAGAAGTGGGGTGGGTAGGATGGGTAAAATAGGTGAACGGAATTAAGAGTCACAAATGTCCAGTTATAAAATAAATAAGTCACAGAGATTAAAAGTACGGCATAATAAATATAGTTAGTAATGTTGTGTTAACATTATAAAAGAAAAAGAGAATAAACTAGAGAGAACATTTAACAGATTATGATTTTTTGTAAAGAACCTGAGCCAATCCTCAGGTCCTCTAGTCATTTTGTCTGATGCTCATTGTCTATTAATTCTTCAGGAAGAGTTCATGACAATAGTGTCATCAAATATTGATACCATATCAAGTGTTGATGATAGTTTATACATTTTGTATGTGAGAGTTGCTTTTACTAGATATGAAAATCTTTAGCACACATTTTCCTCTTGAATATCGTAAATATGTTGTCCTACTTTCTATTGGCAAAAAGTCTCACTATCAAAAGTCTAGTGACATTCCAATTTTCTTCTATTTTGCAAATGTAATGATACATTAAAATATGTTAAATTGGGGTATCCATTATACTTTTGAAGTAATTCACACTATATTTCGTCAAATCTAAGATGACCTCAAATTTAAGAGTAGCATTATTTTCTGTATTGATGAACAAGGAAAAAAATATATTCCAATTTCAGGGATATTAAAATATAAAGAAATGTGGATTGTGGATGAAATTCAAACTACTCATTTTCTATTGCTGTATAACAATTTACTATAAACATAGTACTACAATAGAATCTTGAAAGAATGGGACATGGACCAAGTTCCTTTTAATGATTATGTATGAAAGGTACACAACTAGATTAAAAAACCTGAATAATACCATAAGTTAGCAGCATGAAGTTTCAGGTATTTGGAAATGTTCTATTTTGAAACGAGAATGAAGAGGCGCAAAGGAAAATGCAGTTTTGCCTGGACCCTCTCTTGACAGTAGTGAGGAATGAATTCTAAATTCAAAAAAATTCTTATTAAAAAAAAAAAAAGCCATACATTACAGAAGATGCTATCACACAGTCAAAGTATATGCTAATTTTTAAAATCCTACAGACGTTACTTCAAAAGTACAGTTTATTTAAAATGAAAGACAAATCCTAATGTAGAGTACTAGTAATTCTTGGTCTCTAAGAAAGGGGAAAGAGGACCCAACGGACAACATGAGATGAGAAGGTGAAGACTTGATGCGGCAGTGACTGGGTCCCTGACCTCGACCGAGTCACGCAGGCCGTCCGCGACCTTGACCGAGTCTCGCAGGCCGTCCGCGACCTTGACCGAGTCTCGCAGGCCGTCCGCGACCTTGGCCCGTCCGCGACCTTGGCCGAGTCACCCAGGCCGTCCGCGACCTTGGCCCGTCCGCGACCTTGGCCGAGTCTCCCAGGCCGTCCGCAAGTGGAAGCGAACGGGGCCACACTGGCATTCACGGCCCTAAAAATCACGACTCTATTAAATCCGTGACGCTGCCCGGCGTGTAGCAGACGCCCAAAACCATTCGTTAAACGTTTATGACGTCTTTAAATGGAATCCCAGAAATCCTGAGAATCTGGAGCTACCTATTAACGTTCGGGGTTTTATCTGTTAAACTAGGGGCTTCCTCTTCTTGCTGTAAAGCTGAAGGCTTCTGCTTCGCAACCCCAACACGTCGCCGGACCCTGGGAGCTCCGTGCTCGGCCACGGAGCCCCACACCGCGTCGCGCGTCCCAAGGGCGGCGACCCCCGGTGACCCCGCACCTGCGCCGCCGAGGCCTAGCTGGCCCCGCCCCCGCCACACCCAAACCGGAAACCGGGGCTCGCCGCGCGCTCCCGGCCCCGCCCCCTCCGGTGATGTCACCACCGCCCCTTGACCTCGCGGTGCCGCCCCCTTTCCTGCCTGCCCGGAGCCGGCGGCGCGGCGGCGGCGTCTCTTGCGGGCGATGGAGGTGTCCGAGCCGGGGGCCGCACCTCAGGGGGAAGAGGCGTCCTGCTCCTCGTGGACGGCTGGCAGGTGAGAGGACCGGGGCGCGCGCAGAGCGGCTCGGGGGCCCGGGCGGTAGGGAGCGCGCGCGAGGCCGCGGAGCGGGGCCGCAGCAGCCCTGGGGGCGGGGAGCGCGCGGGGTGGGTGTGGCGCCGGGCTCGGGCCGCCGCGGCCGCCGGCGGCGCTGAGGAGAAGCGCCCCTGTTCGGTCTGTGCGGCGCCCTCGGTCCCGGTCGGGGTCGGCCGTCCTGTCAGCCCCGGACGCGTGTGGGGACGCGGCGCGGGTGTAACCGCGCGGATAGACGGGGCTGGCTCGGCGGAGACCTCTGGCCCGGGCCCGGGCGGCTCGGCGCGAGCCCGACACCTTCCCTCCTTTTTTTGGGTAAAAAGAAAAGCTCAGAGCGCCGCTGTGCGGGATCCTGCCCCGAGACCCTCCTTCGAAGACTATTACCAGAGCGAACCTGGTAAGGATGGATCAGAGGCGGGCAGGACACCCGGAGGCCTCTGTTGACTACAGTCAAAAAAAAAAAAAAAAAATCCGGGCAAAAACCCCCACGAGTTAGTCATTCTTATTTCCCACTTGGTGTTCAGGTTTCTCGCGTCTCTTGCACGTCTACAAAATCGGGGAGTTTGGGGGGGGCGGGGCGGGAGGATGTTCGTGAGGTTTCTTTTCAGTTATCTCGTGATTAATAAATTGGTCAGTTACCTCCCGCCCGCCACCAGGATAACAATATTCCAGAGGTCGAAGTAATGGATTATGATTTTTGAGCTAATGTGAGACTGTCCATAAACCTGTGGCTTTTTTCCGCTGGTGCAAACTGAAGAGATGTTTTTGGTACCGTGACAACTGCCTGCCGAGGCCAACCAGCGCTGCCACGTTTTACTCGGGGGATATTATGTAATACAAACAGAACGTCCCTTTATTTAAAGGATTTTTGATTGCTATGTAGACCTTATTATCACAAAAATGACTTTTGAAGCGTTCCAGTAAGGCAGAATTTTCTCAAAAGTAAGTGCCAGCCGGTATCGGTGTCGTTAAGTGACAAAGCTGGCTAGAGTGTGGCTGTTATCATGTTTACCTAAGAGCTTTGCCGGCTGGACTATTGTCCTCCATGCAAGGAGGACAGCTCGTGGAAGTACACCAGGGATAAGAAAACTGTGGGAAATTTTCATGTTGCATTACTGTGCCAAAACAGGGCATATATTGTGTGTGTGTGTATCAGAGAAGTGATCTCCTAAACACAGCTATCTCCTGGTTTGCTTTCATAATCGCAATCAGAAGTATTTCTAATAATTATCCACATATCACTTAGCCAGAAGCTGATATTATTTGATAACACCAATCAGTGTCTGGTAACATAAGTGATAACATTTTGATTTGCTCTATGTACAAATCCTTTGGCGAATGTATCGATACCACACTTAGAAAATTGGGTTCCAAAACCTAGATTTCATGCTTTCACATTATTTTTAGAATTGTACAGTTGATAATTAGAGCTTCCCGGAACCTGGAACGGGTTACACTTTTGCCAAGATAATACTGATCTTAGCTGCCACTGTGGCTCAGGCCAGAATGCCCCACCTCTGCTTGGGAATCATTTCTGTTTCCTAATGTTCATCCTATTTTCATTTTTATTTGTATGCCATGCCGTGAAAAAGTTGAGCTGTGGTAAATGATACATTACTATATCTTATCATGCTAGTATCCTTTTAAAAAAAAAAAAAGAAATTATTTCCTTAACATCTATATCCATCATGGGACTCGAATTTATAACCCTGAAATAGAGTGGCATGCTCTACCAACTGAACCAGCCTGCCTCCCCCCTTTTTTTAATTTTTAAAATTCATTTAGCTGATGCTTTTTGAGTGCTTTCTTTATGCCTCCTATAAGAGGCAGAAGGCGGTAGAGCATGGTGATCGAGAGCTAGACTGCTTAGGTTCAGATTCCGGCTCTTCTATTTACCTATTCTGGAATGCCTGGCAGGTTATTTAAATTAACTTTTGTGAGCCTCAGTATTTTTCCTCTGTTCAGTGGAGTTGGTAATAGTGCCTATCTCATAAAGTTGTAAGGGTTAATGGAGTTAGTACATCTAAAGCACTTAAAACAACATGTAACACAGTATTTGCTCTTAAATAATGAATGCCAGGTACAGTTTTAGGTATTTGAAACACATTAGTGAATTCTTCACAGATCATATATTCTCTTGGGGAAGGCAGACAATAAACAATTAATGAGGGATGCCTGGGTGGCTCAGTGGTTGAGTGACTCCAGGCATGATCTCGGAGTCCCGGGATTGAGTCCCCCATTGGGCTGCCTGCATGGAGCCTGCTTCTCCCTCTGCCTATGTCTCTGCCTCTCTCTGTGTGTCTCTCATGAGTGGATGAATAAAATCTTTTTTAAAAAATAAATAATTGGGCAGCCCCGGTGGCGTAGCAGTTTGGCGCCGCCTTCCGCCCAGGGCGTGATCCTGGAGACCTGGGATTGAGTCCCACGTTGGGCTCCCTGCATGGAGCCTGCTTCTCCCTCTGCCTGTTTCTCTCTCTCTCTCTCTCTATCTCTAACATAAATAAAAAATCTTTTTAAATAATTAAATAATTAAATAAACAATTAATGATAAGTAATTTGAAGAAAATACAGCAGGGCAGTGAGTTAGGGAGTGACCTAAGGAGAAGGGGAGACATTTCATTGAAAGTGTAATCAGGAGTGGTCTATGTAATACTGTGAGTCTATATTTTAATTGAGACTTTTAATTGATAAAAGAGTCAGCTATTCTGAGATGTAAAAGAGGAACATTTCCAAGCAGAGGGAATAGGAAGTGTAAAAACTGAAGTGATAGCATGCTTGGATTTTTGAGGAACTGCAAGGAGGCCAGTGTGGCTGAAGACAGTAAGAGGGAAAGTAGTGGGAGTTGTGATTGAAGGGGTACACCTAGGCTCTTTGAACATAGTAAGGTGTTTAAATTTTATTCGAAGAGTTACGGAAATTTACTGAAGGAGAGTTCGAAGAGTTAAGGAAATTTAGTGAAGGATAGTTGTAAGTTGAGGAATAATGTCTGACTGCATTCTAAAAAAATAGGCTTTAATACAGAGCATGAACTGAAGGGGGAGGGCAATAGTAGCGCTAGAGAGACTAGTTGGAGGCCTTTGAAGTAGTTAAGATGACATATAATAATGGTTTGGCCTGAGATTGTACTAGCACACATGGAAAAAATGAAGGAATGGGCTAAGAAGATCTCTAGATTCTGGAACTGAGCAAGTGAATAAATGGTACCAGAAACTGAGTTGGTAAAGACCAGAAACGTATAGATTAAGCAGGGGGAGTCGAATTCTGTTTTGGGCTTGTTATATTCATGAAACTAATTAAACATCAGAAAAGAGATTGTTCTAGCAGATGTGGAAAGTCTGAATGTCAGAAGAGAGATTAAACATGGAGAAATATGTTTAGATATATCATCCGTATGGTAAATTCCATTGAATGAGATTATCTAGAAGAGAGTATATTAAACAAGGTATATGGGGCACTCCAAAATTGCTAAAATACAGATCCATCAGAATGTATGTAAAACAAGATCTGATAACACCTGAGAATAAAACTGTAGGCTGTGATTTTGTAGTATACACAGAGTAGGTCGTCAGTGAATTTAATTCTGACCTATTTTTAAAATTGAAATAAAGGGGTGGAAAATAAGATATATATCTGGTTTGTGAAATTCTCTTTAGTAACTGTCATGTATAATTGAATATTAGATTATAGAATGTGAATATTGAATAACCATACTTGCCCTTATAAGTTGTGTTTTATTTTTTCAGTACAAATAAAAACTTGTCCATCATGTCAGCAGAATCTGTGGAGATTGATGATGCATTATACAGGTGAGAACCTTATGGAAACTGAGTTTCCTCATTTATTGTTCAAAGTAATGGAATACTATATTTGAAAATATCATTAGGCCTATGCAGAGTTTTGTAAATATATCCTAAGAGTTCCTCTGGGGTTAAAATTAGTTTTCTCTGATTTTTTTTTTCTATAGTTTGAAAGCTTGAATAATATTTAAATCTTAGTTGCTTTAGGTTTATGTGATATGACTAAGAATGATTTTGTTACCCACTGTAAAATATTCCTCTCGTTTTTGAGCAGGAGTACATATTTATGTTCTAGATAGTGCAGGAATCTCATGAAAAATGGTCCATTTTGCTTCAATTATACAGTAACATCTAGAAAATATATTCACTTCAGTGTAATCTTGTTAACGTTACATGCTTGTACTATATAGTGATATCAAAATGCTTTAATTAGAATTAAAGATAATTAAAAATACATACATTGCTAGCACTTTTTTTTTAAGTTACTGATTTATTTAAGTAATCTCTACACCCAATGTGGGGCTTGAACTCAGGACCCCAAGATCAAGAGTCACATACATGTTCTTCCAACTGAACCAGCCAGGTACCCATATATTGCTATCACTTCTAAGGTATTCTTTTAATACTTCAAGTTGTTTGTATGGATAATACTATAATCTCAATTTTAAAGTTTTGGAATGCGGGGATCCCTGGGTGGCGCAGCGGTTTGGCGCCTGCCTTTGGCCCAGGGCGCGATCCTGGAGACCCGGGATCGAATCCCACGTCGGGCTCCCAGTGCATGGAGCCTGCTTCTCCCTCTGCCTGTGTCTCTGCCTCTCTCTCGCTCTCACTGTGCGCCTATCATAAAAAATAAAAAAAATAAATAAAATTAAAAAATAAAAAAAAAAGTTTTGGAATGCTTGGGTGGCTCAGCAGTTGAGTGTCTCTGCCTTTAGCTTAGGTCATGGTCCTGGGGTCCTGGGATTGAGTCCCGTGTCAGGCTCCCTGTGGGGAGCCTGCTTCTCCCTCTGCCTATGTCTCTGCCTCTCTCTGTGTATCTCATGAATAAATAAAAATCTTTAAAAAAAAAAAAGTAAATAAAATTTTTAGATTTCTTCTCTATATAATTATGAAAAATATTTTATGTATATAGAGTTTGGAACAATGGGCTATTTATTTTGAAATCTTTTTTATATTTTTTATGTGGGATTCAGAGTCAATTTTGAGCGTTTTGTGAGGAGCTAATATATACCACCTAGTCGGTGGATTTCAGTTTGTTTTGTACTGTACACTTGGAAAAAGAGATAAAAGACTATAAATAAACTTAGTTTTGTTTTATGAAAATTTTTTTGCCGTAAGGTTTCCTGATTATAAATATACCTTAGAAATCACCTTAAGTTTGGATTCTTAATCTATAATTATGATCTTAACATCCTTTTGATCATATTTTTGGGGTAATAAATGGCAGTTTCTTGGAATAGCATTAGCTAGTTTTATTCATTGTTTACTTACGATCTTTGTAAAACTTTTTTATATCCCTCCAACCTTATAATGGCTGATTAATGAACATAATTTTCAGTAAACTAGAGATTAAGTTTTCCATTTGCAAATTGTGTAAGTAGGCTGCAGTTTGCTTGAGTGAAAAATACAGAATATAGTAGTTTATATATGATCAGGTATTACTGGATCATAAAGTAGTTCTATTTTTAATTTTTTGAGGAACCTCCATACTGTTTTCCATAGGAGCTAGACCACTTTACCTTTTTACCAACAGTGCACATTACATGGGTGATGTGCAATTTCTCCACATTCTTGCTGACAGTTGTTATTTTCTGGCATTTTGTTTTTTATAATGGCCATCCATTACAAAAGATTTCATTACTTAGGATACAGCAGTTAGCATGCCCATCATGTGGTTTCAGTTCCCCTTATTGCCATGTCCCATAGGGATAATGCCATGGGCCTAAGTGGATTCTTTGCAGATAAAGGGTTTACATCACAGGTGAGATACACTGCATTTGGGGGACCCACCATTTTATGTCAAACAGTAAGCAAGCCTGCTGTTTGTCTTAGAGAATCACCTCATCCCTCAATTTTATATGCTGCAAACAAGACCCTCAAGTAAAGAACAGTCAGGACCGTGCTTGCTAGGCATATCTAGAGAGACATGTAGGAGCGTGAATGACCCATGAAGGAGTGTCTTCCAACATAAATAAATTTTTTTTTCAGTTTTATTGAAGTAGAACTGATGTATAATAAACTGTACATATTTAAAGTATACAACTTGACATGTTTTGACATACATATATGTTAATGAAATCACCACCATAATACACCAAAGTGTAGATACTGGCTATATCCATCACACCTACACATTTTCTTTGTGCCCCTTTATAATACCTCCGCCTTTCTCTCTCCACCTGCCATTTCAGGCAACAACTGATGAGTTTTTTGTCACTGTAGAATACTTTGCATTTTCTGGAATTTTATATTAATGGAATGGTACAGTATGTACATATTTGAGGGTGCTGGCTTCTTTCAGCATAATGATTTTGAAATTCATCTATATTGTTTTACCAGTAATTTGTTCCTTTTAACATATGGACATATTACAATTTTTTTAACCATTAAAATTTTTTTTAATTTAAATTCAATTTAATTTACATATAATGTATTTTTAGTTTCCAAGGTAGAATTCAGTGACTCATCAGTTTCCTTATAGCACTAATGTTTCAGCACCCCAGTTGAAGATTATCTATCCTCATTGAATTCACTGGGTATTGGGACACCTTGGTGGCTCAGCGTTTGAGCGTCTGCCTTCAACTCAGGGCACTGATCCTGGAATCCTGAGATCAAGTCCCACATCAGGCTCCCTATTAGGAGCCCACTTCTCCACTTCTCCCTCTGCCTATGTCTCCACCTCTCTCTCTCTCTGAGTCACACATGAATAAAATAAAATCTTAAAAAAAAAAAAATTTCCTGGGTATCTATCTTTGGCAGAATTCAGTAGAGTATCTGTTGATTTATTTCTGGAATCTTCTCTTTTAATAATCTTTGTTTCACTTTACAACAATGTCACACTGCCTTACTTACTATAGCTCTATCATACATCTTGGAGTCTAGGAGTCTGATTCCTCCAACTTTGATTTTTTTGAAGAGTTGGTTTGGATCTTATATGTCCTTTGAATTTCCACATACATTTTAGAATCAGCTTGTCAATTTAAAAAAATCCTACTGGAATTTTGTTTGAGTTTGTGTTGAATCTGTAGTTCAATTTTGGGAATATTGACATTTTAAAAATATTGAATTTTAAGATCCATTAATAAACGTGATATGTCTGTCAATTCATTTCTTTCTTTAGTCACTCCTAATAGTGTTATATAATTATCGGTGTGTGATTTTTCCACAACTTTTATCAAATTTTTCCCTAAGTAATTTTTATTTTTATACTATTATAAATGGTAGTCTTTAAGTTTCAGTTACCAATTATTCATTACTTTTAAATTCAAGCTCAGTTGATTTTTAAATAATTATTCTTATCCAGCAATCTTGCTTCACTTACTTGTTTTAGTAAGTTTTTTTTTAGACTCCATAGGATTTTCTACACAGACATATGTGGTTTGAAAATAAAGAAGTTTTACTTCTTCCTTTTCAGTGTAGATATATGCCTTCCATTTCTATGTCTCACCTAATCGCACTGATTGGAAGATCCAATACAATGTTAAATGGAAGTGGTAAAGGTGGACAACCTCACTTTGTTCTTGATGTTTGTTGGAAAAACGTATATTCTTCTATGAACATTCATTCAGCTGTGTTGCTAGCTGTAGGTTTTTCATAGATGCCCTTTCATAGGTTGAGGAAATTTCCTTCTATTACTAGTTTGCTTAAGGTTTTGTTTTTTTGGTGTTTCTTTTTTAAGTCAGAAATAGATATTGAGTTTGTCAAACACTTCTGCATTCATTGAAGTGATTGTATGCATTTTCATTTTAGTCTTTTAATATAGTAAATTACAAGGATGGCTTTTAGATTATTATATGACCCTTGCATTCTGATTCTAGGATAAAACTCATTTGGTCATGGTGTGTGTGTGTGTGTGTGTGTGTGTGTGTGTGTGTGTAGAGAGAGAGAGAGAGATGATTATATATATATATATATATATATATATATATATATATATATATGCTTGAGAGATGCTGTATTTGGGGGCAAGTAGACCACTATGATGCCTTTCATACTGAACTCAGAGTTCAGTTTTATATACATATATATATACATATATACATATACATATATATATATATATAAAATTCTGTTAAGAATTTTGCATCTGATTACATAAGACTGAAGAATCACTGAATTCTACCTCTGAAACTAATAATACTCTATATGTTAATTAATTGAATTTAAATTTAAAAATGTGAAAAAAAGAATTTTTGCATCTGTGTATGTGATGGATTGTTGTGGAGTATTTTTTAATTCAGTGATTTTGTCTTATCAGGGTAATGCTGATTTTATAGGATGAGCTGCAAAATATTTCTTGAAATTTCTAAAAAGTGTGTGTAGAGTTGGTATTATTTCCTCCTTAGATTTTTGGTAGAAATAACAATAGAGTTATCTAGTCTTTGTGGGAAAGTTTTTAACTACAAATTTAACATCTAATAGACATAACATTCAGGTAATATACAGTTGACCCTTAGCATAGGCTTAAATTGCTCAGGTCCACCTATATGTGGGTGTTTTTCAATAAATATACTGGAAATTTTTTGAAAATTTGCAATAATTTGAAAAAACACAAACCACACAGCCTAGAAATACCTAAAAATTAACAAAAGGCATGTAAATGTATAAAATCTATGTAGAGACTAGTCTATTTTATCCATTACTACCACAAAATATACACATGTATTATTAAAAATAGTTTATGAAAACTTATGCACACAAACGGAGTATACATGGTACCATTTGTAGTCAAGAGAAATGTAAACAAACATAAAATGCAGTATTAAATCATAATGGCAAAACTAACACTGTATGTTAACTAATGGGAATTAAAAGAAAAACTTTAAAAATCACAGCTATATAAAATTAACTGTAGTGCCTACTTGTACTAGTGTATTAAATTTGAAGCCACTTCCTGTTGCTATTGTGGTGAACTCAAGTGTTGGCGAGTATCCCCTTAAAATACCAGGGGATGCTAATCATCTTAGTGTGAGTGGCCTCTCCAGTAAATTTTGTATCCTAGTAAAATGATTTCACAGTTCTCACCTATTTTTCAATGTGTTTAGTGGAATACCGAAAACCTTGAATAACACTATGGGTCTCATAGAGAGTGTCACCAGCAACTCTAGAAGCACTCCCTAAAAGTAGAGAAAAGTCATGACATTACAAGAAAAGGTTAAATTACCTAGTGTACCATAGATTGAAGTCTGCATCTATGGTTACCTGCCATTTCAAGACGAATAAATTCAGCATAATGGAAAAGGAAAAGGAAGGGAAGGAAATGGAACTTGGGAAGAGAATGTGGGAATCTGAAGCTGCAGCTCCACCAGCAGACACAAAAACCTTGCACTTCTTGTAAAATACGTTTTTTTTATCTTGTATTGAAAATGCAGCTTTTTATGTGGGTATGCGAGTTGCTCTAAAACATGCTTATATACTCTAATATGATTTGAGAAAAAGCAAACTCCATATAAGACAACTTAAAACAAACAGAAGATGAAGGTAAAGCTGGAGAATTTAATGCCAGCAAAGGATGGTTTAATGATTTAGAAAGAGACTTGGCTTTAAAAATGTCAAGATAAGAGGAGAAGCACTTGCTGAACAAAAGGCAGCAGTTAAGTTCCAGATGCCTTTTACGAAAATCATTATGGAGGGGATGCCTGGGTGGCTCTGGTTGAGTGTCTGCTTTTGGCTCAGGTCAAAAGAGAGCAGACTCCCTGGAGTCTTGGGATCAGATCCCACATCAGGCTCCCTGCAGGCAGCCTGCTTCTCCCTCTGTCTCTGCCCCTCTCTCTGTGTCTCTCATGAATAAATAAATAAAATATTTTAAAAAAAAATCATTATGGAGAAAGAATATACCTGAACAGGTTTTTAATGCAGATGAAAGTGGCCTATCCTGGGGGGAAAAATGGCATAAAGATTTATAAGGGGATCCCTGGGTGGCGCAGCGGTTTGGCGCCTGCCTTTGGCCCAGGGCGTGATCCTGGAGACCCGGGATCGAATCCCACGTTGGGCTCCCGGTGCATGGAGCCTGCTTCTCTCTCTGCCTGTGTCTCTGCCTCTCGCTCTGTCTGTGTGTGACTATCATAAATAAATAAAAATTAAAAAAAAAAAAAGATTTATAAGTAAGGAAGAGAAACAAGTACCACGATTTAAGACAGGAAGGGATAGGCTAACTTAGCTATTTTATGTAAATGCATTTGGGTTTATGATCAGGACTGCCCTTGTCTATAAAGCTGCTAATAAGTATTGCCACCTCTACCTCCCCACCCCTGCCCCTGAGCCTTAAAGGGAAAAAGTAAACACCAGCCACTAGTCTTTTGGTTGTACTACAAAAAGGCCTGGACAGTAAAACTCTTTATTCTGAATTGGTTCTGTCGATGTTTTGTCTCTGAAATTAAGAAGTACCTTGCTAGTAAGGGGCTGTCTTTTAATATTCTTTTGATATTGGAGCAGCATGCTATTGGCCCCCCAGAACTCTGAGTTCAGTACAAAAGGCATCATAGTGGTCTTCTTGCCCCAAAATATAGCATCTCTCAATCAGCCTTTAGATCAGGGGGTCATAAGGATCTTTAAGGCTTATTACACATGGCACCCTATTAAAATGATTATTAACGCTATGGAATAGAACTCCAATAGAGAGAACATTATGGGAAGGATTACAATGTTGAAGATACTATCTTAGTATAGAAAATGCCATGAAAGCGTTCAGGCCCAGAACAGTAAATTCCTACTGGAGAAAACTATGTGGAGACGTTATATGTGACTTCACAGGATTTATGACAGAGCAAATCAAGGAAATTAGGATACGGTAAAAATAAAGGAAGGGCAGGTGATGGGTTTCAAGATATGGAGTTTGGAGAAATTCAGGAACTAATAGACACCCCAGCAGAGGAATTAACAGAAAATGACTTGATGGAAATAAGCACTTCCAAAACAGTGCCAGATGATGTGTAAGAAGATGTATGAGAAGCACTGCCAGAAAACAAATTGACGTTTGACAGTCTGGCAGAAAGGTTCTCATTATTGAAGACTGCTTTTGAGTTTTATGACATGGACCCTTCTATGATATGGGCACTGAAACTAAAACAAATTATGGAAGAAGGACTGGTACCATATAAAAACATCTTTAGAGAAATGAAAAAGCAAAAAACAGACAAATCATGATGTATTTCCATAAAGTTACTCTGAGCGTGTTTGTATTTCTTGCCTACCCTTCCCCTTCCTCTACCTCTTCTACCTCTGCTACTTGAGGCAGCAAGACCACCCCTTCTACTACTCCTCCAATATGAAGACAGGAAAATGAAGACCCTTATGATCTGCTTCCACTTAATAAATAGTAAATGATCACCATGCTGCACAGTTAATAAACTGATTTGTTGTGTGTGTGTATCTTCATTTGAGAAACTAATAGCTATACAGCAAGAACTGTATGAGACCTTTTGGTGTCATCATCATCAAAGTATTCATTGTGTAGAACATCATGTACAACCCTCATAGAAGTGGATAGCCTATCCTTGCATAGGCATAAGGTGAATATGTAATACAAAATTAATGTGTTATCTTACCATTTCATATCTTTGCTTTCAAAAAATTGCCTTACTGGGGGATCCCTGGGTGGTTCAGCGGTTTAGCACCTGCCTTTGGCCCAGGGTGTGATCCTGGAGTCCTGGGATCAAGTCCCATGTCGGGCTCCTGGCACGGAGCCTGCTTATTCCTCTGCCTTTGTCGCTGCCTCTCTCTCTGTGTGTGTGTCTCTCTCTCTCTGTCTATCATAATAAATAAATCTTTAAAAAAAGAAAATTGCCTTACTGTACAGTATGCCCCCCCCATCATTGGAGAGACTGCTTATCAGCTTCTCATTACAAGTAAGTGGGGTTTTTAGAAAATGTAACAATGTTTCTAATACCATATAGGTGTATGACTATAATAATACATGCCATGAAAATTTTGTAAAGAGGGTGCCTGGGTAGCTCAGCCAGTTAAGCACCTGCCTTCAGCTCAGATCATGATCCCAGGGCTCTGGGATTGAGTCCTGCATTGGGCTCCCTGCTCTGCAGGGACCCTGGTTCTCCCTCTGCCTCACCTCCCAAACATGTGCACGCGTTCTTTCTCTCTCTCTCTCTCTTTCTCACAAAAATAAGTTAAGGGCAGCCTGGGTGGCTCAGCGGTTTAGCGCCATCTTCAGCCCAGGGCGTGATCCTGGAGACCCAGGATCCGGTCCCACATCAGGTTCCCTGCATGGAGCCTGCTTCTCCCTCTGCCTGTGTCTCTGTCTCTCTCTCTCTCTCTCTTTCTCTCTCTCTCTCTGTGTCTCTCATGAATAAATAAAATAAAATCTTTAAAAAATAATAATAAATAAATAAATTAAAAATCTTTCCAAATTTTTTGTAAAGATTTACTTATTAGTATATAAGCTAGGCTACCCTGAAGCAATTGAATCAGTTACGCTAGGCTACCAAAAGCAATCTTGTTGCTGCTACTTTGTTTTTAATACATGAATTGTTAAGCCTATAAGTACAGATTCTGTTTCTCAGTATCTTTTTATTTTTCATCTAGTGTTAATAATACATATAACATCTACAGTGTTTTGTACAGTAAGACAACATTGATGCAGGTACTGATGATTCATCTTGTAAACAGGATAATAATTTACAGTATAATACAGTATAGCACTGTAAATGTATTTTCCTTATGATTTTTTAATAATATTTTCTGTAGCTTACTTCATTGTAAGAATACAGATTATAATATGTAGAACATACAAAATATCTTAATTGACTGTTTTTGTTATTGGTAAAGCTTCCAGTCAACAGTAGGCTATCACTAGTTAAGTACTTGTGAGTCAAAAGTTAGACGCAGGTTTTTGACTGTGTGGAGGGTTGGTGCCCCTAGCTCCAACATTGTTTAAGGGTCAGGTGCATTTGAGAGAGCTTTGATAGTTTGTCTCTTTCATAAAATATATTTATATCTTAGTGGTTGAATTTAGTGGCGTAAAATTGTTTGTAATTTTCCCTGAATATCCTTTTTAACATCTGTAGAACCTGAAATGATGTCCTTCACTTATTTTTATTACTGGTAATTTTTCTGCCTTTTTTCCTGATCATTCTGGCTAGAGGTTTATTGATTTTATTTGAATCCCAAAGAACCAGCTTTTCATTCAGTTGATTTTTCTGTGTTATTTTCCTGTTTTGTATCAGTGATTTCTGTCTTTTGGGGATTTTTCTTCTGCTTACTTTGATATTAATTTGCTTTTCTTTTTCTAATTTTTTTTATTCCAGTATAATTTACATACAGTGAGTGTTAGACTAGTTTCAGATGTAAGTAAAATGATTCGGCACTTTTCATACATTACTCTGCTCATCAGGGTAAGTGTACTCTTTAATCTCTGTCACGTAATTTGACCCATTCCCTTCCCCCTCCCTTTCTGGTAACCATCCATTTGTTCTCTATAGTCTATTTCTTTGTCTCTATTTTTCCTTTACTCCTTTGTTTCTTAAATTCTGCTTGAGTGAAATCATATGGTATTTGCCTTTCTCTGTCATTCTGCTTATCTTTCCACTCTCTAGTTCCATCCATGTTGTAGGAAATGGTATGATTTCTTTCTTTTTCATGGCTAAATGATACCCCATTTTTTTATGAGTACCACATATTCATTATCCATTCATCTATTGATGGACAGTTGGGCTGCTTCCATGATTTGGCTATTCTAAATAATAGTGCAAGAAACAGAGGTGTATGTATCCCTTTGAGTTAGTGTTCTTGTATTTTATGTGTAAATACCCAGTAGTGCAATTAGTATTGAAAGATAGTTCTATTTTTAACTTTCTGAGGAACCTCCATACTGTTTTCCATGGTGGTTGCACCAGCTTGCATTCCCACAAACAGTGCATGAGGGTTTCTTTTTCTCCACATCCTCACCAACACTTGTTTCTTGTGTTTTTGATTTTTAGCTATTCTGACAGATGTAAGTTAATATCTCGTTGTAGTTTTGATTTGCATTTCCCTTATGATGCTTAACGTTAAGCATCTTTTCATATGTCTGTTAGCCATCTGTTTGTTGTCTTTAGAAAAAAAAAGTCTGTTCTTGTCCTCTGTCCATTTTTAAATTGAATTACTTGAGATTTTTTGACTGTTGTATAAGTTACATATATATTTTGGATACTAGCCCTTTATCAGATATGTTATTTGCAAATATCTTGTCCCACTCAGTAGATTTTTAGTATTATTGATTATTTCCTTCACTGTGCAGAAGCTTCTTATTTTGTTGTAGTTCCAATAGTTTATATTTGCTTTTATATCCCTTGCCTCAGAAGACATATGTTCCTATGGCCCATGTCAGAGACATTACTGCCTGTGCCCTTTTCTAGGATTTAATGGTTTCAGGTCTCACATTTTGGTCTTTTTTTTCCATTTTGAATTTATTTTTGTGTATAGTCTTAAGAAAGTGGTCCAGTTTCATTATTTTGCATGTTGCTTTCCAGGTTTCCCAACACCATTTGTTGAACAGACTTTTTCCCATTGTATATTCTTTTCTCCTTTGTTGAGGATTTACTAACCATATTATGGTGAATTCATTTCTGGGTTTTCTATTCTGTTCCATTGGTCTGTGTTATTATTTTTGTGCCAGTACCATACAAATTTGATTACTGCAGCTTTTGTAACATTACTTGAACCTGGAATTGTGATACCTCCAGTTTTGTTTTTTGTTTTTCAGGATTACTTTGACTGTTGGAGTCTTTGGTGGTTCCATATACATTTTAGGATTGTTTATTGTAGTTCTGTGAAAAATGTGGTTGGTATTTTGATAGCTAATTAAATCTGTAGATTGCTTTGGTAGTGTAGACATTTTAATAATATTTATTCTTTCAATCCATGAGCATGGAATGTCTTTGCTTAATTTCAGTTTCTTTAGTGTTTTATACTTGTCAGAGTACAGGTGTCTTGCCCTTTTGGGTAAGTTTATTCCTAGGTTTTTATTATTCTTGGTGCAGAAGACAATGGGATTGTTTTTCTTAATTTCTCTTTTAGTTGCTTCATTGTTGGTATATAGAAATGCAAGTTGAGATCATCAATTTTTGAGACCTTTATTCTTTAGTAATATGTCCATTTCATGCTAAAAATATCCCTCTAAGCACTGTATATGTATCTAATGGATATGTCTTCATTTGCACTCAGTTCAGAAAACTAACTTTTTAAATTTATTTTTAGAAGTGTATTATCTGGATTCTAAATATTGAGACATTTTTCAGAGATCTATTAATCTCAGTCGCTTTTTTAAAGATTTATTCATTTATTCATTCATTCATTCATAAGAGACGCACAGAGGGAGGCAGAGACATAGGGAGAGGGAGAAGCAGGCTCCCCACATGGAGCCTGATGCAGGACTCAATCCCAGGATACCGGGACCATGACCTATGCCAAAGGCAGACACTCAACCACTGAGCCACCCAGGTGCCCCTCTATGGTTAATCTCTATTTCAATTCCATTGGTATCAGTGGATAAGCTTTGTATAATTTCGTATTTTTTTAGTGTTTTGCTACAGAATATGATCTATCTTATTGTTCTATGTGCATTTGAAGAGAATGTGTATTCTGTTGTTTGTTAGATTGTCCTGTCAATGTCAATTAAGTCAGATTGATAGTTTTTCAAGTATTCTATATCATAACTGATTTTCTGTCTAGTCTTTATTACCAGTTATTGAGAAAGTAGTGTTGTCTGTCATTTTTGTTTGAACATTTCTCATTTCAGTTCTATCAGTTTTTGCTTTGTGTAGTTTGAACATCTGTTATTATGCGTAAACTTTTATAACTTATATCCTCTTAATGTATTGACTCTTTTATCATTTTGAAATGGCTGTCTTTATCCTGGTAGTTTTCTTTGTTCAGAAATCTATTTGTCTAATATTAATAGAGCCATTCCAGTTTTCTCCTGATTATTGGTAGCATGATCTTCTTTTTATACTCATTTACTCTTATTTGTGTATTTAAATTTGGCTCTTTATAAATAGAATATAGTAGGATTTTTCTTTTTATTCAGTCTACCAATCTTGTCTTTTAAGACACGATTGTCTTTTAAGACATTGGGGTCTTTAGACCATTTACATTTAATGTGAAACACTGATATCATTTTGCTTTCTCATTGATCTCTTACTGATTTTCCAATTTTTCCTATTTTTTTGAATAGTTGAACATTTATTATTATATTTCATCTCTTTGTTGGCATAATACTATACTTTTGCCTTGTTTAATGATTATGGTATGTACCATATATCTTTAATATATTATAGTGTATGGTCAAATAATACTCTATCACTTCCTGTGTGGTATGGGATGTTAAAAGAGTATACTTCCATTTCTCTTATCCCAGGATTTGACCTATTGTTTTCTTACATTTTACTTTTACATGTGTTAGACATTTACAGTGCATTATCGTTTTGGGCTTAAACAGTCAACTGTCTTTAAAAGAGAATTTATAAATAGTAGAACAGTGTTTTTGTATTTATTCATATATTTGTCATTCCTGGTATTCTCTGTTCCTTGTGTAAGTTAAGATTTCCAACTGGTATCATTTCCCATCTGCCTGAGGATTTAGTGTACATTATTTATTGTAAAGGTCTGTCAGCAATGAATTCTTTCAGCTTTTGATTGTCTAGAAAAGTCTTTACTTACTTTTATAAAATTGAGTATAGAATTCCAGATTGACAGTTTTTTCCTTTGAGTGCTTTTAAAATGTTGGGCCGCTGTTTTTGATCTGTAGTGCTTCTTGAGAGAAAGTTAACTGTCATTCTTATCTTTCCTCTGTAAATAATGTGTCCTATTTTCCCTGATTACTTTTAATAGTTTCTCTTCATCCTGGTGTAACAAGTATGATATACCTTGGTGTAGTTTCCCTCATATTTTTTATTCTTGGATTTGTTCACATTGTTCTGTGAGTTGATTGATTGTATTCCTGGAAAAATTTTAGCTCTTAGATCTTTAAATATATTTTTATCTCTCTTCCTCTCCGATCTTTTCCAGGAACTCTAATTTCACATATATTAGGCCTAGTGAAGTTGTTCCACAACTCATTTGTCCTCTGGGTTTTTTGAATTTTTATTCAGTCTGTGTTTCATGTAAAATTTCTGCTGTATCTTCAAGCTCACTTCTGCAGAGTTGAATCTGTTGTTAATTCCATCCAATATATTTCTTCATCATAGATAATAGGATTTTCATCTCTAGAAGTTTGCTGCTCATGCTTTCTTCTTTCTCCTTGAGCATATATGGATTATATTTATAATTATTTTTATAATTATTTCAATATATTTTTCTATAAAGTCTATCATCTATGTCATTCCTAAGTCTGTTCTGTTGTCAGTTTTTCTGTTCATTATGAATTGTATTTCTCTACTTTGCGTAGCTGGTTATTTTTTAATGTATGCCAGACATTGTGAATTTTACCTTTTTTGGGTGCTACATTATTTTGAATTCCTTTAAATATTATTGAGCTTTGTTAAGAGATAGTTAAATTACTTGAAAACAATTTTATTTTTTCAAAGCTTGGTTTTAAGCTTTGCAGGTGAGATTAGAGGAGACTTAAATCTGAGGCTAATTTTCCCCCACTATTGTTATAATATCCTTCTGAGTATTCATTCTGTCCAAATTTTCCGCTTGGCTGACGAGGAGCACAAACTACTTCTGGCCCTGTTTCAACAACCATCATTGTTTCACCATCCCCTCTCAGGTGGTTCTTTCCCCAGCTCGAGGTTGCTTCTTTTTTTTTTTTTTTTTTTTTTTTAAGATTTTATTTATTTATTCATGAGAGAGACAGAGAGAGAGAGAGAGAGAGAGAGAGAGGCAGGCAGAGACACAGGCAGAGGGAGAAGGAGGCTCCATGCAGGGAGCCTGACATGGGACTCGATCCTGGGTCTCCAGGATCATACCCTGGGCTGACGGTGGTGCTAAACCGCTGAGCTACCTGGGCTGCCCTCAAGGTTGCTTCTTCATATGCATTTGCTGATCTTATCCAGCTTATATACTCAAGAAAGAAAACCCTTTACAAATCTCTGGTGTTCTCTCTGTGCATCTGCTTTCATATTTTAGCCTTCGTGAATTCACAGCCCTGTCTTTTCAATTCATGGAGACCACCAGGTTCTGTTTGAGTTCCCCTTCCTGATTTGCAGCCTGGAGACTCTTCAGGCAATAGCTAGGACATTCATAAAGTTCACCTCATTTGTTTTTCTTCTCTGAAATTGCTGTCCTCAGATGCCTGTTCTCAAGTGTCTGAAATCTGTTGTTTATTTATATTGTCCAGTTTTCACTTGTTTAAGGCAGGTGGAAGATAAATCTGATCCTATAACTTTTCGTGGCCAGAAGTGAAAATATTAATGTATTTATTTTTTGTTTTTAAAGAAGAGTTATTAAATCTTTAGAAGTTTTTTTTTTTTTAAGATTTTATTTATTTATTCATGAGAGACACACAGAGAGAGAGAGAGAGAGAGGCAGAGACACAGGCAGAGGGAGAAGCAGGCTCCATGCAGAGAGCCCGATTTGGGACTCGATCCCGGAACTCCAGGATCACGCCCTGAGCCGAAGGCAGGTGCTAAACTGCTGAGCCACCCAGGGATCCCCTATTAATGTATTTATTATGTATCTCTTATATGCCATTCTTTTTCATGCTTTTATTTTCCTTTTTTTCCTGTTACAGAATACTTTTCCTTTTTTGATTATTTTTTAACTCCTATTAAGTCTTCAAAATCCAACTTGGATGAAGCTCATTTGTGAAGCTTTCCATGACCTCCGCTGATAGAGATAATTACTCCCTCTTCTTATATCAGATTCCGTTAGTTTCTGATACTTCTGTGTATTGTCCTTAATAAAGAATTATTTGATTATTTATCGTTTTCTCTCAGTAACATGTCCCAGGCATTCTGCTAAGTATTTAATATATTTTGCAGACTTAATATATTAAGTCTTACTTAATTTAATCCTCATAGTACCCATATGAGTTTGTTATTATGATCCCCACACAGTGCCAGTGTCTGGTTTGAGAGAGAGATTTCAATAAATTTATGAATGCATGATGAAGATAATTGAAATGCATCCAGAAGAAGGTGATTGGAGTGTTGAGGGGGATTCAAAATGATGTCATGCTTGGAATAATTTAAAGAACTGGCTATGTTTAACCTGGAGAAAGAAGACTCTGGAACCTGAATACCATCTTCAAATGTTTGGAGAGCTGACACATCCAAGAGGAATTAGACAAGTTCCCTATGGCCCCAAGGAAGTAAAATTAGGACTAGTAGGTGAAAACTGTGAGGAGATATCATACCTTCATGAAGGGAGAATCTTTAATGAATAGGGCTCTCTAAAAATAGATAGCCTGGGTAATTTATTTCTACTGGATACTTTCACTGATATTTTGAATATCCACTCAGTAGAGTAAGCTGTAATGTAACAATGCTGGACTTGAGGTTATACTCTAGGCTCTTTAAATTCCATCTCTACTACTTACTAACAATATGAACGTCGTAAGATTTTTAGCATCCAATTCAGAGTTCCTGATTTTGTCTGGCACAATGTAGGTACTTAATTAGTACCCTTACCCTTGGTGGCCAAACATTGAAAAGGTAGTTAGGAAACTGCTGAGAATCTGTCTGAGACTTTCTAATTCTTTGGAAAACTTTGGTTCATATGTCTTTTGTTTTATCCTTTTGTCTGTAAGTTCTTTGTCATTTATAACCAAATTTGTGTCATAGCTATTCCTTATTTACATAAATAATCTTCAAAATAATTCATGAGAACAAGTCTGAGATGAAAACATTTTTTTAACATAATTCCTGTGACTCTGAACATAGAAAAAAGTATTTAAGTCCTCTTCTTCTAAGTGAGCATAAACGTGTTGTTTTTGTTCTTATATGCCAGTTCATTTCCTTAATTTGGCAAGTTGTTTTTGTGTGTCTGTAACATGCCAGGACCTGTCAATCGCTGAGAATACAATAGTAAATAAAGCAAAGGTTGCCTTAAGGAATCTATAATCTCCTAGGAAAAATAGAGAAATAGTGAAAATATATTGTGATAAATGTTGTAATACATTGTAGGATATTATGGATGCACATAAAAGATGATCCAGCACTATCTTGAGGAAGTCTAGGGATGTTGGGAGACACATCATGGGGGAAAATAATGTATAAGCCAAAACTGGAGGATGAGTAGAAGTTTTTCAGGCAGATAATATTGAGGAAGAGAAATACTCCAGAAAAATGTCTAATGGCCAAAGACAACATACCACATTTGGAGAAGTGAAAACCTTAAGTATACCTAGAATATGGAGTTTGATAGAGGAGTGACAAAAGATGAGACTAGAGAGAGCCAAGCAGAGACTAGATTATGAACAGCCTTGTGACTTATATTAGAATCTAGACTTTATCATGAGGGAAATAGGAAATCATTGGAGTTTTTAAAGCAGGAGAATGACTTGACCAAATTTGTATTGCAGAAAGATTATTCATGTTAGGAGGAAATTAATAGGGTATATATAAAACTGAAAAGCCAAGAAATAAAAGTATAAACATTATTGAGAAAAAAGGGGTAAATATTCAAAGAAACAACTAAAAGAATTGAGAATGATTGCCTTTGATGTATAGGAATCTGGGTAGGGAAGAGTTAGATTAGGGAACTGATTTTTTGTTTGTTTTATTCCTCCAGTAAACCTTATTAGAATGATTTGACTTTCTTAATTTACATGCAGTGTACCATAGTGATTAAGAGTATGGATGCTAAGGCCAACCGCCTGACTTGAATCTTATCTCCATTATTTATAAATTACTTAATTTCTCTGTGCTTAAGGTTTCTTTTCTGTAAAAATGGACTATTAATAGTACTTATAGAATTTTGTAAGATTTAAATCAGTTAATACAAGTAAAACATTAAAACAATGTGTAGTGTATAATAGACACTCGGTGTTAGCACTTCTACATGTCAGTACTTTTAAGGTACAATATACAAGAATAGAAAAATTTACTATTACATTGGTGGAGGAGTTTAAATGTTGCTTTTACTAATCAAGAGAAGCAGCAGACAAAAAAATCAAAATGGGTATAGTATTCATCAATATGGTTATTAAAATTAATATAATGCACATATAAAGAATATTGTATCTAACCAACTGTTGAGTACACATTCTATTTAAGAGTACATGGAACATTTGCAAAACTGACTAAAAGCATTCTCAAATATTAAAAAATGAAATAATATAGATTGTGATGTCTATTCACAATACACGTAGGCTAGAAGTTAACACAAAAGATAACTAAAATATTCCCCCATGAAGTTAGAAGTTTAAAAATACACTTCAGATTAACCCATAAGTCAAAAAGAATCATAATTAAAACTGGAAAATAATAAAGAAGTACTATGTATCAAAACTTGAGATGCAGGGATCCCTGGGTGGCACAGTGGTTTGGCGCCTGCCTTTGGCCCAGGGCGCCATCCTGGAGACCCGGGATCGAATCCCACGTCGGGCTCCTGGTGCATGGAGCCTGCTTCTCCCTCTGCCTGTGTCTCTGCCTCTCTCTCTCTCTCTCTGTGTGACTATCATAAATGGATAAAAAATTAAAAAAAAAATTAAAACTTGAGATGCTGTTTAAAATGAGTTCAAGTTTTACATAGTATTTTAGAAAAGAAAACCTGAAAACTAATGACTTTTTATTTCAGGAAATTAGGAAAAAATTGAAGACACCAGCCAAGGGCTAGCCCTGTAAGCAGGCTAATGACCAGACCTACTATGTTAACTTTTTCCTGTTAAGGATGTGAAACTACAGGGACTTCGATATACTGCAGGAGGACAGATATTGGTACACTTCAGAAAAACAGTTTGGCATTATTTAATAAAGTTATCCCTGTATTTCCTCTCCTAGATATATTATGCTATTATCTATCATCTGTCTGTCCATATATCTGTAGAAACTGCTATGTACACATTTGTATTATGAGACATATCTGAATACCCATAGTCTAACTATAAGAAACTGTCCAAAACTATCGAATAGGGACACCTGGCTGGCTCAGTGGTTGAGCGTCTGCCTTCAGCTCAGGGTATGATCCTGGGATCTGGGATCGAGTCCCATGTCAGACTCCTTCCGGAGAGCCTGCTTCTTCCTCTGCCTGTGTCTCTGCCTCTTTCTGTGTCTCTCATGAATAAATACATAAATCTTATAAATACATACATACTATAGAATAGCAGGGTGCCTGATTGGTTCAGTTTGGAAGAGCATGCTACTCTCAGGGCTTTGAGTTCAAGCCCCACATTTGGTATAGAGATTACTTAATTAATTTTCTTTAAAAAAGAGATTCATGCTGCAGACCTTTAGAATATATTATGATATGTTATGATAATAGAATAGTACAATACAATAGAATAAGACAACTGAAAATTAGTAAATAGCCACATACATTAATAATAAATAAATCTATAAATACAGCATCCTTCAAAAGAGGCATGACACAGAAGATGACATTCAAAATGATCCTATATATATATATATACATATATATTATATGTTCCTATATATATATATATGTATGTGTGTGTTATATATATATAGGTTCCAAAACAGAAATGGCTTTATATATATATGTGTATATATATATATATATATGGCTTTATATATATATAAATAAAGTTCCAAAACAGACAAAACTTAAATATATTGCTTAGGGGAACAGAAATAAGGGTGGCAAGACTATGTAATATACTATATATACCATAGTAGAAGTTCAGCAAATATTTGTTGAATAAATGAATAGTTTTGATCTCTGAAACAGAATTGGTAAGTACTGATTTAAAAAGAGAAGTCTAGGGGATCCTTGGGTGGCTCAGAGGTTTAGCGCCTGCCTTCATCCCAGGGCGTGATCCTGGAGTCCTGGGATCGGGTTCCACATCAGGCTCCTAGTGTGGGGCCTGCTTCTCCCTCTGCCTGTGTCTCTGCCTCTCTCTCTGTGTGTCTCTCATGAATAAATAAATAAAATCTTTTAAAAAATAAAAATAAATAAAAATAGAGAAGTCTAGCTTTTATTTTGTAAGAATGAGGAATGAAATAACAGTTTGTGTTTATAAATTGTCTTCTGACTAGGCGAGAAATGACTTTTCAGGCTTTTAAATTGAATATAAATAGCTGAAATATGGAAATAAGTATCTACATACTAAACAAACATGCATTAAATTAAACTAGCATGAACATTGCAAATTCCAAAAGAAATACTTCTAAACCAAGGAGTTCAGTTATTTATATTTAACCCATTTTCAAATGATTCTTGTAAGAATCTGTTGGAATGACCATTATCTTCAAAAATTTGGTACAGCATCAACTTTATCACTATTCTTTCAAATAAGCTTTCTGTTGCCTTTATTATTGTATCTGACTTTTTAAAATAGCCAATGTGTGTTTTTTGAAATTCTCATTCTGATGCTGCCTTGTGGCTATTAGGATGGATGGCTTAACAGGATCTTGTACATACTTTAACAGCATTTATATTTATTTTTTTTTTAATTTTTATTTATTTATGATAGTCACACAGAGAGAGAGAGAGGCAGAGACACAGGCAGAGGGAGAAGCAGGCTCCATGCACCGGGAGCCCGATGTGGGATTCGATCCTGGGTCTCCAGGATCGCGCCCTGGGCCAAAGGCAGGCGCCAAACCGCTGCACCACCCAGGGAACCCAGCATTTATATTTAAAGTAAGTTTTAGGGGCACCAGGCTGGCTCAGTTGATAAAGCATGCGACTTTTGATATTGAGGTTGGAAGTTTGAGTTCTACATTGGGCATAAATACTACTTATAAAAAGAAATAAAATAATGTTAGAAAACTGCTGTAAGTCATCTAAACTCCAAGAAGGGAACCATTTTTATTTTTTATTTTTTATTTTTTTTGTCTCAGAAATCCTGTTTATAAAGACTTAAAGGGGAGGTAGGAAACTCAAATGCCTATTATGGCCCCTGAGGTAATAAATGAAGGGAACAGAATGAGAATGTGGCAAGTCTAGAGCACATAGTCTTCCCTATCAAACAGGACAACTCCTACTCAACTCCATTTGCTGCCATGAGAGAAGGTGGTGCCAGATCTTCGGTTTTTTCCAACTATGTACTATATTTGGCAATTAATTTAGAAATGTTAGCCACTGTGCAAGTGATCCAAAACACATCTGTGGCAGGACCTAGTTGCTAGACTATTAATTCCCAAGCAACTTTAAGGGATGTGTAATTTTTGTGAAATAATTTATCTTTATTGTGTTTTACCTATAGTCGACAGAGGTACGTTCTTGGAGACACAGCAATGCAGAAGATGGCCAAGTCCCATGTTTTCTTAAGTGGTATGGGTGGTCTTGGTTTGGAAATTGGTAAGTAATATTTTTATTCATGATTTTATATGATACTTTGAGCAACATAAACTAAAGAATTTAATTTATTTTTCCATAAAGGAGATTAGATCCAAAATCTTTTTTTTTTAGATCCAAAATCTTGAGTGAAGATTCTGTTTTGGTTCTTCTGGCAACTTTTTTTTTTTTTTTTTTTTTAAGATTTTACTTGAGAGAGTGAGAGAACATGAGCAAGGGGGAGGGCAGAGTAAGAAGCAGACTTCACACTGAGCAGGGAACACGACCTCAGGCTCAACCCCTGGACCCTGGGATCATGACCTGAGTTAAAGGCAGACACTTAACCAACTGAGCCATCCAGCTGCCCCTTAATAACACTGTTTCATGATACTGTTATGTTCTTCCACAAGGAACCAGCAATGATTCTCTTGCTTCTTTTTATAATGTTAGTAACCATTAATGATCATTTCTGTATCTTTAATTCATATATGATAGAGCACACACACATATATTTATAACATGTCTGAGATAATATACTAAAACTTTAGTGTATTATACCTCAGTGTGGTACGATTATAGAATTTTTTTTTCCTTTTTGTTCATCTGTATTTTCTAAGGAACTTATATTTTTTAGGTAGTAAAAAAGTTAAATTATCCAGTCAGAGATGGGACCAAGCTCCATCAAGACTAATATACGTTCCTAATATTAAGCTATCTCTTTTTCTTTTTCCTTCATAGCAAAGAATCTTGTTCTTGCAGGAATTAAGGTAAGTGAGTAAATGTCCTTGGTTAAAATAATTGTTGTGATTTTTATTTTATTTATTTATTTTTGCTCATTAGTGGTAATATTGTTTACACTTTGGCCTACTTCTTGCTGCTTCTTCATTTACCAGCAAAATTGTTTTAGTGCTGTATTTTCCTCTTTTGACAATTTCAAAACTATATGACAATAAAATAGTTTTAACAAAACCCCATGTACCCATCATGCAGCAACAATTACCTGCTCATAGACAAATTTGTTCCATGTTATCTCTTTCCCATTTCCCACTGTTCCCCAACCATCAAATTATTTTGATATAAAACCCAGACATCCACATAGGGGAAGGTAAGGAAAAAAAGATGAAAAATGAGGAGGCGGCAAATAAGATGGCAACCATAACAGACAATGAACTCTAGGAAACAATTGACTTCACATTCCCACTTCAGTTCCTTGTTGACTCTTGGTTGGAGGTCACCCTCAGTTCCTTGAAATGTGACCCTTTCCATTGGACAGCTCACACTATGGCAGTTTGCTTCATCAAAGTAAGCTAGCAAGAAGACAAGAAAGAATGTTCTAGTAAAAACAAATCAGTCTTTTGTAACCTAATTTGGATATTCCATTATCTATGCTTATTTGCTAAAAGCAATTCAGTAGTTTATGAATGTAAGGAAAGGGAATTACACAAAGGCCTGAGTAACAGGACTTGGGAATCATTGGGGTTCTCTTACAGCCTAACTCAATCATCAAATATCTAGTTAGAATTCAGATTTTCTAATTTGTTTTGTTCTAATTAGGATTCAAGTCAAGTCCATACACTGAAATTGATTTCTTTTTATCTATAGATTTCCCTTCCCTGATTTTTTCCCATTACAATGTACTTGTAAATAAAACCAGATCATTTATCACATATACCTCTACTCTTGTATTTCCTGTAAACTGGTATTTCTATCCAGAGATTCAAAATCAGATTTGATTATTTTGGCACTCCTGTTTCACAGATAATTTTATGTTTTCTTGTTGGTAGGAGGTCTTAATCTGTTGCCCTTGTTTTTGTGGTTATTACTAGCTATTAATGATCATTGCCTAGATTCATTACTTCATTAGTGATAATGATATTCCAATTCTGTCATTTCTTTTTGATTTATTAGCTGGAACAGTATTTTAGACCATTTTCCATTCATCACATATTTGGTTTCACTGAAGTATAGTTTGTACATGTATAAAAGGCAGGATAAATACTTGAATTTTTTTTCACCCTTTGTTTACCAGGTTTCAGAATCAGTAGTTTCCTGTCATCCCCCAACAGTGACTAATGAACTTGTGTGGCATGTGTATATACGTGAACATCATGATAAACTACTTATGGATTTAAATATACATGATTTGTTTTGATCCAGTATAGTTGTAATTCTTAGTGATGCTTAAATTGTTTCATCTTTCCTTATTGGACTCTTCGAGTTCTTGAGTCCTTTTGATACAACCCTAGTAGTCTTTGTCACTGATGTCACTTAGTCTCTTCAGTGGACAGAGCTAGAAAATTCATGAATGAACACTGAAATTCCAGGTTTCAAGTTTAGGATGATAGCATGTCTACTTCTTTGATATCATGATTTGTATTTCTGTCTCTTCTCTTACTCTAAGAGTTTGAGTCTTAATGAGACAGACTTAATTATGTATTTGCTTGGGGATCCCTGGGTGGCACAGTGGTTTAGTGCCTGCCTTTGGCCCAGGGCGCGATCCTGGAGACCCAGGATCGAGTCCCACGTCGGGCTCCCGGTGCATGGGGCCTACTTCTCCCTCTGCCTGTGTCTCTGCCTCTCTCTCTCTCTCTCTGTGACTATCATAAATAAATAAAAATTAAAAAAAATTATGTATTTGCTTTATCCCATATTATATGATACCTACTTACAACATAATTTCAGCATACCAATTTCAATATTGTTAATATAATTATTGAAAATGCTCTATGATTTTCTTTTTTATACTTAGTCTCTCTCTATATATAGAGAGACTGTCTTTTTTCAGTGGATAGTCTTTCCTCCTTTATCGAATATTAGTTGACCATAAAGTTGAGGGTCCATTTCTGGGTTCTCTGTTCTGTTCCATTGATCTATGTGTCTGTTTTTGTGCCAGTACCACATATTGATGATCACAGTTTTGTACTAAGCTTGAAATCCGACATTGTGTTGCCACTGGCTTTGGTTTTCTTTTTTAATATTCCTCTGGCTATTCAGGGTCTTTTCTGATTCCACACAAATCTTAAGATGATTAGTTCCAACTCTGTGAAGAAAGTCCATGGTATTTTGATAGGGATTGCATTGAACGTGTAAATTGCCCTTGGCAGCATACACATTTTCACAATATTAATTCTTCCAATCCATGATCATGGAATATTTTTCCATCTCTTTGTGTCTTCCTCAATTTCTTTCAGAAGTATTCTGTAGTTTTTAGGGTACATATCCTTTACCTCTTTGGTTAGATTTATTCCTTAAGTATCTTATGGTTTAGGGTGCAATTGTAAATGTGATTGATTCCTTAATTTCTCTTTCTTCAGTCTCATTGTTAGTGTATAGAAATGCCACTGATTTCTGGGCATTGATTTTGTATCCTGCCACTCTGCCGAATTTCTGTATGAGTTGTAGCAATCTTGGGGTGGAGTCTTTTGTGTTTTCTATGTACAGTATCATGTCATCTGCGAAGAGGGAGAGTTTGACTTCTTCTTTGCC
The DNA here is from genome assembly GCF_048418805.1 of Vulpes vulpes. NCBI lineage: Eukaryota > Metazoa > Chordata > Mammalia > Carnivora > Canidae > Vulpes > Vulpes vulpes. Next base: position 66,191,317 of record NC_132781.1, read on the forward strand.
AGTTTGAATGCTTTTTGTTTCTTTTTGTTGCCTGATTGCTGAAGACTAAGACTTCTTGTACTATGTTGAATAGCAGTGGTGAGAGTGGACATCCCTGTCATGTTCCTGATCTTAGGGAAAAGGCTTCCAGTGTTTCCCCATTGAGAATGATATTTGCTGTGGGCTTTTTGTAGGCTTTTAAGACGCTGGGGAATGTTTCCTCTATCCCTACACTCTGAAGAGTTTTGATCAGTAATGGATGCTGTATTTTGTCAAATGCTTTCTCTGCATCTATTGAAAGGATCATACGGTTCTTGGGTTCTTGTTTTTCTCTTATTGATATGATCTGTCATGTTGATTGTTTTACGAGTGTTGAGCCAACCTTGCATCCCAGGGATAAATCCCGCTTGGTCATGGTGAATAATCTTCTAATGTGCTGTTGGATCCTACTGGCTAGTATCTTGTTGAGAGTTTTTGCATCCGTCTTCATCAGGGATGTTGGTCTATAATTCACCCTTTTGGTGGGGTCTTTGTCTGGTTTTGGAAACAAGGTAATGCTGGCCTCACAAAACAAGTTTGGAAGTATTCTCTCCCTTTCTGTCCTTCGGAAAAGCTTTAGTAGAATAGATATGGTTTCTTCTTTAAATGTTTGATAGAATTCCCCTGGGAAGCCAGCTGGCCCTGGACTTTTGTGTCTTGGGAGGTTTTTGATGCCTGCTTCGTTTTCCTCCCTGGTTATTGGCCTGTTCAGGGTTTTTATTTCTTCCTGTTACACGTTTGGTAATTTGTGGTTTTCCAGAAATGCATCCATTTCTTCTAGAGTGCCTAATTTGTCGGCATATAGCTGCTCATAATACGCTTTGTTGGTTTTTTTTTTATAATACGTTTTTAAAATCGTTTGTGTTTCCTTGGTTTTGGTTGTGATCTCTCCTTTTTCATTTGTGATTTTATTAATTAGAGTCTTTTCTCTTTTGTTTTTTTTTTTTTTTTTTTTTTTTTTTTTAAATTATTATTTATTTATTTATTTATTTATGATAGTCACAGAGAGAGAGAGAGAGAGAGGCAGAGACACAGGCGGAGGAAGAAGCAGGCTCCATGCACCGGGAGCCTGATGTGGGATTCGATCCGGGGTCTCCAGGATCGCGCCCTGGGCCAAAGGCAGGCGCCAAACCGCTGCGCCACCCAGGGATCCCTTCTCTTTTGTTTTTAATAAGGCTGGCTAATGGTTTATCTATCATATTCTTTCAAAGAACCAACTCCTGGTTTTGTTGATCTATTCTACAGTTCTTCTGGTCTCTGTTTCATTGAGCTCTGCTCAAATCTTTATTAACTCTTTTTCTGCTTGGTGTAGGTTTTACTTCCTGTTCTTTCTTCAGTTCCTTTAGGTGTGACGTTAGCTTATATGTTTGAGTTTTTCCTAGTTTTTTTTTTTAATTAATTTATTTATTTATGAGAGAGAGAGAGAGAGAGGCAGAGACAGAGACACAGGAGGAGGGAGAAGCAGGCTCCATGCTGGGAGCCCGACGCGGGTCTTGATCCCAGGACTCCAGGATCGCGCCCTGGGCCAAAGGCAGGCACTAAACCACTGAGCCACCCAGGGATCCCCTTTTTCTAGTTTTTTGAGGGAGGTTTGTATTGCAATATATTTCCCTCTTAGGACTGCTTTACTGTATCCCAAAGATATTGAATGATTGTATCTTGATTTTCATTAGTTTCCATGAATCTTTTTACTTCTTCTCTAATTTCCTGGTTGACCCATTCCTCTTTAGTAGCATGCTCTTTAATCTCCATGTTTTTAAGTTTCTTCTAAATTTCTTCTTGTGATTGAGTTCTAGTTTCAAAGCATTGTGGCCTGAAAATATGCAGGGGGCAATCCCAATCTTTTCGTATCGGTTGAGACCTGATTTGTGACCCAGTATGTGGTTTATTCTGGAGAAAGTTCCATGTGCACTTGAGAAGAATGGGTATTCAGTTGCATTTGGATGGAAAGTTCTGTATATATCTGTGAAATCTATTTGGTCCAGTGTATCATTTAAGGCCCTTGTTTCTTTTGTGATGTTCTGTTTAAAAGATTTGTCATTTGCTGAAAGTGCCATGTTGAAGTCTCCACTATTAGTGTATTATTATCTAAGTTAATCTCTCTACTTTGGTTATTAATTGATATACTTGACAGCTCCCGCGTATGGGTAGGTATATACATATTTATCCCCACATACCTTTCTTAGATAAAGTGCCATATTTGCCTCCATTTTCTCCTTATCAGTTAACAACATATCCTGGGATTACTTCATAATGTTAAATATATATATTTCATCCTTTTTTTGTCCTATGTAGGTATACATTGTATGGATATATTATATATATATTATTAGATCCAGTTCTTTATTGGTAGATATTTTTTGTTACCTTCTGTCTTTTTCTGTTACAAATAGCGCTAAGTTAATGCTCCTGTACATAAGTCTTTTTGTATCTTTCCCACTGTGTCTTTGTGATAAATTCTTATAAATGGGATTGCTGTGTCAAAGGATAAAAGGATACACGTTTTGCTAGAGATACCAAATTCCTTTCCACTAAGGTCATGCCAGTTTACATGCCTATCAATAATATAAGAGTAGCTGATTCACCTCACTCACCAATAGAGTGTATTGCCAAACTTTTGGATTTAAGCCATTCTGATGAATGAGAAAAGGTATTTCATTCTTGAACAGGATTGACGCTGCTTGAATACTTTAAAGTATTCAAGCCCTTTAAAGTATTCAGGCAGGTTCAAAAGAAGTAATGCATTTCTTTTTCAGTATACTGCATATTTTTCATATACCTTGCTCCTTTCTCTGTTACAAGTTAAAAATGTTCTTTCCAGTTATTTGATTATCTTTCTTACTTTGAGCATGGAACATTTGAAAATAATTGTTCACGTGAATTCTTTGGATTTTTGTATTTTGATTAGTATAACATACTACTTTCCTAAATTAAAATTCTCTTATGGTTTAAAGTAGTTTTTCCGTTAATTTTCCTGGGTTTACAGATGAATATGGTCCACCCTTTGTGAATGAATTCAACGTTATATCCTTCCCAATTCTTAAGCTTTTAATTACTTTCTAGCATCTAATTACACTGGATAATTCTAATTCAGCATAAATAGTATTAAAGATAGCTGTCTTATTCCTGAATATAACAGAGATTTTTCTCTTTTTCAAAGGCACTTACCATTCATGATACAGAAAAATGCCAAACATGGGATCTAGGAACCAACTTCTTTCTCTGTGAAGATGATGTTGTTAATAGGAGAAACAGGTGCAGATAAGATATTTTGATGTATTATTGTAGAATTTTTTTTTTACTCTTGCAATTACTTAGAATATTTTCTGTGTCTAGAACTCCAGTTCATTCGTAGTTGTTTGACTCATCACCATAAATTCACATCACCATAGACAAATAAGTGTTAACATATACTGATTTAGTTATTTGTGAAATTTTTAATATGTTGATATTGCTACCTAGAAATGAATGTAAGATTATTAAAAGTCTTTTTTATTGCTGAATTATTAAAAGACTTAATGAGTTTGGAACCGTAGGGGTATGCTTTGAGATTACATGGCTTATGATGGAACATGACAGTATGCTACATCTCAACATTGTATAGTTATCTGTATAGATAAGTAAGTCTTCTTTCTATCTCTATATTAAGTTTCCATTGAAAATTTCTAACATTCATGTTTCTCTGATATCATCAAAGTGTCCAAGTATGAGGGATTGGGAGTATTGAATGGAAGAATAATAAAAGTCCTTTTTTTTTTTTTTTGCTTTTTAGGGCTGAAGCTGTACTTCAACATATTGCAGAACTAAATCCATATGTTCATGTCACATCATCCTCTGTTCTTTTAAATGAAACCACAGATCTCTCCTTCTTAGATAAATACCAGGTTGGTACTCTATTTTATATTAGATATTGTTGACAAATTATAAGGCAGATTGTTAGGTATTATTGTAGTATAATTAATTAAACCTAGTGTGTTTAGCAGAACAAAAACTTCTAGGTTAAAAGACTTCCTTTAAAATAATACCTTTCCAATGCTTCATTTTAGGGAAAGGACTTGAGAACTCATAAAGTCAGCTTCTTTCAGAACAGTGCAAAACTTTCTAGCATGTATTTCTTTCTCCTATATCTGTATGTCAGTTGGAGTTTAGCTGTTCTAGGCTGAATTCAAATTGAAAGTCTGTTTTGCTCACCTGTCTCTCTTGGGACCAGGAGGCTGCCTAGGACATGGTATTGTGGCAATAAAAGAAATGCAAAAAGGCAAGTCCAGCTATCTAAAGCACATTGCAAGGTTCCATTCCTTTTACTTCTGTTAATACTTCACTGGCCAAAGTAAGTCACATGGTCAAGCCCAAAGTGAAGAAGCAGGGAAGTATACTCTGCTCTTCTTAAAGCCATGGGCAAAGGATCATGTATAATCAATTGCAGAGGAATAAAAAAATGCAGACAATATTCAGTCTACTTTAGTTAAGGTTAACTAAAGTTAACCTTAAATAATAACAATTCTCAACACCTTAAGTGTTAAAAAGTGATTAGGTTGACCCTGATTTTCTCTGTGATTAAATTATGATGTTGCCCATTTAGGGAGAAGCACTCCCTTGTTTCACTGCTACTCAATATATTTTTTTTTTCGAAGTTTTGACACTGTATTGCCATATGTGTGTGAGTTTTTCCTCCCAACCAGGCAGTTCTCCGACTCCATGGACATCTAGTTCAGTGTCCTACAGTTCAGTTCAGTTTTGACACTCTACCTGGAGAAGATAGCTTCAGATCCCACACATTAAGGGTTCATTCCCTCAAAAGCCTCTTTGCTCCCTTTCTGACATCAATCACAAGTCCAGGTTGTTACCCTGTGCTTCCAAGGACTGGCTATAAATTGGAGGCTCCCATGTATCCCCCCCTAGGGTCCAATTAATTTGCCAGAGCAGCTCACAGAATGCAGGAAAACAGTTTACTTACTAGATTGGCTTATTATAAAAGCTATAACTCAGGAACAGTCAGATGAAGAGATACATAAAGCAATGTATGCGGAAAGGGGCACACAGCTTCCATGCCTTCTCCAAGAATGCCACCTTCCTGGCACCTCCATGAATCTGGAAGCTCCCTGAGCCCTTAGTTCAGGGATTTTTATGAAGGCTTCATTATGGAAGCACAAATGATTAAATAATTGATTTTTAGTGATTAAGAAAATCTCTAGCACCTGTCTCCTCCCTGGAGGTCTGAGATACAGAGCTGGAAGTTCTGACCTTCAGATCACAAATTTGGTTCCCCTGACAATCAGCCCCTATCTTTAGTGGGCTTCTAAAAGTCATTTCATTAATCTAAACTAAAGTGTAGCTGAAAGGGGATTGTTAAGAATAACAAAAGATGTTATTTCACTTTTATCACTCTGGAGCTATTTCAGGACTTGGAACAAAACTAAGTACTATAACAAAAGATGCCTCTGTAGCTCTTATATGGGAAATTATAAGAGTTTAGGATCTATATGCCAGGAACCTTGGATAATGACCAAAAGGTATATTTAATATTATAATTATAATAATATCACACCAATTTAAAAGCCAGTGTAGACTTCCACTCTGGACTAGATAACTTGAAATCAATCTTCTACAAAGACATGTAATAGACTTCCTAAATAGAATTGTTCAATAGAGTTCCTTTTAGTTTTTCAGTTTTTTATTAAAATATAATTAATGTAGTGTTCTATTAGTTTCAGGTATACAGCATAATAATTCAATAATTCTGTGCATTACTCATTGTATGGCATGATATATGTAGTCACCATTTGTCACCAAACAATGGTTTTACAATATTAACTATATTCCCAGTGCCATACTTTTCATCTTTGTGACTTATCTTATAACTGGAAGTTTGTACCTCATAATTCTCTTTACCTATTTCACCAATCCATCTATCCATCTCCACTCTAGCAACTACCATTTTGTTCTTTCTATTTAAAAGTCTGGTTTTTTGTTTGTTTCTTTATTCGTTTCTTTCATTTTTTTAGATTTCACAAGCAAGGGAGATAATATAGTATTTGTCTTTGACTTATTTCATTTAGCATAATACTGTGTAGGTCCATCCATGTTGTTATAAGTGGCAAGATCTTATTCTTTTTTATACCTGAGTAATATTCCACTATATATTTTCCTCAGTATGCATCTTCCAGTTTGCATTCCCTCCCAACAACACAAGACGATTTCTTTTGTTCCACATTCTCACCAATACTTGACATTTCTTACCTTTTTGATTCTAGCCATTGTGATATTTGTGACGTGATACTTCATTGTGGGTTGTTTTTTGCATTTCCCTGATGATAAGAAATGTTGAGCATCTTTTCATGTGTCTGTTAGCCATCTGTATGTCTTTGGAAAATGTCTATTCAGGTCCTCTGTTCAATTTTTTTAATCATATTGTTTGGGATTTTGATGTTGTATAAGTTCTTTATATACTTTGCATGTTAACCCCTTATCAGATATGTCATTTGCAAATATCTCTCCTTTTTAGTAGGCTGTCTTTTCATTTTGTTGATGGTTTCCTTCACTGTGCAAAAGCTTTTTATTTTGTTATAGTCCCAATGGTTTATTTATGCTTTTATTTCCTTTGCCCAAGGTGACATATCTAGAAAAATGCTGTGGTTGGTGTCAAAAAGATTACCACTTCTATTTCCTTTTTTTTTTTTCTAAGATTTTATTTATTGATTTGAAAGAGAGAGGAAGAGAGGGAGAAAAAGCATGCACAGAGGAAGAAGGAGAAACAGACTCCCTCCTGAGCAGGGAGCTTGATGCAGAACTCCATCCCAGGACCTTGAGATCATAACCTGAGCCAAAGGCAGACGCTTAGCTGACTGAGCTACCTAGGCACCTCTACTTTGGTTTTCTTTTAGGAGTTTTGTGGTTTCAAGTCTTACATTTAGATCCTTATCCATTTTGAGTTCATTTTTGTGTTTGGTGTAAGAAAGTGGTCCATTCTGATTCTTTTGCATATAGCTGTCCCAGTTTTCCCAGCACCATTTGTGGAAAACTGCCTTTTCCCTACTGTATATCCTTGTATCCTTTGTTATAGATTAATTGAATATTTATTTATTTATTTAAATTTTTATTTATTTATGATAGTCACACAGAGAGAGAGAAAGAGAGAGAGAGAGAGAGAGAGAGGCATAGACATAGGCAGAGGGAGAAGCAAGCTCCATGTACCGGGAGCCCGACGTGGGATTCCATCCCGGGTCTCCAGGATCGCGCCCTGGGCCAAAGGCAGGCGCTAAACCACTGCGCCACCCAGGGATCCCGATTAATTGAACGTTTAAGCTGGGTTCATCTCTGGGCTCTGTATTCTATTCTCTTGACCAGTATGTCTCTTTTTGTGCCAGTACCTGCCAGTACCATAGTGTTTTGATTACTACAGCTTTGTAGTCTATCTTGAAATCTGGGATTTTGACAGCTTTGTTCCTCTTTCTCAAGATTGCTTTGGCTGTTAAGGGTCTTTTGTGGTTCCATAGTGTTTTTTAGTATTTTTTTGTATAATTTGTTGTAGTTCTCTGAAAAATACTGTTGGTATTTTGATAGAGGTTGCATTATATTTATAGGTTGCTTTGGATAGTATGGACTTCTTAACGTTATTGATTCTTCCAATCCATGAGCATGGAATATCTTTCCATTCATTGTATTGTGTCTTTAATTTCTTTCTTCATTGTTTCATAGTTTTCAGAGTAAAGGTCTTTTACTTCTTTGGTTAATTTTAATTTTAGGTATTTTGGTTTTTTAGTAGAGTTGTAAATGGGATTGTTTTCTTAATTTCTCTTTCTGCTACTTTATATTGGTATATAAAAAGATTTCTGTATATTAATTTTTGTAAACTGATTTTAGTAAATTAATTTATCAGTTCTAATAGTTTTTTGGTGGAGTCTTTAGGGTTTTCTGTGCATAGTATCATGCCGTCTGCAAATAGTGACAGCTTTACTTCTTTCATACCAGTTTGGCCACCTTTTATTTCTTTTTCTTGTCTGATCACCACAGCTAAGACTTCCAGTACTATGTTGAATAAAAGTAGCCTTTATAAATAAATGAATTAAGTAAGTTAAATAAGTAAGTATCTTAGCTCAAAATGATGTAAGGGAAGTGCTCAGAGACCAAAAGTGAATGGGTAGCTAAAAGAAACCGGTGAACTGCTTACTGACTATGGTCACTTTCAGTCAGGGTTGCTGGTTTCAATAACCACATTTATTGAGAATTAGTGGTAACATAGAAACAGAAGATACAAAATAGGTTTACGTGAGATAGAGAAATGGTTTTGAGACCTACCCCTCTTTGTAAAGTTAGAACCTGAGAGGGCTGTATGAATGAGAACAATCTTTGCCCATCAGAACAAGATTGCCTGTTTTCTCTTGAGCTCTGGATGACAATATAATGATCTTCTCTGGGAATTCACAACCATATGCCTGTACTCACCTGAGTTTGAATGTAAACTTTATAATTCTTTGTAATCTAAAGTTTTCCAAGCTGAGAAATAAGAACTAGTATTAAGCTGGTAATACCCTGGAATGCCAGAAAGAAATAAAGCTAAACAAATAAAATAATCTACTAAGCCATAGTATATTCCAGTATATAAAGCCCCTTTGAAGACGAGTTCATGATATAACCAGCTATTTTATAGCAAGCAATAAACAGGCATGCTTTTTGTTCCAGGGGGAATTATTACTTTATTCCTCAGGCTTGCACAAATCAGATATAATCCTGAAACATGCCCCAAGAATGGCCAAGAGCCTTGATTCATTGCATATCCAGTTGATACATGTATAAAAAGTAAGAGACCCATGGAGGAGAAATACCTCTCTGCAGGAAGCACATCATATTCTGAGCTAGATAAATAGGAATAAATCCACACCTGGATATGTGTAATGAAAGTGAGTTATCCAATTCATGGAAACTAGTTAGCCTCAAGAAAAAGTCTATTGACAGATGAGTGGATAAAGAAGATGTGGTGTGCATGTATGTATATATGTACATATATATAGGTATATGTGTGTGTGTGTATACACATACAATGGAATACTACTCAGCCATCAAAAATATTTTGCAGCAACATGGATGGAACTATAGGGTATTATGCTAAGTGAAATAAGTCAATCAGAGAAAGACAATTATCATATGATCTCACTCATGTAAAATTTAAAAAACAAAACAAAGATCATAGGGAAAGAGACAAAAAATAAAACAAGATGAAATCAGAGAGGGCGACACACCATAAAAGACTCTTAATCATAGGAAACAAAGTGAGGGTTGCTGGAGGGGAGGGGAGTGAAGGAGGGGTAACTGGGTGATGGACATTAAGGAGGGCACATGATATAATGAGTACTGGGTATTATATAAGACTGATGAATCAATGATCTCTATCTCTGAAACTAATAATACATTATATGTTAATTGAATTTTAAGAAATAAAAAATAAAAAAAAAATCTGGACTGAGAATCTAGTTCTGTCACTTGATAGATGAATAACCTTGGAAAAATTCTTGACCTATTTGAGTCTACATTACTTAAGATAAAATTTGATTATAAAAACTCTAATTACCTCACAGGGTGATGATAAGAAATCAAGCAGTAAAACTTATAATTTGCTATTTTAAATAACAGAACTTGGTGGTTTCACTAATGATACTGTCATAAAGCAAAAGTCATTATATTATGAATCTGTTGAATATCTGAAGTAAAAGTAAGCTAAGTCCTAATGTAACTAATGTAATTAGTAATGTACTAATTTACATTAGTACATTATTATGTACTTATTACACTAATGTAATAAGTAATCAAAACTGTATGATACTGGCACAAAAATAAAAACATAGATCAATGGAACAGGCTAGAAAACCCAGAAATGAACTCACAATTATATGGTTAGTTAATCTTTAACAAAGGAGAAGAGAATATACAGTGGGGAAAAAGTCTGTTCACCAGTGGTGTTGGGAAGCCTGGACAGCGACATGCAAAAGAATGAAACTAGACTACTTTCTTACACCAAACAAAAATAAATTCAAAAGGGATAAAAGACCCAATAATGAGACTTGAAACCAATAAGTTATAGAAGAGAGCACAGGCAGTAATGTCTCTGACATTAGCCATAGGAACATTTTTCTAAATATATCTTCTGAGGCAAAGAATATAAAAACAAACATAAACTATTGGAACTACAACAAAATAAAAAGCTCCTGCATGGTAAAGGAAATAACAAAACTAAAAAGCAACTAATGTAATATGTTATTTTTCCTTTTGCTATTCCATAACTGAAGGTTTTAATCTTAGAATAGAATACAATTGGATACTATTCTTTCATAAAGAAAACAGTATGTTTTTAGCATAATGCAAACTGAAATGCTTCTGATTTAGAAGTATATTTTACCAAACTAATTGTTTATCTTCTTATATTCTTCTTAATAGTGTGTAGTATTGACTGAGATCAAACTTCCATTGCAGAAGAAGATCAATAACTTTTGCCATTCTCAGTGCCCTCCAATTAAGGTAATAGTGTCATTTAATAATGACTTGTAGTTAAGCAAAGAAAAACACTTTGTTAGAATTTGTAGCTTTTTCAGTGGGTTATTTAAGGAGTTTTTTTTAACATAAGGACAATCACAGTAGTATTTTCCTCTTTAATTTTGGCATCATATTCATTTCCTATTTTTAAAACCAGGATCTAAATTTGATTTATAGAAAATTGCTAAAAGGAAGAATTAAGGTTACGAATGGAAGGGATAGTAAATATTGAATTCATCATCTAAGTTTAAATATGGCATCATAGTGGTTTTCAAGAGGTTCATTGGTTCTTGTAACAGATATTCATTGAGCATGTGCTACAGATAGAGTTGTAGGCCTTAGGAATACATTAGTGAATAGGACATACAAATTTTCCTACTCTAGAAAATTGCCATCCAGTAAGGAAAATACATAATAAAAAAGCAGATAAATAGATAGTTTCAGGTCCTATGAATAAAAACCTAGGGAAAGAGTATAATGTCTGCATGATGTTAGGATGGGGACCAGTGCTGGTTCTCTGAAATTGAAGGTCAGGGAACTCCTGTCTGAGGAGATGACATCTGAGTAGAACCCTGAATCATGATAAGGAGCCAGCTATGGAAAATGTCGGAAAGAACATTCAAAACATGAAGAATAGCAAGTATAAAGACTTGCAAGTGTAAAAATTTGCTTAATGTGTTTAGGGAACAATGAGAAGCAAGCAAGACCAGAATGGAGTTTGGGTAAAGAAGAGAGAGAAGTAGGAGTACAAGTTACCAATTAGGTTCAGAGAAGTAATTAGAGGACCATAATTTAGATAACTTTGAGGATAGCTGAGTTGTTTTTTTGTTTTTTTTTTTTAAGATTTTATTTATTTATTCATGAGAGACACAGAGAGAGGCAGAGACACAGGCAGAGGGAGAACCAGGCTCCATGCAGGGTGCCTGACGTGGGACTTGATCCCGGGTCTCCAGGATCACGCCCTGGGCTGAAGGCGGCGCTCAACTGCTGAGCCACCCAGGCTGCCCCAAGGATAGCTGAGTTTTAAGCCCATGAGTTTTGACCTGATTTATATTTTTTAAAAATCACTCATAATGTGCTGTATAGAAAATAGTCTAGAGCAAAAGTTTTCAAAGTATGGCCCATGGATACTGAAAATTCTTAAGATCTTTTCATGGGGTCTCCAAAATGAAACTATTTTCATAATAATATTAAAATGCTACTTGTTTTTTCTCTCTGATTCTCTTACGGGGCACAGTGGAATTTTCAGTCTAGATGATGTGTAGTGATATTATTGTTTTGACAGCTAATGGAATATGTGTATATTCTTATATTTTAAATGTTTCTCAGTTTTAATTTCTAATATAGTAGTTATAACCCAGATAAATAAAAGCTCTTTCAGTCCTCAGTAATTTTTAAGAACATGAAGGAATCACTAAACCAAAGAGAAAGTGAGCTGTTGAGTTAAGAGTAGAGACAACTAGACCAGTTGGAGGATAATGCAGTAGTCCAGATGAGAGATGCTGGCGCCTTATTCAAAGAGAGGTAGAAATAGATTGTAAGAAATCATTGAATTTTAGATATGAGAATCGATGAATGAATACGAGTTGTGAAGGAAAGAATGATCAAAAATGACTTACAGATTTTTCTGGAGTAATTGAGTCGTGACTGACATTTGGAAGACCAGAAATAGGTTTAAATCGGAAAAAATCATTTTTCCTGTTCAGCTACATACATATTACCAGCTCCACCTCCTTTATGGGGTTACTTGTTCCTTTGGATAAAAACTATTTGTTCCTTTGAGATAGGCACTAAGCCAACAGTCATACTCTATTAAATAGATGTGCTAAAAGTTTTTGGATTGTAGTGTTTACATAACATTTACATTCTGTAGAACATTTCTGCTGTGGTTCACAATTTAAACAAATGAATAAGATATAGGATAAACTTAGGATAGGGCACAGAAGTTTTACAAAATAATTACACTGAGTTATGAACTAGTCTTTGTTTATGTAATTGATAATACTTAGTCCTACTTGAAAGTTGTTTTCAAAAGAAATTGTCCTCAAGTTTGCAGCTTTTAAACTTAAAGTTTCTAAATTTCTGCTCAGTTTTGTCTCATAAAAAATGCTGTGTGTACCTATTTTGAGAGTAAAGGCAGTGCATGATCCAGTATGAGGTAATCTTCTGTTAACTCTTTCACTACCTTATGTAATTAAGGTGGCATAAATTACTTTAATGGGCTACATTTTTATATCCAAATATGAATAAACTTTAGTTTTTGTTAAAAAATCACTTTATACAGGATCATATGTGTTATGGAATAAGAATTTTTCCTTTTATTGTTAACTCTCAAAATAACTTTGAGCACAGTTTCTTTGCAGATTCTTACAGTGGAGTGAGTGTATGTGTTATAAAAGTCACTTTTAATAGAGCAATGATTAATGATTGTGTTCAAGAGTCTAATTTTTACCTCTCTTGACTTTGATGTATACTGACAGCTCCTCAGCCTCAGTTTGTTGCCTCGATTTTCAGCTTTTAGCTCTGTTCTATTTTTCCATTAACTCTACTTTTAACAAATGGACACTCTTTTTTTATTTTCTCAAATGAAAAGTAAAAATTCGCTGCTAAGACCATTGAACCAAGATGTATCTTAAATACCTTTTTTCTTAAATACTTTTTTCTTAAATACTTTGCTTGATTTTTTAAGGCAAGGAAAGAATTTTTGTTATTTAAAAATCAGAGAATGTGTAATGATGATGTGCTGCATCTTCTAATTGTATAACACTAGACATCCAGTCCCAAATACCAGTATCCTGATTCCTGAACCAATTTACAAATAATGTATTCTATTTGTGATCACTTTATATCCAAAAGGATAATCTTAACTATAAATAAAGTTGTCGTGTAAAGGTTTAAAATAGTAGACATGCGGGTTTTTCTTTATGTGAATAGATAAACTTGTTTTTATCATTTCATAGTTCATCAGCACAGATATACATGGAATTTGGTCACGATTGTTTTGTGATTTTGGTGATGAATTTGAAGTTTCGGATACAACAGGAGAAGAGCCAAAAGAAATTTTCATTTCAAATATAACACAAGTATGGTTGTATATATTTATTATTATATATGTATATGGTTGATTTTTTTTAGATTGATGTGAATACAATTTTTTAAAAGGTGATATTAGCAAAATACTGTAACATGCAATATTTTTCATTTGTTTTATGGTATTTTAAGGTAATTTATAAAAGAATATGTGTTAATTTCTTGATTGCATTATATTAAAACCAAATTTAAGATTTAAGTTAGGATATTAACAGAGTATCTGAATTCCTTCTAACATTATTTAATAATCAATACATCAACATTTACTTATGTCATAAATTTTAACTTTAATTTGTTTATGTTGTGCTCCTGTTGGACATGAAGTGTGATTCAGTGTTTACTGAACTGTGTTTATTGTGTCAGATCACGGAAGTACTAAGTATGTTATAAGCCACCTGGCCCAACAATGGACTAATAGGAAGGTACATGATTAAGTTATAGGCAAAAGCTTTTCTAAAATTTGTTATATTTCTAGAATATTTGGAGGAGGAAAAAAGGTATAAAAATTACCCTTCAGATCAGAAAGTATGAACTTTCTAACCGTGTTTTCTTCATATAAGCTTAAGGTATTTATTCCGTAAAAGAATTGGAGAAATCATCGTGATCAATTTTTGCCACTTGTTTTTTAGTCTAAATCATTACATTTATTTGCATTCTTTCTAATCAGTTTACATTGAAGCTCAAAAGATGCTAAATAAAAGGGAATGATAATATACCTTGACCTAATAGTATTTGTGCCTCTGTCTTTATGGTTGATTTTAACCCAGCCAGTGTAATGTTGCCTTTTCACCCCTTTTTAAGAAAAATGCATTTAAAAAATCATTCTGTGTATCTCTGCTTATGGAATGACTTATTATTCAGCCTTTAACCTTTGTACTTGTGTTTAGTTTGTCCCTGAGAATTCCATATGGTTAGAATAGGCTCTAGGATATAGTATGGATTCTTGTATTGCATTGGTATTTTCTTTTATTGAATAGTGTGCAAAGTATGAAGGTTATCCATAAAGAATTACAAAATACAGTAAGTGTTCCTATTTAACTTAATCTGTAATTTATTCTTTTTTTTTAAGATTTTATTTATTTATTCATGAGAGACACACAGAGAGAGGCAGAGACATAGGCAGAGAGAGAAGCAGGCTCCATGCAGGAAGCCTAATGTGGGACTCCATCCTAGAACTCCGGGATCATACCCCGAGCCAAAGGCAGACACTCAACCTCTGAGCCACTCAGGCGTCCCTATTCCTCCTTTTTTAATAAAATCCTTACAAATTTTATTCTTCTTGAAATATTAGTAAACCCACACTAGGTTAATTTAGTAAACCCACACTAGGTTAATTTTATCTATATGTTTATGATCATAATTTATTTCTTATCCAAATTATTAAGCCACAGCAAAATTTTTAGAATCTTTATAATTATGAAACAGAGAATGACAATTTTTGATTTTATGTAGATTAAATAAATATTTTATGTAGATTAAATATTACCTTATTCAAGCAGTGTTTTGGATTATATACAGTTAGGAAATTTCTGGGCCTTTGACCTATCTCATCCATCCTATTTGGTAAAATAAGCCAATTTCTTCTTTTTCTATCCTGGTAAGCTGGGCTACACAATATTTTCCTTTATAGTGTTACAAGCTTTAAATTACCAGTTTTCTGACTTTAAGTCTCTCTCCTTTTTTAATATTTCTTTGATCTTCAAAGTTAGACTCCTCTTTTTTGCAGAGTTTTTGATAACGTGACTTTAAAACTTATAAAAGACATTCAAAGTTATTAAATATAAGTCACAAAAATCTTTGTGAAATATTTGAACTCCCATGTAGAATCTCTCTTAAACATAAAAATTATATTTTAAACATTCATAATAAAATAAGTTGATCATTAGTTTGCCGTAATCTTAAAAGGCTTGCTTTTACTAAGAAAGGAAAGAAAAATCTTAGTAGGTTTGATTGTTTCAAGAATGTTATAAAATGGTCCCTTTTGTGTAAGATTTGAAATTTGTACAAAAAAAGGTATACGTGAACTTGTTTTTAGGCTAATCCTGGCATTGTTACCTGCCTTGAAAATCATCCTCACAAGCTTGAGACAGGGCAGTTTTTAACATTTCGAGAAGTTAATGGAATGACAGGCTTAAATGGATCTACACAACAAATAACTGGTAAGTTCATGTGTTTTATTCATTCATTTATACTTATTTTTCAAAACTTTAATACTTTAGACAGTCTACTCAATATTGAAAATACAACATCAACTCGGACAAACGTGATCTAGTTCTTGGCCTCAAAACATTCAATCCAAGTGAGGAGATGTTAACATTAAGCAGTGATGGTATATATAGAGAGTACAGGCATTCTGTGAACTCTAAATATAGTAAGGAAATCTACCGGGTCTTGGACCAGCAGAAATAGGGACAGAGTATCTTGATTAAAATTGCATGGACTTAGGAAGGTGGTGTAAAGAATATTCTGTGCAGAGACAATAAAAGGCAAACAATTCAAGAGACTAAAAGATACAGTATGGCAGGACTGGCAGTGGGAGTTGAGATAGCAAAAGTCTTAAGGCATTTAAGAGGAAATTTCATAATTTTATTAGTAGGTAAGCAAAGATTCTAACATGGGCCACTTATTTATTCACTTAGGGAATTCAAGGAAGCTAGAAAGTTTTAGAAGATAATGAGGACAGTTTAGGCTCAATGAGTAGGGTGGCAATGAACTTTTCAAGTGGAGACATGTTTTTGCTCATGGTTTGGATAAAAGGAATGAATGAATGTTATTGCAGGCAAGTTTGTGGGTTTGTTGGCAAAAAGTTGAAGGAATTTGCTTTTTTTTAATAGACTGAGATCATTTCCCATAGGAGAGGAAAGGTGCCAAGGTCAGAGATTGAGGAGAGTAAACATTTTTAAAAATAGATTATCAGACTTCATTTAGTGCCTATTTGAAGTTGAAGATAGTGAATTTTTAGCAGTTAATCTGCATAGTTTGTGATTTTCCTACAGCCATGTTTAGAAGAGTTAAAGATACTGCTAAACATCTTGTAACTCAAAGATAGAATATTTACACCTGTTAGCTAAGAACAATTCAGGGTTTTTTTTTTAGGATATTTGAAAGTCTAATTATATAATTACTGTATAGACCAATAAGTGGATTACCGTCTTTTCTTCTAATGACTGCAGAATGGATCCTTAGGAGAGAAGAGAATCAGTCCCTATTTTGAACTCTTTATAGTAAAACAATTTTGGATCTACAGTTAATGAAGCATCTTTGGTAACAAAATTACTGGATTTTGTTTCCCAGACTATATATAGATATGCAAAATACAGGTTAGGTCATTGACATTAAAGAATTTTTATCTGTTTTTACAAAAATTGACTCAAGTAGCCATTTAGGTTTATTGTTATTTTGGGGTCTGTGCAATGCAGGATTGTGATGGTTCAGAGTCTTGAGGAAGGCTACATGTGAAATGTTCCATTTGTCTGCCTATCTATTCATTAGCCAGTACCATACTATATTTTAGTATTAATTGTATATAATTAGTATCGATATTACTTATTGATGTTTTATAAAACACCTCTCATTACTATTATCCCCCTCTGAGTTTTCTTGGTTATTTTTAAGTCATTAAGTTCACACTGGAAAAATAGTCTGTCCAGTTTTCCACACTTCCTGTCCCCTTTATATATAAAATTAGAAGATCCCATTATAAATATGTTTAAATTTTTATAAATTAGTAAAAATTAATATCTTTGTCATGATAATCTTCGAATTTAAGTATCTATATCAGTATATAATTTTCTTATTTTTCTTTTAGTGGTATCACCATTTTCTTTTAGCATTGGTGATACTACAGAACTGGAACCTTATTTACATGGAGGCATAGCTGTCCAAGTTAAGACTCCTAAAACATTTTGCTTTGTAAGTATTTTTTTTTATTTAAATATATTTCTTTGAAGGAGAAGAATGACAGAAAAGAAAGAAGTAATAGAAAAATCAGTTAACCAGTTGATTTAGGAGTTGAACAGATTTTTGGTTTGTAACTTATACCCACTTTGAGGAAAATGGGATTAATTTAAGGAAATAATTTAAATTAATTTAAGGAAATAAATTTATATAAAAAAATTTATGGCTAGAATACCAGTGCATATGATTAAGTTACCTTAGAGGAACTATACTTTGGTGAATCACAAAGAATTGATCATACTTCTTACTCCCTAAGACAAAAGATAAAGCTAATATGTATTTGAAAGATTTAACAAGCATTGAAACAGTGTAAAAGTAAAAGGAATATTTCTTTTATTTATCATACTTTTCAGTTCAGGTTTTTACATTTTAATTCTAGAAAGTGTATATATGTTGGAAATGTAAAATAAGTCGTATAAACTGGCATTGAAAGGAAAAGGTAATTATCTAAATAAAAAGAATATAGTAGCTACTCTGTACCGAGGAACTAAGGAGTCTCTTGCCACTTAACACTTAAATACATAGGCTACTTCTCAGTATAAGCTGTCTAGTACAGCTCTTATCGTTTTTTTTTTTTTTTTTTTCCGAGTTCTCCATGTTTAAATTGATTGCCTTTTCTTTTCCAGAATAATTATTAACCGTAGTCCTCTACAGGGCTTTGTCCAAGCCAAAGTTAGAACAAAACAACAGATTAATACAGTTGATCAAATCTGCTTTTTTTTTTTTTCAAATCTTTTTATTTCTTCTTGCCCCAGTTTTAATTTTGCTTCAGGTTTATGCCCCAAGTAAATTTCAGATTAGGTGGGTGTTGTGGGGGAATGGTTGGTTTGCTGGCTGGGTTTTTGGCCTTTGTGTGTTCTTTGCTCCACACAGAAAATTTCACTTGAGTATTCAGGTCTTGTCAGGCATAACACATCTTGATAATTTGATAGCAGAACAATATGATAGTTTTTTTATTAAAACAGATTTTGCCTCATATATAAGTGTTTTCACCAATTCTTCCTAAATATACTATGTGCAGCAGGTTGTCTAACTGCATTTAACATTTTTTTTTAAGATTTTATTTTATTTATTCATGACACATAGAGAGAGAGAGAGAGAGAGAGAGAGAGAGAGAGAAAGAAAGAGGGACAGAGACACAGGCAGAGGGAGAAGCAGTCTCCATGCAGGGAGCTTGACGTGGGACCCAATCCTGGGACTCTAGGATCAGGCCCAGGGCTGAAGGCAGCGATGAACCACTGGGCCACCAGGGCTGCCCACAATTAGCATTTAAACAATGAAGCATAGCAATTGAGACAAGGGGTGATGGGCAATGGTAGCTCTTTCACATTTCAATTAAACCATATTAGCCCTACCATAAATAGTTCAGACTTTTGGGAGAGATGCACTGCTTTAGTGCTCTGTATATTTTGTTAGTAATCACTCACTTGCTCTGAAGTAATAGTTTATGTTTCTATTAAGGAACCATTGGAGACGCAGATAAAACATCCAAAGTGCCTTATTGCGGATTTTAGCAAACCTGAGGTAAATAAACTCTTTGTAGGTTTGAGAGAGGCAGCAGAGTGGGGGTTGGGAATTGGTAAGAGACATTGTAAAGTTAAAAGTAGGGAAACCACGTACATACTTTTCTGTCAGGTTTTTTATAGTAAAGGTTGTATTCACATATCTAGAGTTGACTCCCAACTATTAAAAACAGGAATTTGTATCATGGAAAATTTTTTAAAATAATAGCAAAATGTTTTGCTTTTATAATATGTTAGCTTTAGTATTTAAAAAAATGATTTCAATAATTTATGCAAAGTGATCTTATTAAAGATTTTCTGAACCATGTACAGTTTTATATGATACATGTTTCTTCCTAAAAACCTTGGAAACCTTCATTCTATTCTTTTAAATCCCTGGATATAATTTTGTAGCAGTGAATATATGTGTGACAAGAGTTATATTAACAGTTTCTAAATTTGTAGATGTTGATCAGGAAAAAGGATTAGGTAATACTGATCTTGTACAAATGTTTTTTGTTGGTGGTGTTTAGTTATTAGTCTGACTTTCATATGGATAATGTACTAAAAACTGGATATACCACTTGGGATTGACATGTGGATCTGTTGCTTAAATATAGCTTCATGGCCTTGAAGTCAGGTTCTTTAACCTCTCTCTGAGCTTCAACTTCCTCATCTGTTAAATAGAGAAAATAATAGTATTAAGCTAATTAATTTATTGTAAGAGTTAGATAATATTTAGTGTTAGCACAGTGCCTGTCTGGCACATATTATATTCTCAATAACTTGACCAAATTTTAATGTTCTAAATAGGCATCTTTACAGATTCACACAGCAATGCTTGCCTTGGACCAGTTTCAGGAGAACTATAATCGCAAGCCAAATATTGGGTAATATTTTTTGAAATGACTTTTTTCCTTATTATAAAAGCAATATTTTGGAAATGATAGCTTAAAAAATTTAACAAGCAACTAAAGCCCTATCTTATAGCTGCAACATTATAAGAGACACTAAACTGTATAAACATTATTATGAGCTCTGGTCTTTTTTCTGGTGGGAATGGAAAGATCAATTTATAAAAATGGAATTATGCTAAATAAGAATTTTCCCATTTTGAAGTCTTCTGAAGCTACAACTTTTTAAAATAAAAAAATCTGAGAATTATTGAATTATGAGTACACTATGTATTTTCTACTTTCTAACCTATCAAATCAGAAGTATTGTTACAAAAATATTTTGCCTTGTCTACTTAAAACTAAATCCTATTTATATACTATCTATCCTTAGGTAAACATGATTGTTAATTAATGTATTTATGAATTAGTTACCTTCAAGCCAGGGAAGTACTTCATGCTAACTGGCTAGGACAATTCCACTTTTTTTTATCCTTACATATTTCTTAAATTTTAGTTTTGAATATGACTTACTATTTATAGCACTTGAGAAAATTGAAATTGTGGTACTTTATTTTGAATCCTAGGTGCCAAGAAGATTCAGAAGAGCTCTTGAAGCTAGCAACATCTATAAGTGAAACCTTGGAAGAGAAGGTGAATATTCAAAGTTATAGCCATCAAAAAAGGTGTAACATATAAACATTCTATATATTAATATATTAATACATTCTATTAATATATTCTATATTATATTAATATTCTCTTATCCCAGTTTTGCTGCTTATTGACTCTGTGATAGTAGGCAAATTACTTGAATTTGTTCTGCTTTAGTTTATAGAAGAGTATGTGGCATATATTAATTACTATTTGTTGCTGCTGCTGCTGTATTTTTAGACAGCATTAATATTAATATTATCTTCTGATTTACTTTGTTAACCCACTGAAACTCACTATATAAAGTTGTAGGTGTTCCTATAAATCTTTTATCCACTATATATTGATATCTCTTAGTCTCATCTTGCATATTATGCTTGGATATTTCACCTAGAAAATTGTTTTTTCATCTTATGGATGCCAATGCCTGCTGGCCAATAGTTTCATTTTAGCAGATAACAAAGTAGAAGTATTTGTGCAATTAGTTGAAAATTTTTTGTTATTATACTATAAAAATGAGGAAATGAAAAGTATTAACATTAGTGGTTAAGTATACTATCTCATATTTTATGTGATTAAACAAAGAAGGAAATAATGTATTGAAAACAGTGAGTCATTAACCACAAGTTAAAGACCTTTTATGCATATTTAGTGGTTACGGAGAAGTGTGAAAAGCTAGAAATAGATTGATGAAGTATGTGATTAAAAGGAAAGATAGGATTAAGGATTCATCAGGTTTATTGAAATAAAACTTAAAATTCCACCCTTTTTAGATACAGAATTAGACAAAATTGTGTATGAGATTAAACTCTACACAGTTAAGTCAAAGTGTACAGTCATGTATCCACCGCTACCATCAAGATATAAAACATTTTTGTAATGCCAAAAAAATTCCCTCATACCTCTTTATAATCACCTCCCTCTCCCGCAATGCCAAACCATCCATCCAGTATAGTTTGGCCTTTTCCTTAGAATGTCATGTAAATCATGCAGTATGTAGCCTTTGAGTCTGGAGTCTTTTCCTAAATGTAGTGATTTGAGTTTCATCCATGTTGTTGCATTCTCATTCCTCTTTATTGCCGAGTAGTATTCCATTGTATAGATGTACCGCAATTTGTTTTCCCCTGTAGCAGGGGACATTTGGTGGACATTTGGATTTCTAATATGAAACATTATGAATAAAACTCCTACAAATATCCATACAGATTTTGATATGGACATATGTTTTCATTTCTCTTGAGTAAACACCTAGTAGTGTATTACAGAGTTAAATGATAGATGTATGTTTAATTTTATAAAACTGCCAAATTGTTTTGCAGAATAGCTGTAGCATTTCCATCAGAAGTGTATGAGAGTTTGAATTGCTCTGTATTCTCTCCATAACGGTATATATTATCTGTTTGTTTGATTTTAGCCATTTTAAAGTGTGTGTGTTAGTATCTTCTTTTGGCTTTAATTTACATTTCATTGATGATTATGAATTTGGTATCTTTTCATGTGCTTATTGTCACTACTATGTCTTCTTTGATAAACTGTCCTTTCAAATCTTTGTCTATTTCTTTTTTAAGATTTTATTTATTTATTCATGAGAGACACAGAGAGAGAGGGAGAGAGAGAGAGAGAGAGAGAGAGAGAGGCAGAGACACAGGCAGAGGGAGAAGCAGGCTCCATGCAGGGAGCCCGACGTGGGACTCGATCCCACGTCTCCAGGATCAGGCCCTGGGCCGAAGGCAGGTGCTAAACCGCCAAGCCACCCGGGCTGCCCTGTCTACTTTTTAATTAGATAGGTTGAGTAAGAGAGTTCTTTTTATATCCTAGTTTATCAATCCTGTATGGGATACATGTTTTACACATATTCCCTTCTAGTCTTTGGGTTGTCTTTTCATTTTATTATAGTGTTGTTTTTTTTTAAGATTTTATTTATTCATGAGAAACAGAGAGAGAAAGAGAGAGAGGCAGAGACACAGGCAGAGGGAGAAGCAGGCTCCATGCAGGGAGCCCGATGCAGAACTCGATCACAGGATTCCATGATCATGCACTGACTCAAATGCAGGCACTAACCCACTGAGCCACCCAGGGATCCCACAGTGTATTTTTAAAGAGATGATTTTAATTTTGATAAACTTCAAAGTGTAAATTCTTTGTATGTGGTTTGTACCTTTTTTTAAATCTAAGATCACAGCTTTTGTCCTTTTGTCCTTTTGTATTTTCTTCAAGAATTTTTATAGTTTTGTGAGTTCATTTTTGCATACCATACAAACTATAGATCAAATATACGTAACCATAACTTACATTTTGAATTAATATGTATACTTTTGTACTTCTGGAAGTTTTTTTTTATACTTTACTAGGCATCAATTAAGATTAATTTTTTTGTATATAAATACCCAACAATTTGGGCAGCCCCGGTGGCGCAGCGGTTTAGCGCCGCCTGCAGCCCGGGGTGTGATCCTGGAGACCCAGGATTGAGTCCCGCGTCGGGCTCCCTGCATGGTGCCTGCTTCTCCCTCTGCCTGTGTCTCTGCCTCTCACTCTCTCTCTCTGAATAAATAAATTAAAAATCTTTAAAAAAAAAATAAATAAATATCCAACAATTTTAGCCCATTTGTTGAAAAGATAATTATTTCCTTTTCAATATTCTGGGTATTCTTTGTCAATAATTTATTGAACACATATGCATAGGACTACTTCTGAACTCAGTGTTATCTTTCATTGGTTATTTCTGTCCTTTTGCTGGTACCATCCTATCTTGATTACTACAGTTCAGTGCTGAGTCTTGAAATCAGTTTTGGTCTCTAGTATATTTCTTTCTTTTTTTTTTTTTTTTTTAAGATTTTATTTATTTATTAGAGAGCAAGAGAGAACAAGCAGGGGAAGGGCCAGAGGGAGAAGGAGAAGCAGGCTCTCCACTGAGCAGGGAGCCTACTTGGAGCTCAGTCCCAGGACTCAGGGATCATGACCTGAGCTGAAGGCAGACGTATAACCAGCTGAGCCACCAAGGTGCCCCTCTAGTATATTTCTTAGGAAAAGCTCAGAATTTCCTTTTTTTTTTTTCTGAGTTCTTACCTATTTTAAATATTTTGGGTAGCCTCCATACTTGAAAGACAACTTGGCTGAATATAAAATTCTAGGCCCTTCCAAGATCTATAAAGATCTTATTAAACTCAACACCAAAGAAACAAACAATCCAATCATGAAATGGGCAAAAGACATGAACAGAAATCTCACAGAGGAAGACATAGACATGGCCAACACGCACATGAGAAAATGCTCTGCATCACTTGCCATCAGGGAAATACAAATCAAAACCACAATGAGATACCACCTCATACCAATGAGAATGGGGAAAATTAACAAGGCAGGAAACCACAAATGTTGGAGAGGATGTGGAGAAAGGGGACCCCTCTTGCACTGTTGGTGGGAATGTGAACTGGTGCAGCCACTCTGGAAAACTGTGTGGAGGTTCCTCAAAGAGTTAAAAATAGACCTGCCCTACGGCCCAGCAATTGCACTGCTGGGGATTTACCCCAAAGATGCAGATGCAATGAAACACCGGGACACCTGCACCCCGATGTTTATAGCAGCAATGTCCACAATAGCCAAACTGTGGAAGGAGCCTCGGTGTCCATCGAAACATGAATGGATAAAGATGTGGTTTATGTATACAATGGAATATTCCTCAGCCATTAGAAACGACAAATACCCACCATTTGCTTCAACATGGATGGAACTGGAGGGTATGATGCTGAGTGAAATAAGTCAATCGGAGAAGGACAAACATTATATGTTCTCATTCATTTGGGGAATATAAATAATAGAGGGAATAGAAGGGAAGGGAGAAGAAATGGGTAGGAAATATCAGAAAGGGAGACAGAATATAAAGACTCCTAACTCTGGGAAACGAACTAGGGGTGGTGGAAGGGGAGGAGGTCGGGGGGTGGGGGTGAATGGGTGACGGGCGCTTAGGGGGGCACTTGACGGGATGAGCACTGGGTGTTATTCTGTATGTTGGCAAATTGAACAACAATAAAAAATAAATATTATTTTTAAAAAAATTGAAAATACAAAAAAAATAAAAATAAAATTCTAGGCCTTATTGTCTTCAAAGTTATCTTACTTTGTATCTTATTGTTGAGAAGTACGATGCCAGCTTAATTTTCTTATTCTTATAAGTAGTCTGGTCTTTCTGCTTTGTGACTTTGTATATTTTTTCATCTGTAAAGTATAATAGTTTTACCTGGTTATATCTCAGAATTGATCATTCAATCCATTTTCCCAAGTATATACTATGAGCCCATTTTGATACATAGATTCAGATTTTTTTATTTCTTATCCCTTTGAGGGGAGGTGTTTGTTGATGGAATAGATTATTTTCATACTTAGTTATTAAATTTCTGATTTGGGTGAGGTTTTTTTTTGTATGTTCGTTTTCCCACATCTCCCAAATATTTATATATATAAATATATATATATATATAATTCACTCAGTCAGATTTTCTCTGCCTTATGATTAGTATGGAGGAGAAATTTTCAGTAGCTGAAATGTTTTTATTCTAATTTTGTTTCCTTCTTATATTAGTTTGATATATAAATTGGTTTTTCTGCATATTTTTGGTGCAGGGTAAGGGTTTTGGATACTTACTCAGATTGCTACTTCTAAAAATCCCTATTCTCTTAAGATACTGGAAAGGGGTTTCTTTAATGGTTGGGTTTTTGGGGTTTTCCCATTCTTTAATGAATGGGGTTTTGTTTTTGTTTTTGGTGAATAGGTATTAGTGTCTTGTGAATCTCTGATTTCTGTCAAATCCTTAACTTCCTCTCTTACTTATCTTAACCTTCTATGTCAAAGGATATCTCCCTCTTTTTATTTACATCATTCTCTCCCAGATAAGTTCTTTCACCATAGTCAGTGCTGAGATCTGCTAGATTTCATAAGTGTTCAGTATTTTTTGCACTTTGTGTAGGGCCTTCTATTTTCTCAGAATGATTTGTCACTGTTAAAACTTTCATTCTCTTTTCTGTGGTTACACATTTCCTGCTCTCTATGCAGCTTTGCAACAGTATGACATCCAGAAGTAGTTTTGTTGGAGTTTGGTAGTCTTCTATTTATAGGTAATTTGAAGTTCATAATATTCTGTTTCTTAGTAATACTGAAACCCTGCCACCAGTTTGTTTCTCTTCTTGTGAATACATATCTGTTTTTAGAGATTGTGTGAGGAAATTCAGATTTAGGCTGTTGTCATTATTCTAAGGCAACCAAATATTTCCCCGAATTTGGTTTTTTGTTTGTTAATTAAAAAATAATAGAATCTTGGGAGATAGTGTAACCTAATGATAAGTTAGACTTTTTGAGTTCAGATTCTATTAGCTATAAAATCTTAATTAAATTCCTTTTTCAAAGTTTTAGTTTTCCAATTTGTATGATAAAAATTATATTTCCTAGTACTGTTTTGCAAATTACATGTGAATTTAATATACAAGTCCCAGTAGGTGCTCAAATTACCTGCTTCTATTCACATTCTCATCACTGTTTTTAATATTATCACTACCACCAGTATCTCTGCATTCACAAATGGCACAGCTTAAATGAAAACATAATCTAATTTGAGTTTAGTGCTAAATAGAAAAATAATGAAATCTAGAACACCGAAATAGAGTGGGTGGAATAGTAAGTAGATACTAACTTCTTTTTGTATCACAGATATCGTTGAGAATGTAATAAAAGCCCTTCCTTTTCCTCCTAAATGCAAAAGTGTTATTTTACATACAATTTCAAATCCATTGAGTCCTATTTGAATCTTAAGGTTAAGATTAAGGTTACTAATGTTGAAAGAATAGAAAGAGAAGCCAGAGCTCATGAAGAGATCTTCCTCACAAAGAAGAAATTATACCAATAGCTCCAGAATCCAATTCTCCAGTATTTCCTTAAAAATACTAATAAATAAATCTTATTTCAAGAAACATCGTGTCAGTTTTTAAGTATGATAATGAGAACTTCGTAATGATTGGTCTTAAAGGAGTATGCAAAATAACCATTCTCAATTTTTTTTCCTAACAATGTATTGCCTCATTATTTTTGACCCTTTTACTTTTTATTTACCATTTCAAGCACAGACTGATAGCTCCTTATCATTTTTTATAGATTATTTTATCTTTATTTTCATTTATTTAGGATTAAGGGTTTCCCATAGTTTTCATTAAAACAATTTTTTAAAATTCTGGTTTTTTATAGATGTTGATTGACATCACAGAACTGGTCTTTAACAAAAATTGTAAATGCTAGATATTCCTGTTAATCTTAAATCTTGCCCTAGTGTAACATAGAGATTCAGAAAGCAAAAATATGGGCAGTTACTGATAAAGAGAAATACTTAGGGTAACTAACATACAGATTGTAAGATTTCCTGTAAGATTGGAACTTTCTTTAGCATTTAAAATCTGTTTAGCAGGGAAATTGAGTAACTTTTTTAGAAGTTATAGTAATTTAGTAATTCTCATACTAAACCATTGAAATTATGAGTGTCTATGTAAAAATTGTTAAGATTATTGCCTTTCATGACTTGTGTTTCAGCCAGAAGTAAATGCTGACATTGTGCATTGGCTCTCTTGGACTGCTCAAGGTTTTTTACCTCCACTTGCTGCAGCAGTAGGAGGTGTTGCCAGCCAAGAAGTATTGAAAGCCATAACAGGAAAGTTTTCTCCATTGTGCCAATGGGTTAGTTTTGTATTTTAATATTTTTATACTTATGATTGAATTTTCCTACCATACAATGAATATCTGTTATGAATTATTTTTTATTTTTTTACTTTTTGTTATGAATTATTAATATAAAAGCAATCTTAAATATTTTTTGATGTGTGAGTTAGATGTGATATGCCACCAAAATTTAATTCTCTAATCAAAACTGACAAGATCATTGGTTGAGGCTATTGGACTATAACCCAAAGTTGCATTCTAGGATATATTTCCCTGATTTGTTAGAGTGAAGGAATGAATTTTCTACTATTATACTTAGTTTCTAGTACTATTAGCTTAGCATTCATGGGATAACATTTCCATGGAATCTTTGGGCATCAGGAATCTTCAGAATCCCTTCCTAGGTTTAAACTTCTAAAGGTAAAAACATGGAAGTAGTGTAAGTTTGAGAACTCTACGGGGTAAAAACATCTCAAGAAGGAATAAAAAAGAATCCTTTCTATTACTGAAAAGATTAATTGGCAGAGGGTATCAAAGGATACTCTTCAGGCCTTTTCTTTTTTGAATCCCCACATTTTGTATATAATATTTATCTATTTTATGTTTTAAAAAGTATCTACATAATGCTATTTTGCTCCTGAATCACTTGATTTATTTTAAGAGTACAAGTTAAGTTGTAGATGTCTGATTTAGATATAGCTGTTAACAATATGAGGAAGTATGTTATTAACAATTAGATTCTATATTATTGTAGTTAAATAAACAACCATTTAGTTATGTTCAAATTTAGCCACATAGTTACTAAATGAAAATGAGAGTGAATTCTTTTTTTAATTAACTTTAATTTCTTTGGTATTTTTTTAATGCTAGAATTGTGGCTTCCTCAATCGTTTTTTTTAATGCTAGAATTGTGGCTTCCTCGATCATTTCCTCTATGGTATAAGTAAAAATGACATAATATACCCAAGATGGAAAATAAAAGAGTTGGTAATTTCTTATCTAAAAGTAATCAGATTACTTATTCAAATGTAACTGAAATTGAATGAGGCTTCCAGAGTTTTTATGGAATTATAAATAGATTTGGAGGTGAAATTTCCTTATGTGTGCTAAAATTGAAAAATGGGTGACATGAATCAAACTAGACCTTTTAACAGTTCCTTCAGGTTTAACCATTGTTTTAATAAAGTAATATAGAAATGTATATTGTATAAAAAACAATATTTTTAATGTATTGTTTTACTCAATATTGGCATTTTTATCATTTTTTTCTAAATGATTTTTAAATACAGAAGAGAAAAATGTTTTTTAGCAATTTAATGTTTATACATAGTAAATTGTGGTTTTATCTTCTACTTTAAAGTTATACATTGAAGCAGGAGATATTGTCAAATCCCTAGACAAAATTGAACGTGAAGAATTTCTCCCACGGTAATTCTGAAATTTTTCTTTTTCTCTTAGTTGAATGTTTGCAAGAGACAGCTACATTAGAAGAATTTTTACCCGAATATCCATTTGTTTCAGATGTCTTTTCTCGTAATTTTTTTTTCTACTTAGAGGTTAATGTAAAAATAATGTAATAACTTTTTACCTTTTTATAAATAATGAATATGAAGTTTTAAATTGTATGCCATGAGAATAGTTAGCATTCAAAATACTATTCTGAATTGAGATGAAAACAATTGCTATATGCAACTTTTATTTATATCAGTCATTCTTCATCTTTTTGAGTCACAAATCTCTGAGAATCTGATAAAAGCTTATAGAATCACTCTTCCCAAAGTTTTGCCTCCAATTTAAATGTATTAGCAACTCCAAAGCCCTGCCATAAACTTCTCTAGGAAGCTTTCTTAAAAATCCCTACCTGGGGGCAACCCCCAGTGGCCCAGCAGTTTAGCACCACCTTCTTTAGCACCACCTTCAGCCCAGGGTCTGATCCTGGAGACCTGGGATTGAGTCCCATGTCGGGCTCCCTGCATGGAGTCTGCTTCTCCCTCTGCCTGTGTCTCTGCCTCTCTCTTTCTCTATATCTCTCATGGATAAATAAATACAATTGTTTAAAAAAAAAAATCTACCGGGGATGCCTGAGTAGTGCAATTGGTTAAGTGTTAAGTGTCCAACTCTTGGTTTCAGCTCAGGTCATGCATGATCTTAGGGATGTGAGATCAAGCCCTCCATCAGGTCCACATTCAGTGTCGAGTCTGCTTGACATTCTCCCTCTCCTGCTTCTACTCTCCCCCCCTCCCTCCGTCTCTGTCTCTCTCCCTCAAATAAATCTTAAAAAAAAAAAAAAATTACTCCCTTACTTGATCTCAGGATCATGAGATCTAGCCTGGCCTCAGGCTCTGTATAGGGTATGGAGCCTGCTTTAGATTCTCTCTCTCCTTTTCCCCCTCCGTTCATGTGTGCACACGCTCGCTCTCTCTTTAAAAAACAAAACAAAACAAAAAACAAACAAAACCCTACTTTAGGAAATTGTCTTTTCTAGATAAACTAAAGTCACCTTTACTTAAGTCATTTGGATAAAGGATGTTAAATGGAAAAAGAAAAAAACTGAGTTCTTAATGGAGTTTTTGTCTTTCAAATAAGATAATTTTCTTTTAGATTGGAGGAAACTCAGAGTATTCTATTTAAAGATCAATGTTAAATTGATATTAACAATAGTAAAACTAATCCTAATAATGTTTTTTTATGCTTTTCTGGTTTTTGGTATATTTTACTTTCCTCAGAGGAGATAGATATGATGCCTTGCGAGCTTGCATTGGAGACACTTTGTGTCAGAAGCTACAAAAGTTGAATATCTTTTTAGTAAGTATAAATAATGATGAGAATAAGTAGTACAGTCTAACTGCTATTGTCTATCATCAGATTCATTTATTAAAGCAAATTTGAGTCTAAGTATAATTCTTGACAGAGTAGACATTTCAGTAAAAGCGTAAGACAGGCCAAATACATTCTGCTTGCCTATATTTGTAAATAAAATTTCATTGAACACAGTCAAACCCATTCATTTATGTATTGTCTGTGGCTTCTTTCATGCTATAATAGCAGAGGTGAGTAGTTGTAACAGACACCATATGTCCTACAAAACAAAATATTTACTATTTGACCCTTTACAAAAAATGTTTGCTAACCTCTAGTATAATGAATACATTCAAAATTAAAATGTATGGTAGTTTTGAAAATTAAATTATTTTCTAGAAATACATTCAAAATTAGATTTGGGATGGGATTTTTTTTTTCATTGTTTAAATTTTTTTCCTAGCAAATAAAAGAAGATATAGATATAATCTGTCTTTTTAAATGTCTTAATTCATACATTGGCAGGATCTCTCTCCCCAGTACCGTAAAACTCCCTTTTCCTGCCATTTATGTTTTTTTATTACTATTATTCAGTCATGAAAATACTGCTGATTTTATAGTAATAGTTTTTTAAATAATGTTTTGAATATCAACAGCTTTTGCTGAGCTTTTACATGCACATAGAAAGTCTTAGAATAGATAGCTTCATCATACGAATTTTGAAAATTATAAACAAGAAATCTTTTCCATCAAAATATTGTACTGGTGTTTTGTGGCATTTGTTTCTGTCTCATATAAATAATTAGCTCAATTGTTGGCTTTTGTTGGAATATTAAAATGTCTTCTGTTTAAAGGAATGGTAAATATTACACTTTTCCTAACTTGATTTATACCTTTTTTTTCTTTAACTGAAACAGTTATAATAGCATACACAATAAACTAGTTAGGTATTTTAAAGTAAAATGAATCACAAATGTTCAAATTATTTTAAAAAGTATATATATTACAAATTGGTATTTGAAGAAAATTAAGATGACATTTCCCTTTAGTAAGTAGTCTTAATTGTATTTAATCTGATACATTTTATTTTTCTCCTCTGTATAGGTAGGATGTGGAGCCATAGGCTGTGAAATGTTAAAAAATTTTGCTTTACTTGGTGTTGGTACAGGCAAAGAAAAAGGAATGGTAAGATACAAATCCTTGAGAGTTAAAATTATTTTGTTGCTACTCATTTTTGTACTGTATTTGACTGCATAGATCTGAAATAAGTAATTTTTTGAGGAGACAGAATTACAGTAGAAACCGGAAGATTCTGATTCTGCTCTGACCACTTTTCAAAATTATGTGACCTTGTGGCCAATTACTTTTAATTCTCTCTTCTCCGTTTCTTTCTAATACTATGAAACTGGTATCTCTGCTTCCTACCTCACAATATAATTATGAAGATCAAATGTGAAAGAGCGAGGCACCTGGGTAGCTCATTCTGTTGAGCATCTGCCATCTACTCACGTGGTGATCCCAGAGTCCCGAGATCAAGCTCTCATTGGACACCCTGCTCCCAGCTTCTCCCTCTCCCTCTGCCTGCTGCACCCCCTGCTTGTGCTCTCTCTCTCTCTCTCTCTTTCCTGTCAAATAAATAAAATCTTTAAAAAAAAATGTGAAAGGGCTTTGCAAACTATTTAAAGCACATTAGAATTGTTATTTCTATTAATATTCCTTATTATTAAGTAAATCTTTAAGATGGAAGCTAACATTAGTGGCAGAGTTCTCAGATACAGTTTCAGTTAGTGATTATCAAAAGAAAAGGGAATAATGTAAATATTGGTATACAATTTAATTTCTTAAGATGATAAATGAGTTAATACTAATTTGTTTTGCCTTTAATATATAAACTAGCTTCCCAGAGTAGTGATTTCATAGATTCATCATGGTAACTAACAGTAAGTAATGAAATGCCTAAATTTATGCCCCAGTTCACATAGTTTAGTAACCTTGGCTTAATATTCCACTTAAAAAAGGTATTCATTGCTATCACTGTTATAGACAGATATTCATACGCACATATTTCTCCTGCTTAGCATTTCTGAAATTGTGTTTCACAAACTACTATTAGTTCTAGGGGTTTTAAAACCATACCTTTTAAAGGTATTACTTTAAAAAACTCTTGGTAACCTAAGTTTGAGAATCACTTGAGTATCTTAACTCCTTGGAAATTCATAATGCATACAAGCATATAAAGGTACTATAGTAAACAATCCTGCTTTCAGGTGACAAAAACACAGTAAGTTAATGTGCACTGATCTCTGTCCTGCAAATACATAGACTTGCTATATAAATTATTCTTTTTTATAGTGTTTACAAATGTAGCCAGCTAACTGGAAAGAAGGAAAGAGAAATCCCCAGGTTCAAGAATCAAGAGAGAAGTTTTATTCCTGAGCTAAAAGCTGCAGTTACTCACAAGTGTTTCTATATTGAGTGTATGTCCAAATATTAAATAGAAAAGGAAATGGGACACCTGGGTTGCTCAGCAGTTGAGCATCTGCCTTTGGCTCAGGGTATGATCCGGGGGTCCTGGGATTGAGTCCTGCATCGGGCTCCCCAGTGGGACCCTGCTTCTCTCTCCACCTATGTCTGCCTCTCTGTTCTCTCATGAATAGATAAATAAAATCTTTAAAAAAAAAAATAAGAAAAATAAGTTTCAAATAATCAAGATCTAGTCAGATCTTGTAAAAATACTAACATAAGTGACAAATGCATTATGAATACTTTTCAGATTATCTTGGGTCTGTTTATTTTGATCTTGCATCCCTTAGAATATCTGCAAACTTTTTCTTAAACAGATTCCAACTATTTTAGGCTTGTAAACCAAGGATCTCTGTCCCAAGTCAGCTCTGCCATTACGACATGAAAACAGCCATAGACAGTACTTAAAACAAATGGCATGACAGTGTTCCAACAAAATTTATTTACAAAAACAGGCAGGCTGCCTGCACTGTAGTTTGTAGACCTCTGTTTTAGCAAGAGTTCCTTTCAAATTGAAACATGCAGATATTCTTTCCATTGATTGTTGCAATTGAAAATAAATGTTTAGAAAGAAGAGCTAACTTCTCTATAGTTAATCCATCACATGTTTCTAAAATGTGGTGTTTAGTCTCTTATTTTTGTTATGAATAATTAGAAAAAAGTTTCAAACAGGAACTGTCATCAGTTTCAGCTGTTTTGTTTGACATGTTCCTAGGCTAAACATTAATTGTAGTTAAACATAATATAAAAATATTAATATTGGTACCAAAAGAAATTAATATTGGTAACCATTGGGATGTTTTATTCTAATTACTTGTACAGCTAAGATAATTCAGAATAACTTGGAATTGTTTTAGCCTTTCTGAGCAAAGCAAAATAGATTTAAAATTTTTTTCTCTTACACAATTTCAGCTTTTTTCTTTTCTTCACATTAGGTTACAGTTACAGATCCTGACTTGATAGAAAAATCTAACTTGAATAGACAGTTCCTATTCCGTCCTCACCACATACAGGTTTGTTGCTACTCTGTTTCAAATTTAAGTCATCTGTTGTGCTACACCAAAAAGAAGAAGAGAGTTTCCTTTTTATAAATATGGTACTTGAACAAGTATAATGTGTTTTTATTTTATTAGAATCTCTTACATTATCAAACATGGGGAATGACATTTGGGACAAATATAAAATTATTTTCTGATGTAAAAACTTTTTTTGCATTGAATTTGGATTTAAAATCTAAGTTGTGAATCATGGGCAGTATTTTTTTCCATTTTATAATGAAGGTGTGTCTGCATATTTAATCTTAGAAACTAAGGATGTAAGCAAAAAAAAGAAACTAAGGATGCAGAGACTTTTAAACTTTAATGGATCACACATTTGACACATTTTGGAAGGGAGTCTTTATTACACAATAAGTGAAGTTTGGCACTTAGAATTTTTTGCTCTTTGATCTTGCTTGACCATTAAACATCCTCTTTATTGTAAAATCATGCTGGGTTTCAGTCTTTTATAGAGATCAAAATACTTAAGAAAAGGATTTTAGTCAATCATACTTGCTTTTACTTTAGAAATGTTTTTACACTTTATTGCTCAACAGTGCATCGATAATCTTGGTAAACTAAGGAATGTCATTAACAGAAAAGTAACTAAAGTAGGTGGCATAATTGCCTCACCAATCCAAAACACAAAAGAATTAACAGCATCTGTCAGGAACCAAAATATATATGTCACACAATTCATTCACTCTGCATTTTACTTACAGAAAAACTTTTAAAGCCTGTTTTTTGCTTGTTTGTTTTAATTTTACTCTGATCCAACAGAGTTTACAATTTGTGTACTTAACAGCATTAAGAGGTAAAAACATGTCAGGAGAACTCATAAAACAAACATATATAATAATTTTTAAAATATTTGCATCTAGAAATGCTAATATTTTTGTAAGATTTCAGTACCAAAGTGTTAACTTCCCATACCTCTTCTGCAGTTATGATTTCTAATATTTTACTGAACATGTTCTTATTTTTTCCTAGGCACTTACCAAGTTCAGACCTTAATACTAGGAAAAACACTATTAATAATTGATATTTTAAGAACTCTAAAGCACATAGTAGTTAAGATAGAGGCTGTTTAGATTTCCATTAATAATGTATTAATTATTCAGACTAATCTGGATTATTAAATGTAATGTGACTACAATGAATGTAATTTCCACAAATGAAAATGAAAGCTGGCCTCATTACTCTCATATAAAAAATGTGGTAAGTTCACTCACGGCCTAGTTTTTCTGTTTAACACTTATTTCTTCTGTTTTTATTTGTTTAGAAACCTAAAAGCTATACTGCTGCGGATGCAACCCTGAAAATAAATCCTCAATTAAAGATAGATGCACACTTGAACAAAGTATGTCCAGCCACTGAGGCTATTTACAATGACGAGTTCTATACTAAACAAGATATAATTATTACAGCATTAGATAATGTGGAAGCCAGGAGATATGTAGACAGGTATGTTCTTGAAATGCAGGCTCATAAAAATTTTTTCTTTTGTTTTCACTTTTTTCCACACCTATTTATTAAAAAGTTACCCAATTTTCTGATCATTCTTTGTATTTCTGTCAAATCCTTTTTATGATTTTCCATTATACCTAAGATAAAATTCAAAATCTTTAACATGGCCTAAATGTTTTTCATGGAGTGTCTGCCATCTGCTACCACTTTAGCTTAAAATTTATCTATCTTTGCTGGCTCCGTCATTCTGGCCACACATTGCTTCTTTCAGTTTTTTATAAGGCATCCAACACTTTTTCACCTCAAAGACTTGTACATACTCTCCTTCAGATTAGGAAATTGTTTATCTTGTTTTAACAATCTTGTCTCCAAATCTACCTACTTTAGTTTTTGTTTTTGTTTTTGTTTTTTCCCAATCTTTCCGTTGCATCCGGAATGTCTTTATTTAAACAGACTTTATTCAACCACTAAGTTCTGTAGATTCTGCTATGGTAATCTTTCACAGCGCCCTGTTTTTTCTGTCATAGTGCTTATTTTTATTGATACACTAATTGGTATTTGTTTCTTCACTAAATCACTTATTCAGGGACCATTTATTTTCCCATCACTGTATCCTCAGTGCCCAACATATGTCATTCAGGAAATATTGTTAAATAAGTAGATGAATGAGTGACTATAATGTGTACACCTTACATAATTTTCCTTACCTCTTTATATGACTCTCTAATGTTAGGGTTAGAGAACAGATTTTTAACAGAAGAAAATTTACCAGTGGAGAGTGTAGTGGAAAGTTGGTAATCTTGGGCAGAGGAAGAATAAAAACTTTAAGAAATTAACATGTGTAGAATATAGGTATTGAACATATTAAGGAAGAAGATTAATGTTGTTTGGGAGAAAAATAACATTGAGAAGATACAGTAGAACAGAATTTGTAGTCAGGAAATAACCAAAGAAGAAATAGGAAGCAAGAGAAGAAGGGACGCAGTACATTAGTTAAGAGTTAACCTAGAGTAAAAGAAAGTTGAAGCCCAAAATTTAGTAGTAGTCAAAGAAGAAGAAACAGACAAAAATTACTAGGTTGGGCAACAAAATTTGTGGGAGGAGCGGGACAGAAATGATAAATGCATTATTTGGTGGTAATGTATCTGTTTCCTGAGATACTATATCCAGAAGTGATCAGTGTGTGGAATGATTAACAGAAGGTGGTGAGATGTCCTCTGCTTACATTGTTATTGCTCACTTACATGTTTGTTACCTGTTATCTTTTCAAATAGCCGTTGCTTAGCAAATCTACGACCCCTGTTAGATTCTGGAACAATGGGCACTAAGGGACACACTGAAGTTATTGTTCCTCATTTAACTGAATCCTATAATAGTCATGTAAGTGAACTGAGTTTTTGAAGTAAATGTTTATCTTCTTTATATCTCATAATTTTTATATCTCATTTTTTTCTCTTCATTAGTCAGCAGATTTGATTTAGCTTTCCTAATCTGTCTGTTAATCTGTCAGTAATTTCCATGCATATATGCATATGCATTTTTTTAAAGAGAACTGAACTTAATTTTTAAATCATCAAAATTTTGTTTCTGGTGTTTTGCAATCTCATTCTTGTCTTTACTGTTTATTTCTCAGAGGTGCTTGATTGGTTTTCTAACAACCTTTGAACTGGTGACCCATCCAAATCTTATTGAAGACTCAGTTGTTCCATGGGAGGAAACCAAGCCATCTATATATGTAAAGCATATAGATGTCACTTTTTTTTAACCTCTGCAAGTGATTTTGATATACTGCCAAAGTTGAAAAACACTGGCCTGGGAAACATTTGTAGGCTTTATGATTTTAAAAAAGATAAACCCAAGTTGTAAAATGGAAAGAATTTTTTTTACAAGTGTAAATATCACTTTATTTCATAGTTAATGTTTGCTTTAGTAAAATTGTTAAATATTTATAAAATGTTTTCCCGTTCTCATGAAATCCAAAGTTTATATAGTAAGAACATTATAGTAGACAAAATTCTAAGTTTAATTTGAAGGAAATTAGAGAAAATCATGATATGTTGAAGTCATATTGGAAGATTTTCAAAATAGAGAATGCTGTTAAAATTCTAAAAGTTCCTTGTTTGTGTTATTCTACCACATTTTTCCCAAGCCTCTTACTATATTCTCTGACTTTATATTTAGAAAAAATAGAATTCTCTTCTGGCTTCCCTCTTTGGTTTATAAAATATTTTATAGTATTTCACATAAACAAACTGAAATAGAAATCTCTAAGAAGAGATAAAGTGAGTCATTTGAGATTGATTAAACCAATAAACCTGGGGCACCTCGGTGGCTTAGTGGTTGAGCATCTGCCTTCAGCTCAGGGCGTGATCCTGGGGTCCTAGGATCAAGACCCACTTCGGGCTCCCTAGGAGCCCGCTTCTCCCTCTGCCTATATCTCTGCCTCTCTGTCTGTGTCTCTCATGAATAAACAAATAAAATCTTAAAAAAAAAGAAAATATGCCTAAGCCAAATGTAATAGAAAAAGGGTCTTTTTAATGGTATTTTTTTTACATGAGACAGGATAGACATTTACCATTTCTTTTTTCTTTCTTTTTTGAAAGTTATTTTTAATGGTTTAAATTTTTTTAATTTAATTTTGTAATTTTTTTTATTTTTTTTATTTTTATTTTTTTTTTAGTTTTTATTAAATTCCAGTTAGCTAACATATAGTTTCAGTTGTACAATATAGTGATTCAGCACCTCCATACACCACCCTGTTGTTCATCACAAGTGCACTGCTTGATCCCCATCACCTATCTAACCTATCCCCACATCTGCCTCCGCCTGGTAACCATCAGTTTGTTCTCTGTAAGAGTCTGTTTCGTGCTTTGTCTCTCTCATTTCTCCTTTCCCATTTGTTTTGTTTCTTAAGTTCCACATAAAAGTGGAATCACATGGTATATATCTTTCTCTGCCTGATCTATTTCTCTTAGCATAATGCTCTCCAGCTCCATCCATGTCATTGCAATGTCAAGATTTCATTCTTTTTGATATGTTGTTTATTTAAAACACACTTCTTGGGCAGCCCCGGTGGCGCAGTGGTTTAGCGCCTCCTACAGCCCAGGGCGTGATCCTGGAGACCCTGGATCGAGTCCCACGTCAGGCTCTCTGCATGGAGCCTGCTTCTCCCTCTGCCTGTGTCTCTGCCTCTCTCTCTCTGTCTGTGTCTCTATGAATAAATAAATAAAATCTTTTAAAAAAATAAAAATAAAACACACTTCTTTAAGAAACTGTATGAAGCATCAAGGACATACGATCCCTGCTCCTAAATTTTTTTCTCCTTGGAGAAAGAAACTCATGGTATGCTGAGCACCATTTTGGAGAATTCTTGAATTACTTTTCAAAGTAGGGAATGTTGTAGTTTTCAATGTCACCTTGACTCTTGTAGAAAAAATTAATTATATGTGAGAACCTGCCATAAGTACCACATGGTACCAAATAAGTGCACAGGTAATAAGTTGTAATAAAATTCATGTTTTTTTGTGACATTGCTATTAACAAATGAGTAAGTGTCAAAAAAATCCATTTTTCCCTCTTACTTGCCTAAGAGAAAGAGGATTTAAAAATATTGGATTCATTTATTATTTCCTTTTTTTAAATGGTCATAAAACACTCAAAACCATTTTTTAATGGTCTTAAAACATTCAAGTAAATTCAATCAATGAAAAATTGCCATTGACTTTCTTTTTTTTCTTTTTTTTTTAATTTTCTTAACCATCTATTGTCATGTTTTATAAATCAGCGGGATCCCCCAGAAGAGGAAATACCATTTTGTACTCTAAAATCCTTTCCAGCTGCTATTGAACATACTATACAGTGGGCAAGAGATAAGGTAATAAAGATCTTTATTTTAAGAAATTTTTATTTGAAGTAGAAAAGACGTTTCCAATTTTAAAACAGACTTCTATATGTAACTTTTTTTTCCTTTATAGTTTGAAAGTTCTTTTTCCCACAAGCCTGCATTGTTTAACAAATTTTGGCAAACCTATCCATCTGCGGAAGAGGTGCTACAGGTAAAAATCAATACATTTTAATATAATCTCAACACTGTCTCAGTGTAATCTTACTTGCAAATTGCCTATAGTTTATTTCACCTCTTTAAAGAAAGATTATAGCATCATTATTATACATAGTAAGTACGTGAGGAATCTTGAAATTAGCAAGTCACAAATAACCCCGTTTTTTAAGTTTGTATGAACAGGAGTTCATATGATTCAACCTAAGAAAGATGTAATAATATTGACAGCGACAAATAATAAAATAACTTGTTAAACTCTTTGGAAAAAAACTGAGGTGAGTTCTAATGAAAATTTCATGAGTGGACAGTAATCTCTCAGACTTAATAGTCTTCATGATGAGGGCAACTTTAAAGATATTTTCTTACTTTTCCTTATTCCTATATTAAACAGGCCAACTTTTTAGTTTAAATAAAGTGTTATTTATAAGCACTTATTATATTAAGTACATATGTAATACCAACAACTTAGCAGCTAGCTAGACATGAGGATAACTTGTCAGATAAGAAATTACAGTTGAGGGACGCCTGGGTGGCTCAGTGGTTGAG
This sequence comes from Vulpes vulpes, assembly GCF_048418805.1. Taxonomy (NCBI): domain Eukaryota; kingdom Metazoa; phylum Chordata; class Mammalia; order Carnivora; family Canidae; genus Vulpes; species Vulpes vulpes. The sequence goes on from NC_132781.1 coordinate 66,231,087, forward strand.
CGTCTGCCTTTAGCTCAGGATGTGATCTTGCAGTCCCCGGATCGAGTCCCACATTGGGCTTCTTGCATGGAGCCTCCTTTCCCTCTGCCTGTGTCTCTGCCTCTCTCTCTCTGTGTCTCTCATGAATAAATAAGTAAAATCTTTAAAAAAAAAAAAAGAAAGAAAAGAAAGAAATTACAGCTGAAATTTCATGTGCTGTCCTTTTCCATTCTTCCTCCAAAAAGAAATAGGAAGAAGAAAAAGGCAGGGACATGGAAGGGAGCTCATGGTAAAAATACTAAAATTATAGTTATAGGTCACATGAGCTGGCACTTCAAACTTTGGCTAATACTTTCCGGGAATAGGAGCGCCTGGGTGGCTCAGTTGGTTACATGTCGGCCTTTGGCCAAGATCATGATCTTGGGGTCCTGGGATCAACCCCCACATCAGGCTGCCTGCTCAGTGGGGAGTCTGCTTCTCCCTCTCCCTCTGCTTCTCCCCCTAGCTTGTGCCCTCTCTCTGTCTCTCGTGTTCTCTTGCTCTCTTTCCTCAAGATAATTAAATACAAAATCTTTAAAAAAAAATACTTCCCAGTAATGATATGGGTGAGTGATGGGTATTGTGTGTTTAATTGGAAATGTATTTATTTTGTTTTTTTTCCCTTCATTCTAGAAGATACAAACTGGACACAGTTTAGAAGGCTGTTTTCAAGTTATTAAGTTACTTAGCAGAAGACCTAGAAATTGGTCCCAGTGTGTAGAGTTAGCAAGGTTAAAGTTTGAAAAATACTTTAACCATAAGGTAAGTATGCATTATAACATATTAATTGCTCATTTAATTGCTACCAAATTAGTTTCACTGGACCAAACATCTCTTTCATTCAAGAATCTTTTCAGAAATAAGTAGTAAATTAAGTGAAAACAAGCGCAAGGCACATAGCTAGTTTCTCTTTGAATGTTAAAAGAATACACTTATATTCCATCCATTCTGATTTCCATCAGAAATACATTTACTTGATCCTTATCTTTTCTATGTGCAAATTGGGTTTCAGGTAGAGGTTCCCTTTAGAGAATAAGGAATACATTTCACTAGTAGTCTAAAAGTTTATTATTCAGAATAAAGCAAGAAACTGAGAAAATAGAGATACTGTCAGAAATTTTGTTGAATTTTGCCTTGCCCACCGATACCCAAAATCGTATTTTATGTCTGTTTTGGTCTGTTTCCTCGTTTGTAAAATGGGGATAATAAATTGGCGTGTAATTCATAGCTAGTGTGAGCATCAAATGAGTGAATTACATGTAAAGCACTTTGAGCAGAACCTAGCCTGTAAGTGCTCACTAAATATTAGCTGTTATTCTCCCATTACTTAAAATTGCTAGAATGTGTCCTGCACTCTCTTGAGTCTCTCCCTCTCTTTAGGCTGTTACCTATCAGAATATAAGTAAGTTTTTCTTTTTTAAAAAGTCTTTTGATTTCACTTATCCTTGCTTTTCACTTCCTTCTGGTCTCTGCTGCTTAGAAGAGTGATCTTAAACTTGCTATTGCTACTTCCTCATCCAATAGATATGTCTTCTTTCTCCACTGCTGTTCAAATTATTTTTACCATAATTATCAATGACTCCTTGTTTCAAAATCCAAAGTACTCTCTTTAGTCCTCTTACCTTTTATACCTTTTTTTAAAAGCTTTTTTATTATGGAAAATTTTAACCATAGAAGGTGGAAAAAAATAGCATAATGAACCCCCATGTAATTTTCACAAATCTGTCACCCAGGTTGAACATTTACCAACTTGTAGATAATCTTGTTTTATCCATATACCCTCCCAACATACTCTCCTCAGATGGTTTTGAAGCAAATCTCAAACATCATTTATCATTTCAAAATACAAAATACTGTATATTTTTACTGGTTTCATTTTTGTTTTAAGGATTAGCTCTTTGAAAGGAGCAGAATGTTATATAAAATAAGTCACCATTTGTATTAAAAGTGATTAAGTAATGTATATTTATGTTTGCTGTAGATGCAAAAAAAAAACTATATGTTGATAGAAAATAACAATAGAGGTTATTACAGGTATGAGGGGCAGTGACAGGGAAAATGGAGAAAGGGAATATAAGGGTAGCTGGAGGCTTCAGTGTATACCTTCTTGTGCATTTTTTTTTTTTTTTACCTCAGATAATATTGAATAGTGATTTTTTAAAATATTTTTCTTTAGGCTCTTCAGCTTCTTCACTGTTTTCCTCTAGACACAAGATTAAAAGATGGCAGTAAGTGTGACCAAGTCTTGTGAAGAACATTTAATATAATTTATTTCTAAGTGTCTATAATGAAAATAATATCTGTATATTCTGTTAGGTTTGTTTTGGCAGTCACCAAAGAGGCCCCCCTCTCCAATAAAATTTGATTTAAATGAACCTTTGTAAGTATTTGTATCTAGTTTTGTATGCATCCTTTGTTGTAAATTTCTTAACTATGTATTTGTTTATAGGGTAAAAACCTCAGGCTCTGTAAATGTTAAATTATTGCATTCCTCTTCATCTAAGAGTTATTTAGCATATTAGTCTGTCCAGCAAAGCCAGCCACAGTCCTTCACATATATGTGAATCTGTTTATTTAGATAGTAAAATAACTTCATTATTTTTAGCTTAAGTGAAAGCAAAGTATTACCTCTTTGACTTTATCCATAAGAAAAAAACATAAAATAACAACAAATGTTTTCCTGTTAAGTAGAGCCAGTATTTAAGGACCTTTAGTGATACAGAAGGAAAAATGATTATTACTATCTCCCTAAATTATCTCAAATTAATTTTCAAAATAGTTGAGTTTGAATGAATACCTGTATACCATATCTATATTAGATAGACATTTATACACACATGCACAAACACCCATATTTATATGTATGTATTTCAATTAAACACTTAATTTGTTAACCTTGCTTTCAACAAATAATTCTAATTTAGTTTTCTCATCTGATGCTTATGTTAGGCTTCCAGTCCCCTTATCCTGACTACTTTTCCTTTAAAACTTCCCTTGTGTTTTTTTTTTTTTTTTTAATCTTTATTTATTTATGATAGTCACAGAGAGAGAGAGAGAGGCAGAGACACAGGCAGAGGGAGAAGCAGGCTCCATGCACCGGGAGCCCGATGTGGGATTCGATCCTGGGTCTCCAGGATTGCACCCTGGGCCAAAGGCAGGCGCCAAACCGCTGCGGCACCCAGGGATCCCTTCCCTTGTGTTTTTAAACAAACTCATTTGTTTAATTTGAACCTAATATATGTTCTTTTAAACCAAATTTCTAATTTTTTATGAGTTAAAATGAATTTTCTTTCACTAGTCTAATTTTTCTACTTTTTGCCACTCCTCTCCCCAAAGTAATCATGATCATCTTCTGAATATTACTACTTAGAAGGATGAACATTTAATGTTTCTTAAAGGTTCTGTAATTCTTTCGTCTAGACCAGAAGTTCATTGCCTAACTTTTAAATATTCCTGTAACGAAAATTCTGTGATTATTTTTCTTCAGCATTTCAAAAGCTATAGTTTTGGTGAATTAAGCATCTTTGAAACTGTGCATTCACACTTTGCCTTATTTTTAATTTCAAAAGGCACTTCAGTTTTCTTCTGAATGCTGCAAAACTATATGCTGCAGTCTATTGCATTCCATTTACAGAAGAGGTAAGATAACCTTCAGGCTCTAGGAACTGATACAAAACCAGGTAAAAACTTGATGACTTGCCAGCTAATTGCATCATCAAAATATGTTTTTATGTTACAAGAATCATTCTTTAACGTCAACTTTTTGTTTTGCTGTACTATCACATGTTGAGATTTCTTAACCTTTACCCTACCTATTTCTTTAGACATCTTTATTGACTATTATCTAAAGCATCTAATATAGTTTTAATTGAAAGGCAGATCTGCATTAGTGATTTTTTTTCTTCACAGATGCAAAATAGAACCAAATAAATTGCTATACTTTTAGGTAGGCTAAATGGGCAAATACGAACTAGAGCCATAATTAACACTGGCTATTTTGGATCCAGATAAAAATGCCTAGTGTAAATTAATCCTTTTTGGAGTTAATGGTAAAATATACCATAAATATCTGGTTAAAATAGTGCCATTCAGTCTGGTATTCTTTTTCTAAAAAAAGAGTGGCAATTCTGTGATAAGAATGTAGGTGACCTCAAAAGCAGTATGTCTCAGTTTTTCCTAAGCAGCTTCTTAAAAATGGATATAGATCTGATAGCCTTAATAAATTCATCTTAGTTCATCTTGAACCATTTAAATATTTTTCTACTTCCGAAGGTATGAATTCCATTTACTTACATATTTCATTTATTGAGTCCGTATTTATCAAATATAACTTTGTGTGGGGAACTTTATAAAACAATGACGAGATAGTCCCTGATCGCGGAGCACTCAGTCTGATACAACCAGTCCTAAAACTATCTTTTTAAAAATTTATGGAAAGAACTAAGATTTCAAGTTCATTGAGTAATAAGGAATTTTTTGCACACACCACCCCTGCCTCCCAGCCTTTATATGAATGGTATTTCTATAGAATAAAGGTAAATGTCACAAATGGATATGGTCTAAATAGTCAGATGATAAATTATTCAAATTTAGTATGATAAAGGATCTCTTTAGGATTTTTTAGCTTTAGAATTCAGAATTTTAAAAAATAATGTTCACAAAATAACTCTTTAAAAAAACAGGACTTATCAGCAGATGCCCTCTTGAATATTCTTTCTGAAGTAAAGATTCAAGAATTCAAACCTTCTAACAAGGTATGTTTGGAAATTTATTCACTCAGCAAATAGTTACTGAACTTTTACTTGTATCAAGTCTCATTCTAAACCTGGAGAATCTCACAATGAACAAAACAAAATTCTTGCTCTTATGAAAGTATAGTCTGTTGGGCGAGAGGCGGACTATTAAAAAAATGCTATTATTATAATACTGCAATATGGGCGTAGTGCTAAGAATTAAAAACAAGGAAAAGAAGTAAAGGGTGATGGAGCTGGTGTCCTTTTTTGTGGGCTAAAGGGAAAGCCTCTGATATAGTACCATTTGGGCAGAAGCCTAAAGGAAGTGATAGAGTGAGCCATGCTCTTATGTGGTGAAAGAATAATGCAACAAGCAGAAACAAGTTCAGAGAAAAGCCCTGAAAGACTTTGAAGGAGGATTCTTCTGAAGGAGAGTGGGTAAGAAGAGTGGTAGACAGTGAGATAGGAGAGATACTTGGGGTTATGATAAGTATTTAATGTTTTATTATAAGATAAGCCAGTGAAGTATTTTAAGCAGAGGACACAATCTGGCTAATATTTAAAAGGATGATTCTGGCTGGTGTGATAAGAATGACTATGTAGGGCATGAGAGAGGAAGCATGAAAAACTATTAGGTTATAGGCAAAATATGATGATGGTTTGAATGAAGTAGTAGGTAAAAGGTAATTTATGATAGCGATTGGAGTCTGGTGTATGTTGTCCTGACAGGGATTGGAATTGGAGTGTAAGAGAAAAAAGATTATTATTTTCTTAGTTGAAATAAGAAGCATGGATAGCAGCTCCAGGTGAGGAGGAAAAGAAGTTAAAGAAGTTTGAGCAGAGGGAAAAATAAAGTGTGAAAAAACTGCTCAAGGGGATGGGAAAGTCAGTTATTAGAAGACGTAGTAGAATTTTGAAACAGCATTGAGAATCCATTTAATGTAAATCTACTTAATGTATTACATAAATGTGGCTAGAAAAAAGGCATTTGGATGCCTGAGTGCTGCCATAGAATAGCTGAAAAATTGGATATAACTAGGACTGGAATTTTATAGGGCAAATATGTTGGAAGGAAAAAGATAAGCAGTATTAATAAAGATGGAATGTGAAATTTAGGCTGGATAAATAGAAAAGTTTGAAAATACTAAGTATTTTTCTTTTTCACATGTTCATTATATGCCTTTTTGTATACACTCTAAAAATCATCTACAAAACAATCTTTTGTTCCCCTTATGCTCTAGTAATATTGAAAAATATGGAATAATGATTGCCTCCCTATAAAATTCAAGCAGGAAGTGATGTGTGCAGTCTGCCATTCTGCACTTTTATTTTAGGGAAAAGGAAAATTTGTAGCTGTTTGATTTTATACAAATAAATGGGTGTGCTGAATGAAATGTTCATGACTTACAGCTTATCAAGAATAGAAGAACAGAAAGGTAAACAGAATTCCTATATAAAGGAGTTTCTAGTTATGAAATGAATAAGTCAAGGGAACAGAAAGCACAGCATAGGGAATACAGTCAATGATACTGTAATAGCATTGTGTGGTGACAGATGGTAGTAACACTTGTGATCATCACATAATTATAGAGAAATTGAATCACCTTATTGTACACGTGAAAGTAACTTAACATTGTCAACTATGTTCAAATAAATGTTTTTTTAAAAAAAGTAAGTCCCTAACGCATGTTTCTAGTAAACAGAACTGCTAGACAAGCCAAAGAAACATGTATCAATAACTTCACTAATCTTTATTGCTCTTCAGTGTTTTGTGCCTTGAATTGCTTCTTTCTCTATCAAAGTTTTGGGGTAATAAATTATCCTGAGCCATTTAGCTACAGTTTTAGTTTTAACATGAATTATGAGCTTTTCACAACTTCCTGAAGCAACTCACACCAAAGCTTCGAAGTCTAGCACTTGTTAAAAGATGCCAAAAATACCAACTAGATATTCTGGAAAACAGAAGTTTCTGTTTCCTTGACTCTTTACTATTTCTTAAATACTTAAAATAATACTTAATCTATAAAAATGTAAGTTTTTTGCACTGTAAAAAGAAATAGTATTTTTAATTAGCGATGATGCAGATAGTTTTTTTGTCTGAAATTGTTAACTTTACTGCCCTTGTGGAATGTCTAATAAGTAATTTCTTAAAGATAAATTACTTAGATGGTGCTCCTCTAAGCATACATCTATATGAAGGAAGACTTATTCTTTCGGAAACAACTTCTTATCAGCAATCGGTAATTATTTAAAGGATGTCCATATTATGTATTTTATGGATTTCTTTGGAGACAGAAAACAGCTCTGCACCAATTAGAGCTATACAATTTGGTTTGAAGTAGATTTCTCAGAATTGCAGACTCTTGATAAATATTAACTTCATTCTACTGTGGAATTTTAAGAGATCTATATAAATACAGATCTTGTAAGCTATTCAGTAAATATTTTAACATAAGATAATTTGTTTTAAATATATTGAATTTCTCTCAGTGAACGAGATAAAGATCACTTTTCTAGGAGTTGACATTCAGTGTAAGGAAATACATATTAATATGTAAATAACATTACTTAGCAATGGAAGCTGTAAAATGCTCTGGGCCATAATGATTAATATGATTAAACTAGCAGGGGGCCTGGTTGGCCCAGTCGGTTAAGTGACTCTTGATCTTGGCTCAGGTCTTAATTTCATGATTGTGAGATTGAGCCCTGTATTAGGCTCCATGCCTGATTTAGTGATATAAAAGCCATCATTTTCATATCCTTCAATAACTTCATTTTCCTGGATTTTTCTTGTATATTTCAGTTATTTAAAACATTGTATAAAAAATAATGTGATTAAACTAGATAGAGGGAATATCTTCTCTGTGTGACTTATTTGGTAAAAAAGATATGGAAATCAGACTTAAGTACAGGCTATGATAACAATAGTGAATATATGTCCATGTATTTAAAGGTTGTTCAAACAGATGAAACTGCAAGGAAACCAGACCATGTTCCTATTAGCAATGAAGATGAGAGGAATGCTGTTTTCCAACTAGAAAAGGCTATTTCATCTAATAAAGCTACCACAAGTAAGAGGAAATCTTTATAAAAATGCTTTGAACTAGAGGGAATTTTTATGATCAATAAACTCTACACCCAAAAGCTTATGGGACTAAATAATAACTATAATAATAACAATGTTAGTTGATTTCACGATCATATGAAAGTCACTGTTCATCTTTAACTGTGACTAAATTCATTATTTGTCACCTTTTGCCCTACCTTCAGTTGCTATTCAGAAATGTATTATCTGCTTTATTGTCATTGTTCTAACTGGTGTAGTCCTTGGGATTCTGTGTGATTCCTTTTTAACTCATGGCCAGCATAAAGAGCAAAAAAAAATGGAGTCTCCATATAGACTAACACTTAGAGCCAGTTTTATCACTTTAAGGATAAAAAGCCATAGACAGATTTCTTCTGGCTTATTAGTCTCCTTAGTTATACATGGGAAATACATCTTGACCTGCATACATCCTTGCTAAATGGTTTTAAATATAAGAAAACCAAAGTTGTATTCCTTAAAAACAAAGCCATTAGCTATGTTTTTAGAACTGCTTACCATGCTTTATTACATAAATCAGCAGTTTCCAGACCTTCAGGATTTTTATGTACAAACCAGTAAAATTCAGGAAATAAGAACCTAGGTTAGCCAACTATTTATTTTGTAAATAAAATACAGGTATGTTACAATTCTTGGAAAATACCATTTCTTACTTTCTCTTTTTTATAACAGATCAAACTACACCTATCTACAAATGATTTTTTTTCTAAAGATTTTATTTATTTATTCATGAGAGACACGGGGGGGGGGGGGGGAGAGGCGGGCAGAGACACAGGCAGAGGGAGAAGCAGGCTCCATGCAGGGAGCCCCACGCGGGACTCAATCCTGGGTCTCCAGGATCACACCCTGAACCAAAGGCGGCACTAAACTGCTGAGCCACCCAGGCTGCCCTACCTACAGAATGATTTTTGAAATCACTAATCTAGAAATATTACAAGCAGATACATATTTTTATTAGACTCACTGACCCTGTACTTAGTTAACAGGGGCAAAATGTTTAGAATAGTATTTATGGAAACAATTTTAGTACAGTACCCAATGTTAACTTTATTTGTAAGCCACTTAATAGCAGATGTGATATATGGCTTTCTTATTTTCTGTTTTTTAGAAAGATTTTTTTAATATAGAAATTTCTCTGATTAAGTGATATCACAGCCATCATTTTCATATCCTTCAATAACTTCATCTTTCTGGATTTTTTTCGTGTATTTTGTAAAGGAATATTTAAGGATAACGAATCCACATTGTTTTTACCTAATAAAACCTTTACAAATTACTACAAAACTTTATTTTTCTGGTTGTTATGATCAGGTGATCTTCAGATGGCAGTGCTTTCATTTGAGAAAGATGATGAACATAATGGACACATAGATTTCATTACAGCTGCATCAAACCTTCGTGCCAAAATGTATAGCATTGAACCAGCTGACCGTTTTAAGACAAAGCGCATAGCTGGTAAAATTATACCTGCAATAGCAACATCCACTGCTGCAGTTTCTGGCTTGGTGAGTGTATTATTCTTTAAATGGAAATACTTCTTTTTCATTGCCTCTTACCTGTTTTCCCTACTATGCCACACTAGCCAGTCACTTAGAGATCTTAGAGAAGGAGGGATCCATATTGATCTTATAATTTTAAATTTCAAGGTATTTCTGAAAATAAGGTCATCCACATTTTGAAGCTTTATAGATATATAGATATTTTAATATAATAACTAATCCCTGTCAAGATAGAGTATAATTATTACTACAAGCACTAATACTCTTAATCATTCTTGTATTCTCCTTACAAAGCACTCTCTTTTTCTTGAATAAAGTGAACTGCTCTAATGGTTGGTCTTTGATTGTATTAGACTTTAGTTCTTTGCCTTAAAAAATGTAATTCCTGTTAGTGATTCAGATTTCTTACAGTTTAATCTTTCCTTAATGATTCAGAATCTTTAGGCTGGCCCTAGTTGTTATGCTGTACTATAGTGTTATACTTCAAAGCTATGTAATTATCTGCTCCTGTATTAAAGGATTTTAAAGTATTATATTTCTTGAATTCTCATGTCTTCCACAATAGGAAGATTAAATGATTAAATTAGTCATTTTAATAACTTTGTTCAACCCATATAGAACAGGTGAAAAGTTTGAAAGTATAAGATATGCAAAAAGTGGACAGATTTATAAAAAATTCCTATTATTTCAATCTAGTAGCTGCTTTTACTCTTTACAGAGAAACGCTTGAGAAGAATTTAGGAAAATTAAATAAATGCATTTGTTTATTTATTTAAAGATTTTTATTTATTTATTTATTTATTCATGAAAGACACAGAGAGAGAGGCAGAGACCTAGGCAGAGAGAGAAGCAGGTTTCCCACAGAGAGCTGATGTAGGGCTCGATCCCAGGACCCTGGGATCACAACCTGAGCTAAAGGCAGACACTCAACTGCTGAGCCACCCAGGCATCCCTAAATAAATGCATTTAAAGTCATAAATAGTTTTGGGCTCTATATAATCAGACACCTTCTTTTATCTAGGTTGCATTGGAGATGATCAAGGTAGCTGGTGACTATCCATTTGAAGCTTACAAAAATTGTTTCCTTAACTTAGCTATTCCAATTATAGTGTTTACAGAGACATCTGAAGTAAAAAGAACTGAAATCAGGTATGCATGAAAGTCTATTTCTCTTGCATAATGAAAATGAAATAAAATTTTTACCTTCTAAAAGGAAAATATCATAGTTTCACGTCTCCTTTTCTTATGGACATAGTAATCCTTGCTAAGACTAGGTCAAAATCCCATCTTCCTGAAACATTTCTTTTTTTTTTAATTGAGACATAACTGACATGCATTAGATTAGTTTCAGGTGTGCAACCCAATGATTCAACACCTATTTGTATTAAGAAATGATCAGAATAATAAGTCCAGTTAACATCACCATACAGAGTTAAGCATAGTCTTTCCCTTGTGATATTTTAAGATCTGCTCTCTTAGCAACTTTCAACTATACAGCATAGTATTATTAGCTATAGTCACCATGCTGTGTATTATATACCCATGACCAATTTATCTTAAAGCTGGAAGCTGATACCTTTTGACTCTTTTTACCCATTTTGCTCTTACCCCAGTCCCACCTCTGGCAACTACTAATCTGTTGTCTCTATCTCTGAGCTGTTTCACATTGGTTTCTTTTTTTTTAGATTCCGCATCTGAGTGAGATCATAGATACTATTGTCTTTCTCTGACTTATTTCACTTAGCATAATGCTAATGTTGTTCCAAATAACAAGATTTCTTTTATTGGGGGTACTGATATGTCTTGGAGTTACTTACTCTCATTTTCTTTGGATAAATACCCAGAAGTGAAATTGCTGGATCATATGGTAATTCTAGTTTTAATATTTTAAGGAACCGCCTTACTGTTGCCAACACTTGGTATTTCTTGTCTTTAATATTAGCCATTCTAATAGGTGTGAGGTGATACCTCATTATGGTTTTGATTTGCATTTCCCAGGTGTTTAGTGATGTTGAGCACTTTTTCATACCTGTTTGTATGTCTTCAGGTTCTTTATATATTTTGGTTACTCACTCCTTATCAGATTCATGATTTGCAAGTATTTATTTCCATTCAGTAGGTTGCCTTTTCTTTTCTTTTTAATTCAATTTATTACTTCTGGCATAGCAGGTAACATGAGCTTCATGTTTGCATTGTTTTCTCTTGCCCTCCAAGTCCCCTGGGGATAATGCAGAAAACATCCAGGTTGATACTATACATGCAATAGATCTGTTACAGCTAAGGAACACTGAGCTTAAGAATAACCCAATTTTATGCAAAGACTGCTGGCAAATCTGACCACTTGTGCCCAGCAGAGAGGCATTATCTTTATTACCTTGTCCAGGAATCAGATCTGTTCTCTGACCTGAAGAGCGACACTATTTCATCATTCGAGGCTGTTTCCTCTGAAAACATCCCTGAAAGGATATTTCTAGATAAAAGCTGTTGTAAGACATGTCATGAGTGAAAAATTGCCTCCCAGTAATGAGTATAGAAAGCCTGGATCACTAGTCACTTTACAGAACCAATGGAACATCCCTGGTATATTTACTTCTAGATTTCTTTTATGTAAGATTATTAATTTGAACAATTAACCACTGTTCATTTTGTCTGCCTTTTCATTTTGTTGATGGTTTTCTTTGCTATGTAAAAGCTTTTTAGTTTGATGTAGTCCCATTTGTCTACTTTTGCTTTTGGTATCAAATGTAAAAAACTTATCACCAAGGCTGATGTCAAGAAGCTTACTTACTACCTTTGTTTTCTTCTAGGAGTTTTATGGCTTCAGATCTTACATGTAGGACTTTCATTCATTTTCAGTTAATTTCTTTTTTAAGATTTTATTTTTAATTAATCTCTACCCAAAGTGGGGCTCAGACTTAACAACCCCAAGATTAAGAGTCATATGCTCTTCTGGCTGAGCTAGTCAGGCTCCCCTTGAGTTAATTTTCATATGGTGTAAGATAGTGGTCCAATTTTATTCTTCCGCTTTATGTGAAGCATTCCTGACTAAACTGCCATGCAACACTCACAACAGTTAATCTACTACATTATTTAGCATTGTACTTTGTTATGGTTTCATATGTTTTTTTCTTAATTCAGATGAGTTAGAAGGCATTATAGTGTCTTACTGATCTATCATAAGATATAGAATCTGGTTCCAGAAACTATGTGACAGAACAAAACAATCCCCCTGGACTTTCATTTTTCACTTTCAAATTGACAACAACCACAAATTTGAAAATATCGGTCTTGGCAAGAGTGGGAACCACTCTCCTCATACATTACTACTGATAAGAGTATAAAATAGTATAACCCATAATAAGAGAAATATAGTGCATAACTTCAAATTTGTAGACACATTTGCACTCATCTCAGATGATATATTTATAAGATATTCATTGTAGCATTGTTTATCATAGCCAAAGATTGGAATAACCCAGCTGTTCAGTAATAGGGGACTGATACATCCACAGAGAGAAACCCATGTAGCTGTTTAAATAGAGAACTCTCTTGCCTAAGAGATACTGATTTATTATGAGACACTGGAAGGAACAACAAGGTACTGATAAAAGTGGCTACCTTGTATGGTATGATAGGGAAATAAGTTGTATTTTTCTTTTTCCTCTATGTTATTATGTAGCTAAGTAACAAATTATGAACTTCTGGGGATTTTTATTATTACTAAAGGGAAAAAATTAAAATGTTTTTGTTCTGAATATTTTTCTACAACAGAAATGGAATATCATTTACAATTTGGGACAGATGGACAATACATGGAAAAGAAGACTTCACCCTCTTGGATTTCATAAATGCAGTCAAAGTGAGACACTTATTTACTTAGTTCATTAGTTGGAGGTTTTCATAAATGTTCAGAAGTTTGTCAAGTGTCTTTTTACTGGTTGTAATATATTGTCACCCAGCCTTTTATATTTGGACATGGCTTTGACTGCCATCTTTTGGGTATTTACTTTTAGGAGAAGTATGGAATTGAACCAACAATGGTGGTACAGGGAGTCAAAATGCTTTATGTTCCTGTAATGCCAGGTCATGCAAAAAGATTAAAGTTAACGTAAGTATTGAACCTCACATCAGAAGATTCACAAGAATTAAAACATAAGGGGGATGCACACTGGAAAATCAAATAGATTTACCTCTGCTAATTTAACTAGACTTTGTTAATATCACTGTCTCCTAAAAATCAGAATCATTGTTGATAGCATCAGTGTTTTAACCCAGGAGCAAGTCAGATAACATGTTAACTTGTATTAAATAAATAAAAATAAACATAAAAATATTTGTCCTATGCATCTCTGCATAATGGGTGGTTTAACATACGTAAGTTTTAACTATGATTATCAATTAAGGAGAGTAATCACTTTTTAATTACTATAATTCAGGCTTATTGATCTCTATTTGAAACAGCAAAATTGCTGTTACATAGATAAGGTATTAGTTTGCCTTATATTATTTTGTCATTAGGATCCCTGAGTATCTTTTGGATATATTAATAGTATTTCCTGTATACTACCTAAATGAGAATAGAATGTGTGGTCCTGAAGCATATTGATTAGTAGAATTTAAAATTTGTTGCAAGTAATGCCCAATAGTGCTTTATAAGTTGGCCAGTATTTGAAATCTCCAGCATGATATACTTTGTGAATGATATTTTTTATTTATTCTATCTTCATTTACCAGATGTTTACTAAGGACATTTATTAAGTACCTATTAAGTGACTAGAGAAGCTTGGCTTCTGAAAGACCTGGGTTCACATCCATGCCCAGCTACTTGTTTTGCCACATTGAGTAGCTTACTGAATGTTTTTGAAACTTAGTTTTCTGTCCACAACTAGGAATGATTGTCCCCATAGCTGTTGATCATTAAAATAGTAGTAAAGACTAGCAGTATAATAGCAACCAAGAGGTAGTCCATAAATGTTACCCCTGTAAATCTTTTGTTAATATACATCTTTATTAAATAGCCTGTGCCCTCAAGGAATTCATAGTCTATTATGAAAAAGAGACATGTTAATCATTAAAATGTAATTGAATAATTAGTATAATAAATATTTTTACAGAATACCTTAGGCACTACTAACTTAATCCTTCACTTTAGGGTAGATTTCATTTGAGCTACCGTTGAAAAAGGGTATTAGGCAAAAGCAATAGTTTATGCAAAAGCATATAGGTAATAAAGAGCACGCATGATCTATTTGGAAAATCAGTATTTTGGAATAACTTAAGGATGAGATGATGAGAATGAATGGTAGAAAGAATGAGAAGTTATAAATGGGACAAACTATCTTTGTAAAATGGCAAGAGCTATTATTGACATTTAAATAGATTACATAGTTCAAAGCCTGATATGAGATAGGTACATGGCATATGATACATAATATTATTAGGCAAGAGAGTAAAATCAGATTTGCGTCCTTTGAGTGTTCTGGCAGCAGAATAGATTGGAGGTAGGAGAAAGCTGGCTCAAAACTAATCCAGTAATCAAAGGAAATACAGATGATAACTTGATTTAAGATAGTATCAGTGACAATCGCAACAACAGGTTTTTTTTAGTAAATAAGATATACATGGGATATAAGGGAAAGGTAAAGCTTATGTCTTTCATTGTGATTAGCTTGCATTTGAAGATTTAAATCTAGTTTGCTTTTTACTCTTTACATAGAAATGCTTAAAGAATTTATGATGCCTCCACGCTTTATAGGAAATAAGAGGATAATTGACTTTTAAAATACATTGCTTACATTGTGGTTTTGGGCGAGAGCGTTGATTAGCAAATGGTCTGTTTTCTTTATCAATATTAACGGTAGTCCAGACTGATTCACTATTACATAAATGAATGTCTTGAGTTTAGAGCTTTTAGTAAAGAAAAATTGTAACATATGAAAGCAGATGAATTATTAGATTTTAAAATAAATGTGAAGTCCAGACACACAGGTCCAGATTCTCTGGGCAACATTAAATGGGAAATCACTCTTTCATTTTACAGAATTTACCAAATTATTTGTCCTTGATTATTTTTCTTAGAATGCATAAACTTGTGAAACCTTCTACTGAAAAGAAATATGTGGATCTTACTGTGTCATTTGCTCCAGACACGGATGGAGATGAAGATTTGCCTGGACCTCCAGTAAGATACTATTTTAGTCATGACACTGATTAATGGAAGTTGTCTTAAATTTTCTCCAGGACTACTTGATTTTGGAAAGATTGCACTTAATTCAGGAATGAAAAAAAATCATTCATAATACTATGAATTTCTCTTTGATGAAGCCTTAATTTAAGGGAAACATCAGTAGAAAACTACAGTGAAGAATTTTAAAGCATTTTGGAATATAATATACACTTGTCTAGTGCTTCATATGTGGATATGATCACAAGCAATTTTGAACTGGAATGATGTTTTGTAATGCTTACAAAAAATTTGTGTATTAACATCTGTGGATGAAAAGAAGGAAAAAAAATGTGTTCGTCACCAGAAGAGATAAAAGATCAAAAAATTGAAAATAACAGTTGCAACCATCCAAACAGTTTAATCTTTATTTTGTGAATTTTTTTTTTGTTTACTATTCGAGACCCAGTTTTCCTATACAAAAGTGTTTGGCACCCTGCACCTCTTATAGTTAGGCTTTTGAGTTTAACACCAGGGGGAAGAGGGAGATGGTAGCAGTGGATGAAGAGTAGCCATTTTAAATTATACAGTTACAGTTTAATGTCCTGGTAATTTAACCGGAGTTTGTTAATATCACTGTCTCCCCAAAATTAGGATCTGTATTAATAATAGCCTCAGTGTTGTAACCCATGAGCAGTAGATCAGATGACACATGTTAACTTGTATTAAATGTTAACAGTATTATATGAACTCTGACAACCCTCTTAGAGGATCCATGAATGTGAACAGATAAATGTGGCTAATCATTTGATTCTTCAATATGCCTTCCAATATGTGGCTATTTTATTTATTTGGAGCTCTAAACATGATTGTCGTAGTATATAAGACTGAAAGGTTTTGTAAAGGGAGTGTCCTTAGAAGTAGATGAAAACTAGAAATTAAAAAAATCATTACTAGTCGAGTCTTGATTTTTTTCTTCCAGCAACCTATTGGACAGAAAAAAAAAAATATTTTAAGGGAAACATATTTTATCCTGCATTCCCAGAAAGGGAGTTGACAAAGATAAAAATTTATTTTTTTAGGTCTTTAATGGTAGAAACTCTGTTTTCTGATAGGAGATATTGCAGTAAATTTGTATAAATGTTTTCATTAAAATGATGTAAAATGTACTCAACACTGTAAACTTGGTAAAAGCAGCAAGTGTTTCATTTATTTCTAAGGCTGTCATGCATTCTAAAGCAATTGGCATTTTGTAACCACAGGAAGTCAGTTCTCTAGCTGCTTTTCATCTGATCCCCTGTCCAGGCTACTAATAGATACTTTGATAAACTCAACTAGAGTCACATCAGTATTACTCCCATTTGGTATCTTTTTATACTCTCTGCTTAACTTTCCTTTTATTTCATTTATAAATAGTTGAAATTACTTTGTCAACCAGCTGTATTATTTCATTCCTTTGTAAAAGTATCAGCCAATTGGGAAAATATATTTGGGAGTGGAATGTGAATTTGTATGAATAAAAGGATATTCTGCATTGGAGGCAAGGATAGGTGGATGGGATGAGTTTAAAGGAAATGGATACCCTTGATATAAGTAATTTTTCTTCAAGAATAATGTTTAAAATTCCTTAAAATTGAGTTCAGGAACATCAAAGCTCAATAGCTTAGAACTCTTGGCTAGCAATAATAAAAGGACTTTTCTATAAGAAGCTTTTTCCCCATTTTCACTCTGCTTTGTATGATAGTTACTGATGTTTTCCAGGGAGTCTTTCAGTAATCCTCAACTGTGATCTGATGGCTTACTCTTATTTAAATCTCCACATCTCTTCAGAAGTAAATTTGGAACCCTGCTATCAGTTCTTATTTATAGTAATCAGTGCTTTAATAGATATAAACAAAACCAACATGGATTAAGTTCATTTTGTGATTAAGCCTGAAACATTTTTTTAAACCATTTGGTTTTTTTTTCTTTTTTTTTTTAAGATTTTATTTATTTATTAATGAGAGAAAGAGACACAGACAGAGGGAGAAGCAGGCTCCATGCAGGGAGCCCAACATGGGACTCGATCCCAGGTCTCCAGGATCAGGCCCTGGGCTGAAGGTGGCGTTAAACCGCTGAACCACCCAGGCTGCCCAAGCCTGAAAGATTTTATCATTGCTTTTTCTTTTCCTGTAGGTAATGGTTATTACCATTAATTTCTATTTAGTTCTACTAAGCTGGAAAGCCAGGGTGTGAAGTTAATGACATTTTTTGTCATTATCTGTTTTATTTCTGTACCATGAGATCACTTTTGGTGATTAAAATACCACGTGTAAAAATTATTTGATTTTGTATGGTACCACTGAGTGATTTTTTTTACTACTAAAAATAAATTAAGAAATTTGACAGTATCTTTGTAAATCCTATTCCATGATTGACTCCAGAGATTTCCAATTTTGCTAATCATTTTCTGAGTAACATTGCTTTGGTATTTCCTAATTTTCAAGTTTGCAGTCATGGAGATAAAATAGTTACTGTGTGTAGAGGAACATTACTTCAAAGTACTTTTGGCTCCTGGAGATTCTGTTAAAACAGTTGAGAAAATAGTGACTGTAAAACCTAGAAGGTCTGGTAAATCTCACACTGTTGGTTGGGGATATCTAAAGTATATTCCTTTAAAAAAAAAAAGATTTTTATTTTATTTTTAGTAGGCTTCACGCCCAGTGTCAGGCTTAAACTCATATATAACCCAAAGAGTCACCTGCTCTACTGACTGAGCCAACCAGGCACCTTTATAAAGTATATTCCGTTTTGGAGTTCAAAACTTGTTTGGTACTCATCAGTAATTTCCTCTAAATTTTCCCAAAGCTAGAACTTACAAATAGATGTATATCTTTGTTTTTATTTTTTTGTCAATTATAACACTCCCTTAGAGTCCACTGTTTTATAATTTATAATTAGTAAAATGAAGACAGAAAATTGTTCTCCTGAGATCTTAAGGAAGAAACTTTGACCTAATAATTTAAAACTATAATGAACAGTTAAATTACAAAAATTCATTGTAATTGTAAATAAGAAATCATTTTGTATGCAGTCAGTAAGTATGGATTTAACTATTTTACTTTCAACAATTTCAAAACATAAATCAGGAAGTTGAAATCTTGGGGATCAGAGTAAGTAATAGGTAATTTTCAGTGTTCATTTTTCTCTTGCCATTTCTTAGCTTTGTTTTTTAAGTTCAGAAATATATATTCAAATATATATATATACACATAGAAAATAAATACACAGTTTAAGGATTAATTTTAAAGTAAGGGCTGGTAACTACCTGTCAAATCAGTAGAACATTGGCAGCAGCTCAGAAATATCCCTCGTAGTCCCTTCTCAGTCACAACCAACTTCCCTACACATATCCTTTGATAATACCACTATGCTACCTTTTGTGATAATTCTTTGTTTCTATTTATAGTGTTAACCACCTATCATGTACTTAAAACAATATAGTTTACTTTCTGATTGTTTTTGAACTTGGTATAAATGGAATCAGACAGGTTTTTTTTTTTTTTTGTGGTTGCTGCTCTCATCATTCAACATAGGAATCATCCATGTTGTTGCTTATAGCCACACTTTATTCATCATTGTTATGTAGTTTACTTTTGCATTAATACATCACAATTTATTTATTCATTCTATTGACTATGGGATGTTTTTAGTTTGGGGCAATCACAGTTGCTCAGTGAACATTATTGTATGTATTTCCTAGTGCAGCTAAGGTATATACCTATATACGTAGGAATGGAATTGCTTGCTCTTAGGTATTCATATCTTAAGTTTTATTAGACCATAACAGAGTATTGCCTTAGCAGTAGAGATAACCTGTATTTGCTTACCCCATTCAACACTGGTATTAACAGATTTTTTTTTTTTAATTTTGCCAACCTGGTGGATTGTACAGTTTTATGTTATTGAAATTTTACTCTGTATTTCCCTAACGACCAGTGAAATTAAGCACCTTTTTCTGAGTTTGTTGGCCACTTTGACTTTGTTTTTTGCAAAGTGTCTTTTCAATTCTTTTGCCCATTTTTCTGTTGTATTAGCAGTCTTTTCCCTCATTGATCTATAGAAGATCTTTATAAATCCTGTTTTTAGTTAGCTACATATATCCAAATATCTTCTCCCACTCTGGCTTGCCTTTCCCTCTGTTCTTCATGATGTTCCTTGCTAAAAAGAATTTCTCAAAGGTTAGATACTAGGAAGTATCAGTCTTTTGTTTTAAGGTTAGTGTATTTCGTGAGTTGCTTAAAACAGTGTTCTCTATCCAGGGTCATGCAGGTACCACTCTATATATTGTTTTATAAAGGCTTTAGCTTTGCCTTTCACGTTTTCAGTTTTCAATTTATGAGGAATTATTTTTGTGTATGCTGGGTGTGCCTCACCATTTATTGAATTGTGAAACATGTTCTTTTACCAAGTATGTTCTTTTCTGCAGTACCACCAAAGTATATCCATTTATGTGTACATCTCTGGATTTTTTATTTCTCCTTTTCTATCCCTGTGCTAGTAATTTCATCACTGTAGCTGATTTATTGATTTTTCTATTTGGCAGAACAAGTCCTCCGAACTTCTATAAAAGTGTCTTGGTTATTCTTAGCCCATTGTATTTTCAGTTCTCAAATTTCTAATTACAAATATGCAAATTCTGTCACTCGTAGCTTCTTCAGCTGTCTTGCTGAATTTTCAATCTTTTATCTACTTGAACATGAAAAGCATGATTATTTCATAGTCTGTGTTCATTCTCAAATCTGGAAATCTCCCTGTGGGACTGTTTTTATTTTTCTTTTATTTCAGCTAATCATTATCTTACATCCTGTGTGTAGGGTGATCTTTAATTATATGCCAATATTATATTTGAAAAGTTGCTTTTAAAAATAACTTGATGGGGATCCCTGGGTGGCGCAGCGGTTTGGCGCCTGCCTTTGGCCCAGGGCGCGATCCTGGAGACCCGGGATCGAATCCCACATCAGGCTCCCGGTGCATGGAGCCTGCTTCTCCCTCCGCCTGTGTCTCTGCCTCTCTCTCTCGGTGACTATCATAAATAAATAAAAATTAAAAAAAAACAAAAAAACAAAAAAAAAAACAAAAATAACTTGATGTCCCGCATTGTATTTTCATCCTCCACATAGGCACTTAGCCACTAGTAACTTGACCAATTCCAGAGTCGAGTTTTTATGAGTTACCCATATGACTCCAAGTTGAACTGTAGACCACTATTGCTCTTACTTCCTGTTTACCCTTATTCCTACAGCCTTTCAGAGTTGGCTTCAAAGTGTAGATTATTCTTTTTCTCTGTTTTCTTGCCTTTTAAAAATTTTTTGTACTTTTTTTATTCTATATATGCCAATTACTAATTATTAACCCTCAACTCTAGACACTTTATTGTACTCTAGAACTTTGTAAACTGCATTTCTTTTTTGCCATTTGGCTTTCTTTAGGTTCCACAAATAGGTGGCACTAGGAGGAGGACTGGAATGCTGGAGAAAGGGAAAAGAGACTTTTACCTTTGCCGTTTGCTTCCTAATATTGTCAGCATGACCTCAACAGTGGCTTTTCTTCCAGTAGTTTCTGATTGGTTCTTAGGCTTTAGTTTTTCTCTGGCACTCTGCAGGGTATCTCTTCTAGGGTTCAGGTTCTAATAATGTCACCCACTTCCCTTTAATAACTGATGTTTTCAATTCTCCCAAAATCTGTTTAGCCAATTCTTTATGTTAAATTCTTCTTTAATATACGTGATACGGTTTTTCTTTTGCTGAGCTATACCCACTTTTTTTCTCTTCTCTAGTTCAGTGGCTTTTGTCTTTTGATGATTAACCTGTATTATAATATGCACATTCAGATTAAGCCAGACTAAATTTAATCATTATCTTTACATTTTGCTGATTAAAGTTTCAAAAAATGGCCATGGCAGTATTTCCAATCCCACATGCTCTTCTAGAAGTTTGCAACCTCTTCCAGCTCTTCTTTGAACCTGAATAAGACTTTATGACTGCCCTGATATAACAAAATGCATCATATGTAACTACAACTTTTGAGGTTAGGTTATAAAAGGCTATAGGTCTTCTACTTCTACTTTCCCCTCTTGGAAAGCCCACCCTTGGATTCCAGACATCATGTCATAAGGAAGCCTAAACTAACCCACATGAAGAAACTGATGTCCCCAACCCACAGCCAGCATCAGGTGTCCGACATGAGTAAGCAGGTTCAGAGGATTCCAAGCCCAAAGCTTAATGGAGTGGAGACAAGCCATCCTTGCTGTGTCCTACCAAATTCCTGACTCACAGAATCCATAAACATGGATAGTTTATTCTAGTAAGTTTTGGGATTATTTATTAGGCAGTTACTATGTTCTAATAACTGAAACAACTCTCATTTCCAGATTGCTTACTATGATCATGTATTTTATTTCTATTATGCACTTTAATTCAGTAGTTATTTACATAAATGTCTTTTAATATGACCAGACTATTTTGTCTATGTAGTCAGTGTTTGTATTTACCCATACATCTATTTCACCTCCTTTGCTCTTTATTCTTTTTTTGTATCTCAGGCTTACCATCTGAACTAAATTTCTACCTGAAATGTTTTAGAATTTCATAATTCTAAAGTGGTGAGAGTCCACTGGTGGCATACTTACTCATGGTTTCTTTGAAAATATTTTGCCCTCATTCTGCAAAGATACTTTTGCTGAATGTAAAATCCTAATTTGGGCTTCATTATCTTTCATTGGAGATATTTTTCTACTGTCTTCGAACTTCCCCTGTTGCTCTTGAGTCAGCCATCAGGTAAGTTAAACATTGAAATCTCTTGGGTAGTGCGGGTGGCTCAGCAGTTTAGCGCCACCTTCAGCCCAGGGTGTGATCCTGGAGACCCGGATCGAGTCCCACTTTGGGCTCCCTGCATGGAGCCTGCTTCTCCCTCTGCCTGTGTCTCTGCCTCTCTCTCTTTCTCTCTCTCTCTCTCTCTCTCTCTCTCTCTCTCTCTCTGTCTCATGAATAAATAAATAATATCTTTAAAATAAATAAAGGGAGAAAAATCGATCTGCCTTCATTTTACGAAGTGTAATTATTATGTATCTGGGTATCGATTTCTTTTATCATTGTTGTTTGGGATTTGTTCAGCTTTCTGAATTCTAGATTTGAGTCTTTTATTACTTCTAAGAAAATCTTGATACTACTCCTTCGCATATTGCCTCTTTCCCCATTCTCTTCTGTGGGGATTCTCCTCAAACACCACAGACTCTGCCTTCTATGTTTAAAACGGTCTTTTCTATATTTTCCAGTTGTTCTTATTTCATCATGCTTTATTCTGCACCATTTCTTCTGACCCATATTCTACTTTACTTCTCTTCATCTGTTTTTTATGTTACAACCATCCATTTTGCTTTTAATTTTTGTCTGTATTTTTCAGTCCTAGAAGTTCTGTTTGGTTCTTTTTTCTTATTTTTAATAGCTAGATTACATTTTATAGTTTTATGTCCCCTATAGAAATTTTCTAATATCTATTATTTAAACTATAAGGACCATCTTATGGCTTTGTCTGCCACTTTCAGTTACTGTAGTTTCTATTGTTTCTCCCAGCTGACTTTGTTGATGGTCTTTTAAATTTTTTTTTTTAAGATTTTATTTTATTTTAAAGATTTCATTCATGAAAGACACACAGAGAGAGACAGAGACATAGGCCGAGGGAGAAGCAGGCTCCATGCAGGAAGCCCGATGTGGGACTCGATCCCGGGACTCCAGGATCACGCCCTGAGCCAAATGCAGACGCTCAACCACTGAGCCATCTCGGCATCCCTAATGGTCTTCTTTTAGACTCTCCGCGTTGGCTAGTTCCTCAACTTTGATTTCTGTGTCCCTGGTCCATTCCTTTTCACTTTATTGCAGTCAACCACATTGCCTCATCATCTTCAGGAGTCTGTTTTTTTAAGCATTGTATATTAAGCACTGTATACTCTTACAGAATGCAAGAGAATTCACCCTTAACATTTTAAGATTTTGCACATTGGAACTCTTCACTCTCTTATTTCTTAACAATATTTGGCCTAACCTCTCAATTGTAAGGCCCTCAAGAATAAGAGATTTGATAGAGTTCTTTTATAATCTTTGCATCAGTTACACATTTGATATCACAGGAGATTTTTTTTTTTTTTAATTTTATTTATTCATGAGAGACACAGGCAGAAGGAGAAGCAGGCTCCTTGCAGAGAGCCTGATGTGGGACCCGATCCCAGGACCGTGGGGTTATGCCCTGAGCCAAAGGCAGATGCTCAACTGCTGGGCCACCCAGGCGCCCCTATCACAGGAGATTTTAAAGAAGTAGTTTGCATACTTGGCTATAAATAGCACACTTTATTGTGTGGGATAAAAATGCAGATTACTGAATCCGTAATCCCCAGAAATTAACTCTCTAGTCTGAGGGAGGCGTAGGATTCTGCATACGTTCCGGCATCCCATATAATTCATTGAACTGGTTTACTAGGACTACTGTAATACCACAGACTAAGTGGCTTAAACAACAGAAATGTCTCACACTTCTGGAGGCTAAGCCTGGTCAAGATGTTGATTTTTTTCTGAGGCTTCATGGTCTTATAGATGGTCATCTTCTCCCTCTGCCTCACATTGTCTTCTGTGTGTGTGTGTCCTGATTTCCTCTCCTTTTCAAGACACATCTGTATAAATTATTGGAGCTAAGAGGACCTAACTTATTCATTTTTTTCTGAGGAGGAAACCAAATAAAACAACCAAATAACTAGAACCAGGAATACAATATAAGCCATATCTTTTCATTCTTACTTGCTTGCACAAGTGATTCTTAAATTTGATGACACCAAAATCAATTTAGAAGCATATTTTTCAAGAAAAAATTAGTAAAAAAATTTTTAATTCGGTAGATCTAGCATGGGGCTGAGGAATTAGTATTTTTAAGGATTTCTGTGTGATTATAGTAAGTCTCCTACTGTGTTATACTTGTGGAATGGGTGATTACATACCCTTTTACCATCTTTGTAGATTGATGTTTTTATAAAACATGGGTTGATTATAAGCTAGCAAAAAGACAACATCAGGGGAAAACATGGAA
Organism: Vulpes vulpes; assembly: GCF_048418805.1. Taxonomy (NCBI): domain Eukaryota; kingdom Metazoa; phylum Chordata; class Mammalia; order Carnivora; family Canidae; genus Vulpes; species Vulpes vulpes. Next base: position 66,255,717 of record NC_132781.1, read on the forward strand.
ATTGATCATTTTATTTCTGGTAAAAGAAAATGGCCTAGAGTTTTTCCATTAGAAAAGAGCTTCTTCTAGTACATTTCATGTCTCTGGTTTCTAAGTAGATAATTCGAATGATTTATATTTGATAAATATTGGTCAAATCAGATTTGAAACCTCACTGAAACCTAGTGAGGCTTTTTTGGAATTGTGAGAATTTAGGAGAATCTGCTGTGGAAAATTGTATAGAGGGAAATGTATTTAATTGAAGCCTAGGAAAATAAAAACTTCATTTAGAAAGGACCATATATATGTTTCCAGCTTATATCATTGCATAGGAATGTGTATATCTATGAGTTACCCTCACAGCCATATTCTGTAGTTTCCCCATAAATTGGTTTCATTCAAGTAAGATGATGAAATTGTATGCTACCATGTTTAATTCTGATATTCAGGTAAGTGACTTGGTAATCAGGATCAGGAAAATACAGGTGTAATAATTTTCTTTACAAGCAAGATGTTCATTTTTTAAAACAAGTTATCAAGATATATAAAGGTAGTTTTCCTATTTTAATTTCACACATTATGTAGTTTTTCTCCTATCTTTCCCTTCTTTCTGTGGTGGGTTCTTAGCCTAAAAATTGTGGCTAGAAACACTTAAAGATCCAATATCAAGCCAGAGGGCAGTTCTTTATTTTTTTATGTGAATTGATTTTCCTGTTGTACTTGGAACATTGGTAGTGTGTTTAATAAATGTTAGTTAATTAAATAATGAATATTCATATGCTTTTTTATTTTATTCATGACTTGTGGTTTGGCTTCTAATAAATTTTTCTCTAGGGAACATTTTTTTCTTCCTGACTAGCTTAATATCAAGTTACCTACTCTACCATATTTTAAAGTGCTTTTAGTTTTGCTTGTTGTTTTTTAGATTTTAAGTAATCTCAACACCCAGTGTAGGATTTGAACTCAGAACCTTGGGATTAAGAGATACATGCTCTACTGACTGAGCCAGCCAGGCACCCTAAAAGTGACTTTTAGTTTAAACTGTTAATTTATGAAGGTGGGAAAAAATAAACTGAGGAAATATCTTTGACCGTTCTGGTTCCAGCATTGCTTTTCCTTTTGATGTCAGAAAAAGTTGAATGCTGACGTGGGTTACCATCAACGATCAAAGAAAAAGGGGATCCCTGGGTGGCTCAGTGGTTTAGCGCCTGCCTTCGGCCCAGGACATGATCCTGGAGACCCAGGATCAAGTCCCACATCAGGCTCCCTGCATGGACCCTGCTTCTCCCTCTGCCTGTGTCTCTCTGCCTCTCTCTCTCTCTGTGTCTCTCATGAATAAATAAAATCTTTTTTAAAAATCTAGGAAAAAAACTTATTTTCTTTTTGTTAGTATGTTTTTGGAAACACTTTAATTTTCTCTTAAGTCTCCAGATTTTAACCCTTAGTTGTTCTACAACTCCCATTTCCTCACTTGAGGCAAATTAAAGCTAAGGGCTCCCGCATCCCCACTGTGCCTCAATCCTGTGATTTCAAACTGCTAAAACAATTTAACGGTTTCCAAACTTTCCTTGAAGCTTAAGGACTTTGTCAAGAAGGGTTTTGGTCTTTTTATAATTGGTTTAAGTCCTTTCTCCACTCTCATTTACTCTTCCAGTTCACTCTTCCATCATCTTTCTGCTTTTCAAAGAAAATATATTACTCTATAGAAGATAGGCTGATTATTGAAGTCTCTCTCCATGTGATCATCTAATTCAATCTGTTCATATGTCTCTCTCTTAGTGTTTTAACAAGGGAATCTGAAATGCAGGATTGGTTGAGTAATTTGTTTCTGATTACAAAGCAAACTGAACCAATTCAGCCACCAGAGCAATAGTGATCTGGTTGACTCTTTCTAATAGCATTGACGTTTTACATGAACAGCCCATTTTTGGTTATTTCTTTCCATTCTTTATTTTTTTTTTCTCTTCTGGCCCTGCTCTGAGGATGGCTCTGACTCAAGGTGCTGCACTGTAGCAATAGAGGGCAGCACAAGCACCTAACACCCCCCAAAGAAAGCTCATCCTGGCCAGAGAACCTAGGAAAAGTAGACCCTGTGACCTGAAGAATAGGTGGACAGGGTGGGTGGGGTTTCCAGGGAGAAGGGTTGGAATTCTTGTTAGTTTTTTTTTTTTTTAAGATTTTATTTATTTATCAAGGCGTGATCCCGGATACCCAGGTTCAATCCCACATCAGGCTCCTTGCATGCTGCCTCTCTGCCTGTGTCTCTGCCTCTCTCTCTCTCTCTCTAATATCTCTCTCTCTCTCTCTCTCTGTCTCATGAATAAATAAAATCTTTAAAAAAAGAAAAAAGCCCCATCTTTATCTAGAAGACCAGGAAAAAGGACCTTTGGTAGCTGGAAAGTGGAGAAAACTTCTGAAGAGGTGAGAGAACTGAAAAAGCATCCCCTAGTTCTGATGAAGTGAACATAAGTTCCACATTCACCCCTAAACTGTGCATGCACAGAACATGCAAAACATATAATGAGGGCTTTGAGAAGTAAAAACTACTGAACTATATAACATATATAGTTTATGTAGTTTATTATATATGTGTAAGTTTATAAGCTAAAGTATAAAAACTGCCTACTTCCCAGGCCAATCCCTACTATATACATGCATGAAACAGACCCAAACCAACATAACAAAGGCTTGAAAACTGAACTGATGCAGGAACTTCTTCCCACAAAAAATAAGATAGAACTGCTTCAGTCTAATCTGTCTGTTCAGGATGATTGTCTACTTTAAAAAAACAAACAAAAAAAAAAAAAAACTAGGGGCGCCTGGGTGACTCCAGCTCTTGATTTTGCTCAGGTCATGATCTCAGGATCCTGAGATCAAGTCCTGAGTCCGCACCACGCATGAAGCCTGTTTAGATTCTCTCTCCCTCTCTCCTGCCCTTCACCACCCAAACCCCCTCTCAAAAAAAAAAAAAAGAAAAATGCAGAAGACCCAGCTAAGGCAGGCCCAAACTCCCGACCTACAGACAGGAAAGAATGGGGCAGGGGCAAGTGGTGGAGAGAAAGGAAATGTGAATATCTGTATACAAATATCTATCCGTGGAGGTGTGGCTTCAGAAATAAACATGAGTTTGGATTCCAACTTCATTTACTAGTGTTTCTGACTTCAATTCTTTAGCCTTGTGTGAAAACTACTTAGGTGGTGATTTTCTTGATCATAAAACAAGGATAATAATCATACTTATAAGATTATTGGGAGGAATGAAATGAGACAATTCATATAATCATGGCACTTCACATGGTGCCTATCACAGAGTAAGTATAGTCATCCAGGCTCTAGTTACTTGCTTTGGTGCTTTCCTGTTTGTGAGAGTGACAGTTTTCCTCTAGGAAGAAGGGAGGGTTTCTTTCTCCTTCCCTAATGTTATGCTTATTCATTCATTTATGTATTCCCCCAATATCCATCAGCTTCCACTCTGTGCCAGGCCCTATACCAGTTCCTTAAAAGACATTACCAAAATCCACTCAAGAAAAAATGGATAATCTGAATTGTCCTACATCTATTAAAGAAATTGAATTCATAGTTAAAAACCTTCAGCAAAGAACTCTTCAGGCCCATATGGCTCATTGGGTATATCATACCAAATATTGAAGTAAGAAAAAATACCAACTCTACACATATTTTCCAGACCACAGAGAAAGGCTGCCTAGCTAATTTTTTTATGGCAGCATTACATCAATACGAAAAATAGACAAAATAGAAGGGAACTTTCTCAATCTGGTAAATCATCTTTTAAAACCTACAGCCAACATTATACTTACTAGAGAAAGGTGGATGTTTTGTCCTTGAAAACAAAGCAAGATAAAGATTCCAATCGAATCATTTCTATTTATCATTGTTCTGGACATCGCAGCTAGTGCAATAATACACAGAAAATAAAACGTATCCAGATTGGAAAGCATTAAAGCTGTCTCTATTTATAGCTGTCATGATGTCCGCATAAAAAATTAAAAGGGGGGATCCCTGGGTGGCGCAGCGGTTTGGCGCCTGCCTTTGGCGCAGGGCGCGATCCTGGAGACCCGGGATCAAATCCCACGTCGGGCTCCTGGAGCATGGAGCCTGCTTCTCCCTCTGCCTGTGTCTCTGCCTCTCTCTCTCTGTGACTCTCATAAATAAATAAAAATTAAAAAAAAAAAATTTTTAAAAGTTAAAAGGAATCTAGTGCTGCCTTGGAGACTCAATCGGTTGAGCATGGACTCTTGGTTTGAGTTCAGGTCATGGTCTCAGGGTCCCAGATCAAGCCCTATATCAGGCTCCATGCTCAGCACAGAGTCTGCTTGAGATTCACTCCCTCTCCTCTGCCCCTGCTCTGGCTCCCTCACACTCTCTCTGAATTAAAAAAAAAAAAAACTTTAGAAATGAATAGAAATGTAGCAAATGAAATCTTGGAATTCCAAGATCAGTAAACAAAAAATATATTTCTATATATTACCAATAAATAATTGGAATCCAAATTGTTAAAAACAGTATCGTTTGGGGATCCCTGAGTGGCTCAGCAGTTTAGCGCCTGCCTTTGGCCCAGGGCGCGATTCTGGAGTCCCGGGATCGAGTCCCGCATCAGGTTCCCGGCATGAAGCCTGCTTCTCCCTCTGCCTGTGTCTCTGCCTCTCTCTCTCTATGTCTATCATGAATTAAAAAAAAAAAAAAAAAGGTATCGTTTACAATAGCACCAAGAAATTAAATAGGTATTAATCTAACAAAATATGTGCAGGATCAGTATGCTAAAAACCATAAAGAACCCTAAAAGAAATCAAAGATAATCTAAATAGCTGGAGGGATATATTATTTCCCAGTTAGAAGAAAATAATGTCAAGATCTCAGTTTTCCCTGACCTCATCTAAAACTTCAAAATCCAAAACTCTGGAGGATTTTTCTGTAAGTATGTTGATTCTAAGACTTATGCTGAAAGGCAGAGAACTAGATTGGTCCAAACAATTTTGAAAAGAACAAAGTTAAAAAAAAGTTAAAAAAAAAAAAAAAAGAAAAGAACAAAGTTGGATTCATGTCTTCTGATTTCAAGAACTACTGTAAAGCTACAGTAATCAAGATAGCATGGTATTGGCAAAAGGATAAGAACATATATCAATGGAAATTTATCCATAAAAATAGGATCAGTTGATTTTTTTTTACAAAGGTACGAAAGCTATTGAATGAAAAGATTATCTTTTTTTAAGTAACTGCTCAATTGCATACCTAAATGCAAATAAAATCAATTTTCCCATTAAAATTAATTTTAAATGGCTCACAGACAATGTGAAACAAAACTATGACATTTCTAGAAGAAAACATAGGGAGAAAAATCTTTGTGATCTTAGGCAGAGTTCTCAGATACAACACCAAAAGTATATACAGAAGCAAAAACATCATTTGTACTTCATTAAAATTTAAAACATGCTTCGCAAAAGGCACTGTTAATGAAAAACAATATTTGCAAATTATATCTGACAAATGACATATTCAGAATATGCACTGAATTATCAAAATTCAACCATAAGAAAACAAAACCCCAACAAAAACGTGGACAAAAATAGATATTTTACCAAATAAGGTATGTGAATATTAAATAGCACATGAAAAGATGCTCAATGTAATTAACCATTAGGGAAATACATTTTAAAACCAGAGGGAGGACACCTGAGTGGCTCAGTGGCTGAGCGTCTTGCCTTCAGCTCTGATTGTGATCCCCAGAATCTGGGATCGAGTCCTGCATCAGGCTCCCCACGGGGAGCCTGCTTCTCCCTCTATCTATGTCTCTGCCTCTCTGTGTTTCTTATGAATAAATAAAATATTTTAAAAATAAAACCACAGAGATACCACTACACACTTATTAGAGTTACCTTTTTTTTTTTTTTTTTTTTAATGACAATACCAGTGGGCTGTGTGGAGCATGCAACTCTTGATATCAGGGTCATGAGTTTAAGCCCCATGTGTGGTGTAGAGTTTACTCAAAGTTTTTAAAAAATGTTTTCATAACAATACCAAGTGCTGATAAGGATGTAACTACAAACTCTAACATCAATGGCAGATATGCAAAAAGAACTTGTGAAGAGTGTAGCAGTTTCTTATAAAGTTAAATGTACTCTTTCCATATAACCCAATAATCTCATTCCTAGATATTTTACCCAAGTGAAATGAAGACTTATGTTTACATCTGCATATGAATCTATATGAATACATTTTAATTGTTGGGTGGATAAACAAACTAGTTCTTCCATATAGTGAAATACTATTCAGCAATAAAGAACAAGCTAGTAATACAACACTTGTGTGAATCTAGACAATACGAAGAATGAATGTAATCAGCCTCAAAAGTTTTCCATACTGTGATTCCATTGATATGACATTTTGGAAAATGCAAAACAGATCAGTAGTTGCCAGGGATTGTGGGTGAGAAGGGTTAACTATAAAGAAAGAACATTAGGGCATTTTTTTAGGTGATGAAACTTTCTGTATCTTGATTCTGCTGATGGTTGTCAAAACTCATTAGACTGTATACCAAAACAGGTGAATTTTATTACACGCAGGTTAAATTTTTTTAAAAAAAGAAGTATAGCTGTGTACATAAGACACATCACACTTCAATTTTTTTATTCAATTCACAGCTTCTTTACCAGAAGCTCCAGCAGGGCCATACTTGATCCTTAACACTAAGAATTTCTAGCCCAAGGACTTGAGGTTTCCTTCTCCTCTTAACAGCTCTGAGATATGTGAGAGAGCCTGAGCTAACTCCTCAAGTATTGGAGAATACGTGAAGAGAGCGGTTCAGCCAGCTCCAGCTGGCTACCAGCAACAGATGTGTGAATGAGACCAACCTGAAACATACAGCCCCAGTCAGGACACCAGCTGGTTACAGTTGTGTTAGTGACAAGTGACACTAGCAGAAGAACTGCCCAACTGAATACAATCCAAATTGTCAATGCACAGAATTGTGAGCAAATAAAATGGTGGTTGATTTAACTACCATGTTTTGGGGTGGTTTGTCACACAGAATTAGATAACTGACATGAAACAAATTATATCAGATTCACTGCCACCCTAAACATTTTTTTTTAATTTTAGAGATGTTGCAGGAAATCCTTTGGTCTCTGAAAAAAAAAAATCAATAATTACTTTTTACATTAATGATTATATTAATAGTAGATTTCTATAAATGGTGTTTTCCTGCATTACACCTGCATAATATATTATTCTGGGGATATCGGTAGTGATATGTTCAGCCTTTGTAGTTCTATTTTAAGAGAGGTGTTCAGAAATTAGTATACAGAAAAGGTCAAAGATGTGATAAGAGGGCTGAAGGAACCAATAACTTATATAGGACAAAGACTAAAGGAGGGACATTGTGGCTGCTTTTAAATATTTGATGGGATTTTAAAAACCCTGAGTTGTTTCAAAGCCAGAAATTAGATTATATGGAAGTTAAAGAAATACTTCAGACTCAAGGAAGAATTCTCCAATATGAGCACTGATCAAAAGTGAAGTGTGCTGCCTCAAAAACCAGTGAGGCAACCATCATTAGGAATTTTCAAACAAGCTGAATGGTCACATCTTAGAGACATTTTCTATCCTGAGTTTGCAGGTGATTCCCATATAGATTGAGACACTGTACTAGATAATTTCCCTAAAGTTCCGACTCTGAGTTTATTTATTTGGCATCACAAGATTCATAATATGTTTTCAACATTGGACTTTTAAAGTTGCTGGCTTTTAAAATTTAATCAGACTTTTCAGATATGCCCTGATGCAGGTAAGCCAAACGAAGTTGTTTTTCCTCATAATCTGTAGGAACCGGGACTTATTTTGGTAACTGAGTCCAAACAAACTGGAAATATTTTATCTCTCCTGCCCACAGCTTTTGTCAAATAATCATATGTATCAGGGATTGTTTCAAAGGCTGGAAAGAAAGTATCACATTCAACCGGCCCTGCTTTGCTAAAAACAGCTGCAAACAGGGCCAATTTCATGGTCATGTGAACTATGAAACTGCCTAAGATCCCATTCTTGGTTTAATGATCTATTATCACTGTTTTGAAATTCTTAATAATTTATGAACAAGGGGCTTCACAAATTCTCTAGCCAGTCCTGACTACTCCCTCCTTGTTATCTTACACTCAGACTTAGGCTTTTATAATGAAACAAGATTCTCTCTCAAGTCATCTACTGCCTAATGGCCAATTCCCAACCTTCATCCATTTTAATCTGACTAGAGCATCTGGTATTGTCGACAGATCATACTCTTAAATCCCGTTTGGTTCCCATGGCTCTATTTCCATGACTCTGTATAAGGATGGTTTTCATATTAACTTGTTTGATAAAGCCAAGTAGAATGATGGATGAAATTAGTAGTCACAATATGTGCCTTATGGCTTTTCTTTCTCTAGAGTGGGATAGTACTCATCCCCCAGAATATATTGGTACTCCCTTAATTTCACAAGGTCAGTGACAAAATGACTTACAAATAGATTTCATCCTACCTGATTGTATTACAAAACATATATGGGGGGGGGGGTGGAGGGGAGGGAAAGTTGTTTTGTTTTGCTGATACAGCAATAAGATAAAGACATACCAAGGGTTTCATCAGTTGAATATATAAATGGTCGTAAATTTCCTCGAGTCTCCTTCATGAAATAATCAATGACACTGAAAAGGTTTGGGAGTGTAACCTGTATGAAAAGTGAGAGAAGGCTCAGTGTCATCCATGTAAAGAGAAAGTAAAAGAAAGCTCATGTGAAATTTAATGAAGATTGATGTGAATTTCCTGACCTCTAGAAAAACATATCAATACCTCACTTCAGTCAGGTACTGAATGGCTAATGTTTCCGACCCATGCATTTTCCTTCTCTTTTATAATATCTAATTCCCTGTTGAGAAATTTCCCCCTCCCCATGGAGTACATTTTGGCGGACAATAACTAGGTACTCTACTCTTTCCTCGTTCTTGCATGAGAATGTGACTCAGGGTAGACCAGAAAGTGTTCCCTTCCTGAAGTTAGAACTTGAGTAGAGGAACAAGGAAGGATAGCAGATTCCTAATCAGATGGTTCTTACTACGGTTGACCCTTGGACAATAGGAGTTAAGGATACCAACCCCTGTGCACACAAAAATCCACATTATAACTTTGACTCTTCCCAAAACTAGACACGAATAGCCTACTGTTAACCAGAGGCCTTACCAATAACATGATCGGTTGATTAATACATATTGAGTATGTTATATGTACCTTATACTCCATTCTTAGAATAAAGTAAGCCAGAGAAAAGGAAATGTTAAGAAAAATCACAAGAAAAATACATTTGCAATACAGTTTGTACTCAAAAAAATCCACATGTAAGTGGACCCATGCAGTTCCAACCCACATGTTGTTCAAGGGTCAACTGTACCAGTGACTGCTTCCTAGTCCCTGGAGATCTTCTAGCTTTCCAGTCATTTCATGTGCTTCCCATGTTCTTAAATCTGTCTTTGCTTAAGTTAGTTATTTGGTTTCTTCTGATTGAAACCAAAGAACCCTTAAAGCCAGAGAATTTAGCATTTTAATATCTCACTGTAACAGGATAATTTGCTTGGCTAAAAGTAGCTGAAATGTGTTGCCACGCCCAAACCAATATTTTCATACAAGTAAAATCAGGTTAAACCTGAATATCCCTGGTAAATTTGAAAAAAAATAAAATGACAACCTGGTTGAGGGGTAGGATAGGGGAATGTGAAAGGGGAAAGAACAATCCAGGCTGTTAGCTTTCCTTAAACTGGATGCTATTTGGGCTAATTACAGATAAAGGAGCCCCAGTTCACCAGTCCGACCTGGCGTTCTTCTTCCTGACCATTGCTTCCAGTCAGTTGGTTATTTGGCTTATTCTTCAGCAATCCAGTGGTTTGTTTCCTTCATTACAATTTTTGAAAAAGCCCTGGCAGGCATGGACATGAGAGCTGAGAAGCTCTAAAAGGCATTTATGGCAAAGATGTAAGTGGAACATATGAGTCAGCAGCTTCCCTCCTCTTGGCAAAAGTCAGGACTGCATTCTAAGAAATAGGTTCTAAACATAAAATTCAACCATGCTGCCCCTTTTGCTATCTGAGCAACACAGTGGGCCTGGAGAGACAGATGCACTAAGCTCAATTTTAGAGGTGTTAAGATACGTATCTTCAAGACTCATGAGTTCCATGTGTGTGCTATAACTTTCCTGGTCCCACTGCAGCCTGAGATCACACGACTGTAGTCCCTTTTCCCAGCACCTGGACCACAACCCACATCACTACCTTTACCTGCATAACAGTAATTGCCTCAGGGCAATGATGAATATTCAACTAGATGATATATGTAAAGTACTTATTTCTCTGCCTAACCCAGTGACCTAATGATTATGATATCATATCATTAGCTCCATGGTAAGGTGATTGGGGTAGAAGAGGGGCTGCAGACTAGGAATAGAGCATTTCTTCATGATTATGTTGCTATTATGAGAGAGATTTCCAAACTGCATGACAGGTATTAGAGGACTGGGCACCCACAGATTTTTTTCCCCATTAGAAATAAGCACACTGAAATACGTAGAGTTAGAGGATATAAAACAGATATTTAACAAAAAAATTTTCCCCTCTCTGAAATAATTGTATTGATAGAGACTACAGAAAAACAAACAATTGTTAGCACACTCTCTTCTACGGCGCCTCATCTACCTGCTTCTGGATCTCACTTATCACCCTGGTTATCTGTCATTTTCAGGGCACTGTGTTCCTAGGCAAGGGCTTTTCTATCTTTCTTTAAATTCTATAAGGTAGAGTTGGGGAAAAACAAATTCCTCAAAGACAAGGAAATAGCTACTTACAGGTCTTTCCAGTTCAATGGTGTAGTTTTTTCCTACACTCATCACTTTGTAGTGCTTGATTCTTGGCAAACTAAAATGAAAAAAAAAATCTCCATTTGGATCAACTCAAATTAAAGTGAATATAAAATATCTCCTGTAGAGTAAACCCTATGTTTCCATTTCTGTAGTTAGGCAAAAAAAAAAAAAAAAAAAAAGGTGGAGGGTAATGATAGTTTTTATTTTGTTATTTACCTGGTTCTCTGTCTGTTTTTAGGGAGTTATACACTAGGAATATAGAAACCTGGGTCATTGAGTAGGTGAATGGATAACCGAAAAAAAGGAATCAAGAACTAAAAATCTTTCAGGCAAAAATCATTTTTTATGCCAGTAATTTACAAAGCAAGGCAACATTATAAAATCCTGCACAGGCACATACAAATCAGATAGTTATTCTCTAGATTAACAGGGAAGTAGAAAGAATTACTGAAAGAAAATTACTTTCTACTCTACCCTCATCACTGTTCCTATCAGAATTCCCTGGATGGCTGTTCTTTCTGCTAGCTCATATACCACCTTGGACACTGCTAACTCTGGGGCTGACTCACAGATACAGAAAATGCTCTGTGAGAATGTAAACCACTAGATGAACCATAGTGTCTTCCTCTGCTAGGGTCACATAGAGCTCTAAATTATTACCACCCTAAACATGGTATTTTATCTATTTGCCTTTGTCTTCCAGCATTAGGCACACAGTATTTATGAAACTGAATTTTTAAAATATTACAAGTCCATCTTATAGTGCTATTTGCTACGACTGATTTATACTGAGAGCAGAAGTCAGTAGGTTTGAATTGTAGGCCTTGAATTCCTTTGATTCATATGACAACAGTGTCAGGACCAAGACATCTTGTAATGTTGAAAAGTTAAAAGTATTTATTACACTACCATCGGCTTGAAAGAAAAACTAATTCAACATCTATCCAATTTACAGAAGTGGTCTAAAGCTGTCTATCAGGGTAAGTTTGTTGGCAGGACCTCCCACCTTCTTTTTTATCCCCCGTCTCTCCATTTCCAGGTCACATTCCTCTAGGACTGAATTACACTTCTTTTCAAGGGACTTTTTCCTCCTCTACCACAATATCCAAATATTCTCTCAATTGACTATCACATTGGAAAACAGCTTTTATTTATTCTATTCCAGTGGCTTATTCTAGGACTTTATTTTTAAAACATGGGATGAAATCTAAATAACCTTCCCCCCCACCCCAAATAACCTCTCTCCTAAGAAAAAAAAACTAAAAATAAAAAGTATTCTTTATGTTACCCTGTAAGTGGTGACAACGATTGTTGTTAGTAATAGCTATTATATCATCATCATCATTATCCATAACAATTCTATCTATCGGAGGAAAAGTAGCAAACAAAGATTAACAGAGTTTCTTGGAACTTTGACTAAGAGGACTAAGTTCTGAGGCAGAAAGTAAGGTAGAAAAAAATGCCATTGAAATCACTTAGGCTTTGAATCTCCCTTTAGACTTTTGTTTTTCTTTCATAGTTTGTTTTGTTTTTCCAAAGAAATAAAGATAAAGGAAAAAAATGAGATTGATAAAATTTGCTAGATTGAGGTTTCTTGATTATGATCTCAAAAAAAAAAAAAACTAACTTGTCATTTAGCAAGTGTATGGCCTTAAATGTTATATAAATACTTGGTTTTAGCTTCTGACCTCAAGTTTTGTAAAGGAATTAATTCAGGGTCAATATGTTCTAGCGTTTCCTTGGCTAATGACTATTACTAGCTTGCCATGTGGTCACAACAATTTTAAGAAAGCCAAACCACTAGGTTTGTTGTAAGAATAGCTCTATGTCTTTTGAATTCACACATCACTGCTCTGGGTAAAGTGAGATGATATTTTACATGGAGAGAAGAGTCACCTGATAATTTGGTACTATGTGACTTTTGCTTTTTCCTGAGAACTACGATCTTCCCTCCCACAGCTGATTTGTCTACAGATGGAGATAATTTTACTTTCAAGCACTGTTTTGTAAACTAACCTGTCCTTTTCAGCTAGTATTTTACCAGACACAGTCACCTAAACTTGCATGGCTGCACATTTCTCCTACAAACCCCAGAATGAATTGGTTTTGTGGGTTGTTACTCACCTGTGTTCAGATGCTTCCTAATCATCTAGATTTTTTGCCAAAGTCTTTACATTAAGCTCTACAGTCTAACAAACTAACATCCTACTACTCTCTTCAACTGCTACAACTTCATACAGAAGATATGAAATCTAGGACTTCTCAAATTTCTGTTCGGAAGCATTAGACAATACATATGACAATCCCTAATATCATAGATATTTCTGGCTCATAAGGAAAATTGGTGCAACAACAGTTAAAATTTTTCATATCCATTCCAACCATAAACTATTCCTAAATAAGCACATACCCATTCTAGCGTTAGAACATGCTACTTTGACCATTCCTCTCTCTCCGCTTTCTAAATTTGAACTTTTGGGAGGAGAGGATTAGTTTTATGAAATTTTAATGTTTTTTGGACCATCAGCTGTATAAAAGCACAAATTTCTATATGAATTCAAACTGGCAGTGACTTTCCTAAAATTAGAAATAGGAAATTTGATATAAACTCCCTTGCCAGACTCTTTCTTATGAGTTTAAATTTGACTTAAATATAATACACATATAAGTAAAAACTGTGATGTTCATTTCATATCCTAAGTATAGAAACTCATTGAGTTCGGTCACAAACCACATCTACAGCAGAAAATGCTGTTATTTCTGATAGTTCACGTTTACGGAAAATGCAGTGCAAAAGCTGGGCTAATTTAAACCATCTTATAAAGAGCTCAGGCTGCTATTGTGCAGAAAACACATGGTCTTAAAGAGTCATTAGCTCCTAGGGACTTTGTTCATTTCATACAGAATAATAATACAGGGTTCACATGCTAATGAACTGAACACTCAATCCAACCAAGAAAAGAATAAAATGAAGGGGAAAAGTTAATCATCCTCTTGCATCATTTAGCTTTCCAGCAGTTAAATTTTTAAAAACAAAATCTGAGAAATAGATTTTAATTCAGTTATATATGCTCTTAATTTTTAAAGGTATATTCAATTCAATTTCCTAAGCCCTGAAAAAGAACAACCTCCTTGACCAGGATGTACTCAACAAAAATATTCACTTTTCTCCCAGGACTTCTAATGTAATGGCAGTCACAATTTTTATTTCTTTTGGATTTGTTTCAAAATAGCCAATTGAATTATAAATCAAATAAATTAAAATTGAGTAATCTGTGATATTCTATCATATTAGTTGAAAATACATTAACTCCAAATATCAGCCTTTGTAATAAAAAATAATGAAACAGAGGACCCCTGGGTGGCTCAGTGGTTGAGCGTCTGCCTTCAGCTCAGGGGTCCTGGAATCAAGTTCTGAATCAGGCTCCCTGCATGGGGCCTGCTTCTCCCTCTGCCTGTGTCTCTGCCTCTCTCTGAGTGTCTCTCATGAAGAAAAGAAAGGAAGAAGAAAGAAAGAAAAAGAGAAGGAAGCAAGGGAAAGAAAGAAAGAAGAAAGAAAGAAAGAAGAAAGAGAAAGAAAAAGAAAGAAAGAAAGAAGAAAGAAAGAAAGAAAGAAAGAAAGAAAGAAAGAAAGAAAGAAAGAGAAAAGAAGAAAGAAAGAAGAAGAAAAAGAAAGACGGACAAGAAGGCTAAGGTGACATAGATATTCATTGTGGAAACACACACACACACACACACAGACTCTCACTTCACACACAGAACTGGGCCCTGATCTACTATCTATCATTCTTGCCACCTGTTCAGGGCACGCGGCTGTTGTATAAAGACCAGCCTCTGTTTATATGGAGTAATTGGCAAATGATGAAACTTGTTGGACCATGGCTCTTTTTCCTGCCTTTATTCACTGTCAGTGTCTTCATATTTCATATATTTAGAATTATTGATATTTATAGTGGACTGGTAGATAGAGTCATTGACAGATATGTTACAGCTAAAATAATTAATGGAATATTATCCCCAGAAAGAATAGCAAATTCAAGAATCAAAGTTCTGGTTATGCTTTTATATGAAAGATAATTACTTATTGAACATTTTCATTTAGGACAAAAACCTGTATTATCAGTTGTCAAAGTGTTAACTAACCCAGAGTGCCTATTTATTGAAATGCAAGATTTCATAGACTTAGAGCTGGAGTGGACCTTAGCAGATCAAACCACCTTAGCTACATGGAAAAACCAACTTTTGCATGTGTCACTGACTTTATCAAAGGTAAAACCATTTTACTAGAAAGAAATTCTTAACCTTGACAAGAGGTTCCCATGTGGTCCTTTTTATAGATGTCAGGTTATGTTACCTCTTCATTCATCACAGTCCAGAAGCCTCTCGTGTCGTTCAGAGTATATAACTCTTGCCCTACAGTGACCTGGAGGGCTCAGAGTGATCAGTCCCTCCCCCCGCCACCTCTGAAATCTCATTTACCACTATTTGCTTGTTCACTGCATTGCAATCACAGTGGCCTCTTTTTGTTTTTGAATAAACCCAGCCCTCTTCTGCCTCTGGGCACATGTATTTAATGCCTGGAATGCTCCTGTCCCAAATATTGGCATGGTTTCTTCCCTCACTCCCTTCAGGGCCCTATTTAAATGCTAGTTAATAAAGCAGCCCTTCCCTGACCACTCTGTATTAGGACAATAGTGGGGCCCCTGGGTGGCTCAGTAGGTTAAGTATCCGCCTTTAGCTCAGGTCATGATCCCAGGGTCCTGGGACTGAGCCGCATGTTGAGCCCCATGTCAGCCTCTGTGCTTCTCCCTCTCCCTCTGCCTGCCGTTCCCCCTGCTTGTGCATGCACTCTCAGTTTCTCATTTTCTGTCAAATAAATAAAATCAACCAAAAACCAAAACAAAACAATAGTAATCAGAAAATGTTTATACATCATCGCTGAGTGTTCCCGTATCTGTCCTATTTTTTCCATAGATCTTATTACTATATATATGATTTTTCATAGCTATGTATTTATTTATCATCCATCTTCCCTTACAAGAATGTAAACTCCTTAAACCAGGGATGTTGTTGTGTTCACTACTCCATTCTCAGTACCTAGAATATTACTTGGCCCCCATAGTAGATGCTCAATAATATTTGTGAAACGAATGAATTAATGAATGAACAACAGAACTATACCCAGGATCGAAGTAATTCACCTGTTTTTCTTTTTCCCTACTGCAAATATTACCCTTGGCTCAATCTTTAGGATTGTTTCCATAACATTCTTTGCCTATTCTTATGTTTATCTAGTCCCAACAAAAACACGTAGCAGATGCTGATCTTGTGTGACTTTGCTTTTTAAAGTGATACCATGCTTTTAACACTTCCATGCTTTTTAAATTAAACATACTCTATCTCCTGCCGGATGGTGATGGAGTAGCTTTTACTGTCACTACCAGGTCTCAGGATCATATTTCCCAAAGAAGGGTTCTTCTCAAGCATCTCAGTTGCTTCTTTCCGGGACACTGAATAAAAACATCTACAGAGGTGAGACAAAAAACGGGATTTTTTTTTTTAACTGATGAAGATCATTACTTGAAAAAATGCTACCAAAGTAACTCTAAGAGCTGCAGTTATTAAGTTTTCTTAATTCCCAGCTTTATTATTCCTATTACAATGATATAATTACTGTTTTTATAATCCTATGCCATTATTAAATATACCTTATGCTTAAGACCTTCCTTCCCTCATCCCTCCAAACCTCTTTCTTTAACCAAAAAAGGCCTGAAAAATTTTTTGTTGGTCAGTATGTAATCATCATTATCACTTGAACAGCTAAGCTAGGAATTAATAGTGTATCCCCAGCTCATAATCTCAGTTTATATAAGCTCTTGGATAAATATCTGTTGACGGTTTCCCTTCAGAGATGCAAAGCATTTTTTTTATATGCTTCTCTTGTATGGTCTCAGTTTTAAATAACTGATTTTTTAATTTAAATTCAATCAGCCAACATATAGTACATCATTAGTTTCAGATGCAATGTTCAATAATTTGTGTTTAATACTCAGCACTCATAATATCACATGCCCTCCTTAATGCCCATTACCCAATTATAAATAGCATATTTGGGATCCCTGGGTGGCGCAGCGGTTTGGCGCCTGCCTTTGGCCCAGGGCGCGATCCTGGAGACCCGGGATCGAATCCCACGTCGGGCTCCCGGTGCATGGAGCCCGCTTCTCCCTCTGCTTGTGTCTCTGCCTCTCTCTCTCTCTCTGTGACTATCATAAAAAAAAAAAAATAAATTAAAAAAAAATAGCATATTTAAAGGTATGTCTGCATTCACTCCTTTTAGTATAATATGGCTTTATAATGGCATTGGTGCTATTTTTATGTGTCACATTTTTAAGAGAGCACTTCTCATTTTTATAGTAAATATCATAGCCAATGAAAAGTCTGTTTTATCAACAGAGAAAAATCTGGCAGGATTTGCAATACCCCAAAATGTTAACAGTGAATAATCTCTGATTGGTACGACACAGAATGATTTAAATATTCTTTTTATCTATATAATAAAAATATTTTACTTGTTTTACTGAGGAAAAAAGGAAAAGAAGCACTCTTTGTGACTTTTAATCTGTCAGGCTATCAGATGTCACTGATTTCAGCTAAGAGTGATGGTAGGCGGGTTTCAGCCATTACAGTCCAGCAAGACTATGCCTAAGAACCTGATGTTGTGATGGAACCAGGACAAGTTTCACCAACAAGAAGACCACAATTCCAGGAGGAAATGGCTCACAATCTTCATCACCCTTTCCAGCAAAGTAGGAGTAAAAAATAAAGGTGTTGCTGAATTCAGCCTCTTCCTTTTCCCAATAATACCTTATACACTTTACACAGGGTCTTCCTCAAGTTCAAGCTCAATGACCACTCACTGATTGGACAATTGAATAGAACATTCAGATACTTAAAATTCTTTGGTATAGTTTTCCGACAGAAAATCAGTCATTCATAGAGTTGCATGATGGAAAAAAAAAAAAACATCTTTTCCTTCTTTCTACATAGCAGAAAGGTTTAGGTTTGAGCTTTGGAAAGAATATCTATTTGGTCTACAAATGTGGGTGGAAGGGGATTTCCTGTGTGGTAAGAGGGTTGGCTCAAACCTGCATTTTGCATTTTGTCGATCATGACAGAAGAGGAAATACGGCATTGACTCAGAGATCTGTTTATCCACATGACACCTTACTGCCCATGCTTTATGAAGCTCAATGGTTTACTCTCTCTGGTAATTAGAAATTAATATTAACAATCTGATAACAAACCCCATAGTTAAGTGGTCCACTTACACTGGCATAGGGCTCAGTACATCCACATAATCTTCAACTGGTTCCTTCTCCTTTCCCATAGCTGAGCTTGGCATCTGCTCTGTCTCAATCCTCCTTTTTTTCTCTCTCTCTAGGACTTCATGCAGTCGAATTACTTGCCCAGGGAGGAGTGACACGTGTAGGGGGACGGACAGCTGAACCCAGTGAAAATAGTAGGCAAACAAGAAAGACAGCAGAAGAACGAACTGGTATTAGCAAAAGGAGAGTCCTGTGGTCCCCAGGGCCTTCAGTTATCTGACACAGATGGGTGGATAGGATGGTGAATGGAGGGTCCTGGTGTCTTAAAACTGCCTCCAAACCAGCCAAACAGCTTTGACCTGCACACAGTGCCCAATCTTCTTCCTAGAAGTGTTCCGTTTAGCCTGGCACACAGCAGAGTACACCCACCTTGCACCACAGCTAATTCAAGTAATGACAAACCTCTCATTTATCCTTCTGTGCTCACTAGTTCTTGGTGCCAGGGAAGTCCCAGAGCACCTGCAAGGTGCCTTGCTTTCACACGGCCAGTCTGGAATTAGCTCCACCAGCCATATCATAATGTGGAATTGAGCTAGAACTCTTCATTAGATAACTGAGAATTGGTAGTAAGAGGTCTATATTTTGGTAAATTTGTACATATATTTTAAACTTTCATTCCCACATTAGGATGATGATACTGCTCTACTTAGTTTTTTTCCCCACCTTTTCTAGATATGTATTTTGGATTGAGCAACCTATGCCCTCCTGATATTCATACCCCTGATTTACCTTACCGCATGACCCACTTACATGTTCTTATTAAATCTTATTGTTTCTATCATATATATATATATATATATATACACACACACACACACATATATGTGAAATTTGAAATAAAAACATAATAAGGGTATATAACACAAAGTTTTAAAGACTATTCTTCTGTATAATTAAGCTAACTAATAATCACTATAGTTATTTCTTTATATATCAATCCAGAAAAAAATAATAGAATGAGGAGAAACTAATGAAAAAGCTACTGCTTAATAATTGTCTATTATGTCCCAAGCATTGTACCATTCCAAATCCTCATAGCAATACTATAAGATCGGTATTGTTATCCCTACTATACAAATAGAATTTTAAAAAAGGTTAAGAATAACTAGTCCAGGGTCACATTACTAGAAAGTTGTGGACTTAACCTCCAGTTTATTTAACTCAAAAGCAAAGTCTCTGCTCTTTTGACTACAGTCTGTGTTTCTCAAACTTCTGGTAAAGTTCTAATAATAGCATGGTGTGAATATACACAGAGTGTTCAGGGAACATAGTAAAAAACATGTATAGGGCAGCCCGGGTGGCTCAGCGGTTTAGCGCCGCCTTCGGCCCAGGGCGTGATACTGGAGACCCGGGATCGAGTCCCACATCGGGCTCCCTGCATAGAGCCTGCTTCTCCCTCTGCCTGTGTCTCTGCCTCTCTCTCTCCCTGTCTCTCTCTCTTTCTGTGCGTGTTTCATGAATAAGTAAATAAAATCTTAAAAAAAAAAAAAACGTGTAGAGCACAAAATTTAAGACAACTTTTCTTCTCTTGGAAATTCGTGTGAATTTATTTTGTATTCTGAACATACCTATGTACATTTTAATATGAAAATAATGCTTTTTATCCTTACCTCAAAGAAAAAAACTAAAAGCAAATTTTTTTTTGCCAAAACATCAAGTATAATTAGTGTACCAGGAAGATGCACCCCAAGGTTTTCCAGTAGTTTTAGTGTTCTCCTTGGTACCTATTTACATACCTTTGGGGTACTTGAATCCCAATGTAAGAAGAGACACAATGACACTTTTCCATAATACTGATGCAGGTTCCCAAAAAGTTTCTTCCTTTTCACAAGTCAACATAACTCGCATTTATGAAAACGACAGTTGCTACAATAGCTTCATTTAAAATAATGATAGATATCCTGCTGCAACACTTACCTGTAAACAGTAGGTCTCCCTATTTATCTCTGATAAGGTGCCACAGAGTTGAACATGTAAGCATCCCTTTGTCCCAAGACTCACCAAACAAACATTTAAAGGTGAGTTTTCATTTTGATGGGCTTTTCTGTTAAATTGTTTATGTTATTCATAAAATTCATCTCTTAGCATTTTATAAATATGTATTAAATGAATAAGAAAGTAATTGAAAAGTGTTTTAGAAGATGTAAGCTATAGATATCAGCATATACAAAGGACCATTGTGTCAAAGGACAAGACCAAAAAATAGATCTCCCTGATGACCTGTTATTCTCTAGCTAGCAAATGGCCCTGTTTATTTTCTATTTATGATTATCACAATTTCAAATCATCTTTCTCATTTTCTTTCTTCCTTTCCAGTCACCTGATAAAAATATAAATTTCATGAGTAAGTATAAGGTATACTTATAAGGTATAAACCTCTCCTTTTCAATTCTTGTATCTCTGACTCCTTTCACTCTATATGATTCATAGCCAATGTCCAGTAAATATTTGTTGAATTAATGAATCAATCACAGGTAATGTCCTTCCTACCTACCTCTGTTACTGTAAGAATGAAGCCTCTCCATTCTTCCCCACTTTCTGTGTTCTCTGTCTAAATAGGAAGACAAAAATATAAAGAAGAAAAGACATGAATGATTGTTAACACTAATACTTTTATTAACTTCAAAAACTTTAGAATTTCATATGATTGTTTTATAAGACTCAAAATGTATAAGCCATCAAAACCCAAGACAACTGACACAATGCATATTTTTCTATTGAAGCACATTGTTTTAAAAAGTCAGTTGTAATTTTCAAAAGCAGTTTAAATTAGTTGAAAGGAAGAAACAAGTCATTTTCCTTTTTGTTTAAAACTGTTAATGTGTATTGGTAATGAAATTTCAGTATTATTTTCTTTTGTCAAAAGAATATAGCTTTATTCTCTTTGCTTAATAAACAAGTAAAGTTATATAAATTTACTTAACTCAAAAAAAATGTAAATGTTAGGACACTTATTTCCAAATATGTCAGTTAATGGTTGATTCCCCCTGTTGGTATTTAACACTGACTGGCTTTAAGTTTGGGACAACAAGGTAAGTTCAGGACCAATTGTAGTTAATCCTTAAAAATTTGCAATTCTTAGCTCTAAATCCTACTAATATAGACATTTGTTAAGTATTTATAAGAGGCATATACTGTTCTAAACATTCACATATGTTAACTAATTTAATCTTCATGGCAACTCTGCAAAAGTTTTAAAATTTTTATTTCATAGATTTGCTCATTTAACATATTTATTGAGTGCGTTTAAGCGCTGGACACTCTTCTAGGTACTGGTTTATGTCAGAGAACAAACCAAAAATCTTTGTTCTGATGAAATTTGGGGCCTAGCAAGGAATAGTGAATCATAAATACAATAGTGAGCAAGTGTTATAGCATCAGAAGGAAATAAAATGTATGGCAGGCAATGTAAAAGACACTGGGAATGGCATGAGAGGTTAGGGGAGGGGCAAAGGGTTGCAATTTTAACAAAGTGGTCGAGGTAGGTCTCAGCAAGGAGGTTACACCTGGGTAAAGACTGATTTCTGGATGAAGAAACCAAGGCACAAAGAGGTTAAGTGACTTGTCTATGATTACACAGCTAATGAATAAAACAGCCAGAATTCAACTCTAGGTGTCTGATTCCAATCCTGCTTCAGAATCATCTGGGAAGCTTGCTTAAAACAAAGATTCTAGGGCCCCGGGCTAGGGGTAGGGCCTAGATTTCCTAAGTACAAGTGATTCCTATATATAGTCGTCCCCCTTATCTGTTAGGATACATTCCAAGACCCCCAGTGGAGGTCTGACATCACAGTAGTGAACTCTATATATACTATGTTTTTTCTTATACGTAATGCCTATGATAAAGTCTAATTTATAAATTAGGTACAGTAAGAGATTAACAATAATGGAATAAGACAATTATAACAATATTCTGTAATAAAAGTTATGTGAATGTGGTCTTTCTCTCAAAATACCTTATTGTACTAGGGCACCTGGGTGGCTCAGTCTTTTAAGTGTCCAGCTTTTGACTTCGGCTCAGGTCATGATCTCAGGGTCATGGGACTGAGCCCTGCATTGGACTCTGTGCTCAGCATGGAATCTGCTTAAGATTCTCTTTCCCTCTCTCTCTGCCCCTCCCCCTACTTGTGCTTTCTTTCTCTGTCTCTCTAAATAAAATTTAAAAAAAGATTTTATTATCTTATACTGTACTCACCCTTCTTCTTGTGATGATGTGAGATGATCAAATGCCTATGTGATGAAATGAAGTGATATGAATGACATAGGCCTTATGACGGAGTGGTAGGCTATTACTGACCTTCTGACAATGGGTCAGAAAGAGGACCATCTGCCTCCAGACCACAGCTGACTGTCAGTAACTGCAACCACTTTGTGCAGAGACAATGGTACAGTACAGCTCATGACCAGTGCTTGCAAGAACAACTCCAACATCTTATTCAATTACAAGGTGTGCTCCCTATGTTATTACTACAGTTGGTTGATTTTACTTGGCCCACTTTGAATGTCAGTTCAAGAAAAACATTTTTTCTATGTAAGTACTGGGTGTACAGTGATGAATTTAACAGATCTCTGCTTGTGTGGAGTTTAGAGTTTTGTGGGATTAATACCATATTTCACAAACTGTGTATATCTAACACAGTTCTTTTTGAAGTTTTTCTGTCACAATAATGTTCTTTATAATTTTTTTTCCTTTTCTAATACAGAATCCAATCCAGGATCACACACTGTATTTAGTTGTCATACTCCAGTTTCCATAATTGGGAACAGGTGTCTGGTGTTCCTTTGACTTTTTTTCCAGTGGTATTTTTGCAGACTATAGGCCAACTTGCCTTGAAAACATGTCTCGGTTTGTGAAATACAGGTTTGTCTAACTCAAACTCACCATGTGCCGTGTTGGACGTGACTCAGATTCACCTGGAACTCAGTGAATGTCAATTCAAGAACAACTTTTTAAAAACACCAGATGGGATCTCTGACTTTGTTGGAGGACAGAAGGATATGGTTTCAATGTGCTTGTATACTAAACAAGTTAATATACCCTTTCAAATCTCTATTTAGAAAACTGCAGTTTTTGGCAAAAGGCAAGAAATACATTTTTTAAAAGATTTTATTTATTTATTCATGAAAGACACAGAGAGAGAGAGAGAGAGAGAGACAGACAGAGGGAGAAGCAGGCTCCATGCAGGGAGCCCAACATGAGACTGGATTCTGGGTCTCCAGAATCACGCCCTGGGCCAAAGGCAGGAGCCAAACTGCTGAACCACCCAGGGATCCCCCAAGGCAAGAAATATTAACAAAGTATAAGACTTGGCAGCTCTCCTTATAATTCCTCTTTGTCTCAGCCACTGGGTTGTGAAGGGCCAATGCTATTTATAACCACAGTTTGTTTCCAACTAATTTCTACTCACCTTCAGTTGCACTTCCTCTTTTGGCAAAACAAGGGTGAATTTTGCACAATTCTTTTCAGTTGAATTCTGGTCAGTAAGGCACGTGAGGTCTATTATGTCTAACTTGTCAACATACTACAAAGGTAAAGGAAATCTCATTAAATTATTTCAGGGGTAACATACATTAGGTAGCAGGCGGGAATATAAGTAATCTCTTCCTCTCAACTGATTTATACCTTGCATGATATCCTGGTTTTCAACTGGGCATTGTAACCCTTTGAAGCCAGAGGACATTTGGAAAATGTATTATGCGGTGGTCCACTGGACCTGACTCTTACAGGTTTGCAAAAGCTGATTTTTTTAATGTTTAGGAATTTTGCAAGCCAGCGACTACACACAGCCAGTATTAAAAATTAAATTATATAAACATATAATTATTTTTAAAATAAAGATACTTAAAATTCAAAACTCAGTATTTTCTAATTATATTACTAAAGTGTATTCACTATGCTCTCGAGGTAATTTACATCTTCATTTCTGTTTGTACTGTACCTTCCCAATTCGGCAAGGTCACATTGATAGGTTGAAATCAGCTATGGTGGGAGTATTTACATCATGGAAATTGGCAAACCTCACAAATTAGGGCTTGATTTACTTTAAAATTGTTAATAATTTTTAACAATTGTTAAAACTTGTTACAATTACTTTACAATTGTCAGTTGTCCTAGAGGCCAGCAATTTATTTTTTTCTGCAAAGGCTAGATAGTAAATGCTTCTGGCTTTGTGGACCACACAGGGTCTCTGTTGCAAATTCTTGTTGTTGTTGTTGTTATTTTAATACACACTTTAAAAATGTAAAAAAATATTTTTAGCTGATAGACTGTACAAAATCAGGTCACAGGCTAGATTTGGCTCAAGGGCCACAGTTTGCTGGACTCTGATTGAGACATAAGAAAGTAAAGGAGAAAATGTTAATAATACAGATGAAACTTTAAAGTTTGTTTTGTCTGAAACTTTTTCATTGTTAACAGAAAAAAAGATTGACAAAACATTCTTCAATAATTCAAAAACTCTTGTTACTCCACAAAGATCTTGCCCCATCATTGAAAAATAGGTGAAGTTCTGATATGCATAAGTATTGCTTTGCTTTCCTCTTATTCATTAATGTAAACAAAAATATCAGCCAATATTTGTGTGAAATGTCATATTTAATGACAATACATTTATTAGGGAAATGGCAAATTGGACAACTCCATTTATCAAATCATGATTGAACTGCAAACATAGTTGCCTGTGGATCCGAGTTCAGAAAAATCAGTGAAAATAGTCTGTGAGAATCAATTGCTTATATGGAAATTACAATAAAGAATATTGTGTATTTTATTTTTTTAACTGTGTGCTACACATTCCTTATATCAGTCAAGTTTATAATAAACTTATGTACATATATTCATACATATAATTCTTTCCAGAATGCCGTTGTTCGATGCTTATTACATGCCACTGGTTATGAGGATCCTATTAAGAAATTCCTATCTTATCCCAGTACAATAAAAATATTTCTTCTGAACGATTGTTATATATGGACTGGTCTGTACTCAACTGGCCAGACTTGCTTTTTAGTATTAGATCAGAACCACCTCAAGTAACTGTAGTAGAGTTTTCATCATAATTTTTTTTTCCTGAATTAGCCTCATTCTTGACTTCTTTTTATTTTCCTCTGTTTTGCCCAATATAACTTATTTTTGTCATGTTATTTTATGTCTCCTTATTTTATTTTTCTGAATAAAGTAAGGCATAAAAATAAGTAAATTTTTTTCCAGACTGATTCCTATATTGATGAAGTTGAGGGCAATTTGGGTTGACCTATTTATTTTCAATGAACAAAGAGCAGTTAAAAATGGAAGGAAAAGTATAAGAGAAGCAGGACAGAATTTCAAATTACACAGAATCTTTTTCTGATAGATTGTCTAGATCAAGCTAAGTGAATTTTGCTGAGACAAAGAAGGAAGCAACAGAGGAAGAGGTGGCCAAATTAGATAGAGTGCCGTAAACTGATCTATTGATTAGAAGAAAGGAAGTTATATCTTTTTTTTTTTTAATTTTAGCGTTGAAAAGAGCCTTAAAGGTCATCTGTTTAATCTACTGCCATCTGATGTTTGAATCTCCTTCAGGGTATTCCCCCATATAGCCATCCTGTCTGTACTGGAGTATCTCAAACAACATGAAACTCATGCCTCCTATGCCACGCTGCCTGCTAGTAAGCATTTCCTTGTATTAAGCCATGGTTTTTCCTCCAGAGAATTTCCAACCATTAGTCCAGTCCCCTTTCTCTGCAGTAACATGAAACAAATTCATGGACTCTTTCACATGACTCCTGATGGCCTTTCAAATGTTTAAAAGCAGCTTAAAATTCTTTCCTCCTATCAGCTGAGTATCACCAGTTCTCACCTATCCTATCTCTGTGCTACCTCCTGACATTTTCACCCAAAACATTTCCTAAAGCTTGCACTCTCTTAACAAAATTGGTAGATGGACAATTCTGCAGTATTTCGTTGTAATGGTCTTCTTGGCACAATGGTTAAGAATGCTAGCTCAGGATCAAGATCTGGATGATACCCCTTTAATTAACTGCTTAATCTTGTACAATTTCTGCATCCTGAAACTTGACTACAGTGATGACTAAAATAGTACCCACTCCGTGGAGTTGTTATGAGAACTGGATGACATATTACATATAAAATACTGGAATCCTTACTCAGTGCCAGCTGCTCTCTTCAGTCCTCGCATTCACTATCTCATTTAATCCTTTTGCTGACCTCATGACCTGGGCTACTCTTTTCATCCTAATTTTAGAGATGTGAAAATAAGCATGTTGGGCAAGATCCTTCATGTGGTATTCTAGGTTTATTTCTATCCCTTCACCACACAGTGCTCTGTACCAGAAGACAGACCGAGGCGGACAACATCAAGAACCCTCTTACCCTCTGACTTCCCATTGGGTTGGACTCTGGTCAGAAGACCGAGGAGGGTGAGCTATTTATCATCCTATGCGATTGTTTCCTCAGTCAGAGATCATACCCTCTCAACACACTCATCTTCGTACACCTCCCTTCACGGTTCTCCCACTTTTTCTTCCTCTCCTGGGCTTTATAGTGTGGGCATCGTGACTAGCCTCCGAGTTCCGTTCTCCCCCTTGTGGTTTTCCTACATCCTGCCCACCACTTTGAATATAGCATCTTCATGAAACTTTCTTCAAAAATGCCCATTTTGAGGGGTGCCTGGCTGACCTCAGAGTTGGTAGAGCGTGAGCTCTTCACCTTGGGGGTTCGAGCCCCACATTGGGTGTAGAGATTATTTAAAAATAAAATCTTTAAAAAAAATGCCCAACTGGAGACGTCATCTGTTTCCTGCCGGTTCCTTGTCTGATAGACTGAGACACAGAGAGCTTAGGTGACTAGCCCCAGAGGCCACAGTTAACAGGGGCAGGACCAGCATAAGCCCCCTGGAGAGCTGGCTGCAGGCACTAAGCTGGGCTGCCTCCCGCCAGGTGGTAAGACAGCAATAACTGCACTCTCCCCCTACGTGACTGTACAAGGTACAAGCTGGGGCTTCAACAGCTTTGCTCACATCAGTAGGAAGTTGGAAGGCACAACAGAGGAATTAGTTCTGTTAAAATTATTATGGTATTTGGGAACATCTTTATACAAATCTTGTCTATCCAGAACTCTGGATCATTTTAAGTTTGTGGTTTTCTCTTTTCTTTTTTTTTTTTTTTAATGACTTCTGGTTAGTTTACCACTAATGGTACCAAAGTGCCTGCAGATAGAATACATCACAAAGGCTCTTTTTTCCATTTCTTTCATTAGGTCTGGACATGTAATAATGATGTGCTAAGAACTGTGGGCTACTACATTCATGGGCCAAAATGTTTATATTTAAACAAGTGACTAGATCATAATATCCCCTATGGGCATAGCAAGGTAGGCAAGCATTTGGCATGAAAGTACATTTTATTTGTGGAAAAAACTGAAATACACAGTTGTCAATGTTTGTGGGGAAGTTGAAATAGAAGTCAATTATTTGAAATGAATACTAATAAATAAATTTCAGAATCTATTGTTATTCTCATGCTTAAGCTCTTAGAAGTCCTTTTTACTTATGTTTTTGTCTCCCTATAGGAAAATTAAATTGTGACATATTTTATATTACAAGGCCTTGGGGGTCATCTATTTCCTTTCAGATCATAACTGCATGCTACAACAAGATAAAAAGATGGGGGGAAATTAAGGCTATTTCATGGCTTTAAACAAGTTGTATCCAGGTATCTGGCTAAAATTTTCAGATTTTGGGGTGCCTCGGTGGCTCAGTTGGCTAAGCTTCTGCCTTCAGCTCAGGTCATGATCTCAGAGCCCAGGGCTCCCTACTCAGCGAGAGGTCTGCTTCTCCCTCTCACTCTGCCCCTCCCCCTGCTTGTGCCCTCTCTCTTTCTCTCTCCCTCCTTCTCAAATAAATGAATAAATAAAATCTTTAAAGAAATAAAATTTTCACGTTTCAGCTAAGCTTCTATTATTGGGATCAGAAAGAAAAAACACAAAGACATGAGTTTATGCCTTCTCTTAGGTGCCATGGAAATTTTACTGTGGATCTTACAGGTCTTATAGCTGATAGCCCCCATAGACATAATGTTCTTATTTGAATTACTTTTACTAGAATATCTTTACTCTCAGAAGACAGAAAACCCCAAATGAATAAAACTATTGACAAGTCTATATTAGGAAAAAATGAATCAGCTGAATATGTTTAACTACTTACTTTTGGGCTTTTTTTGTCAGAATAAAAGAAAAGCGTAGTTCCTCTCAACTCTGTCCAATAATGTTTATACTCCTGTGGGAAAGAAATTATAAGCATTATTTCATTGGTCTAAATTCAACTAGTTTCCTATTAATATTTTTCTTTATAACTTTCTTAATTGCTGTTGGATATAAGGTTCCTTTTTATCTTGAGATAAATCACCTAATTTTACGGCTTAATTTTGCATCTAACTCGATCAAATCCTTCACAAATTTATTTTAGTATAAGGTGAGAAGTAAGGATGTAACTTGATTTGTGTTTATTTTTTTTATTTGTGTTTAAATAGATCATTTTTCAAAACTTTCCCCATTGATTTAAGATACTTGACTTTTTATGTAGGTTTCAGTGGAAGTTTGCACCTGTAAGAGGGGTCATTTAAGGGACCAGGATAGGACAAGCATTAAATGTCTACATTGAATGGCTTGGTGAATGTAAAGCACTTAGCAGTGTACATGGCTCATATTTTCAGTTCTAGAAACAGTATATGTTTATATAAATAAAGGCAATGTGAACAGTTCATAGTCATAAAAATAATTTCACATCATCAAAGCTAAACTTTGAAGTCCAAATTTCATTCATGTGGTGAACATTTCATTATTGCTGCATTCACATTATTATGGGGCTATGGAAATACAACTCTTTAGTTTAAAAAATTTAAATAACCTAGTCTCATTTCACTCAGGCGAAAGTTTATTTAAATGAGAGGAAATTACATTTTATATGAAGACTGGCTCTATTACCGAAGAATGGCAGAGGGGTTTTGAGAATAAAATCCTTCCACATCTATAGACCTTCATAACCAGCTGTTTCCAAAAGTATGTTTTTAAAAATTTCAGTTTCATAGACATGTTGGTCATTCCTTCCTTTAGGGTTTAATAAGCTCAATTTTTATGCCATGTTGGATTATCTTGACTTATATTAAGCCTTAATAAAAGAGAATTACATGACTTCTTTTGCTTATGAAATGTGAAGACACTTTTATATAATATGGTATTTTGTGTCTCTTTAAATGCTGACATATTGTTTATCCTTTTTTTTGACCAGCAAAATAAAATGTTTGTCACCTCTTCAGAATTTATATACTTCTTTTCTCAAATAATGGCAACTCTATAACCCATCTTGTTTTTATTTGTCTTGGCTTCCCGGAAGCTCAAGATTAAATTCATTTTGAATTACAACAACCATCTTTCCCATGTTCTTAGTAAAACTATTTTCTCCCTTTTTCTTCATGACTGATAAGATGCTATTTTAGTTAGCTTCTACTGTGTAACAAGCCACCCTAAAACTTAGTGGACTAAAATAGCAAATGTTTTCTATTTCTCATCATTCTGTGGCTGGCGGATGATTCTTTTGAGTATACTTCACTGTGACTGGTCTAGGGTGGCCTCACTCACTTGCCTGGGGTCTTAGCTGGGATTGCAGAACTGAGAGGAGTGTATTGGCCTTTGTTCCCCAGTTCCTGGCATAGAGATCTTAAAACTCTTGGAATTTCCTGAGTGACAGGAGTGTTGTTGTTATTCAAAATGAGTCCCTTTAATACTTGAATTTATATTAATGAGGTGATTTAGGATGGTGCCCCTGGATAGCTTCAGGATAGGTCTGGTGGCCAGAAGAACAACTGATTGATAGGTTGCAATTTTCAGCCCCATCCACCCACCTCTAGTGAAAAAGGGAGGTGGGCTGGGAGATTTAGGTTTCATAAAAACTCTTGAACAATGTGATTTGAGGAGATTTCTAATTAGTGAACACATTCACATGCTGAGAGGGAGATGTAGCCCAACTTAATAGCAATCGAAGCATGTGTGCTTGGGACCCTTCCAGACCTTGCTCCACGTACCTCTTCATCTGCCTGTTCTTTGGTATCCCTTAGCAGTAAATGTAAGTAAAGTGTCTTCCTGAGTTCTGTGGGCCATTCTAGTAAATTATCAAATCTTAGGCGGGTCTCACAGGAACTATTTTTCTTTAAGATTTATTTATTTAGGGGAGCCTGGGTGGCCCAGTCAGTTGAGCGTCTGCCCTAGGCTCAGGTCGTGATCTCGGGGTCCAAGGATTGACCCCCTCATTGGGCTCTCTGCTCAGCAGGGAGTCTGCTTCTCCCTTTCTCTCTGTAAATTTGTTCTCTCTCTCTCTTTCTCTCTCTCTCTCTGTCTCCCATGTACGTGCTCTTTCAAATAAAGAAAGAAAAAAATATTTATTTATTATTTTAGAGAGAGAGAATGCTGGCAGGGGGAGGGATAGAGGGAGAGGAAGAGAAAGAATCCCAAGGAGACTCCCCACCAAGCCCAGAGCCCGACACAGGGCTCCCTCCATCTTCCGACCTTGAGATCATGACCTGAGCCAAAATCAAGAGTTGGATGTTTAACGGAACAGGCCATGCAAGTGCCCTGGGAATTCTTGATTTCTAGTGAGTTGGTCACAAGTATGGGAGGCCTGGGATTTACAGTTGGTGACTGAAGTGGAGGGCCGTCTCGTGGGACTGAGCCCTTAATTAAGCTATGGAGTCTGCACTACATCTGGAGAGTTTCAAAACTGAGCTGAATTGTTGAACACCCTCTTGGTGTCCAGAGAATAAGAGAAGTGGGTGGTGGTGGTGGAAAACACCCCATTGAGACAACTGGAGTCCCACTCCATAGGGTCTTGTTTCCAGTCAGGTAGCCTAGACTTATTCACATGCTGGTAGAAGGATTCCCAGGAACAGGAGAGAGCCAGACCCCACGTGCGAGTGTACTTTCTTATCTGCTTTTGTCACATTTACCAAAGCATGACACAGTCCAGATTTCAAGGGGTAGAAAAATAAATTGTCTCTTTATGGAAGAGCAGAACAGTCACATTTCAAAGGGAAATGCATACAGTGCGGCTGGAACAAATCAGTAGTATTACTGTAGCAGTCTACCTCAGGGGCAGAGCTGGAATGTGGGTCAAGTTTCTTTGTCCAAGCCCAGTGGTCTTTCCACTCCATCCTACCTCCTAATTGACAGCTGGCTATAATGCACCATAAGGAACCTGCTGATGCCTCCTGAGCCAAGAACAAATTAACATAGAAAAGACCAATTCAAAGGGGCATAGGATTGAAGGATCAGCCAATAGATGGCCCCCAAAGGAGCAATTATGAAATTAGGCAAAGCGATTCTTCTTCTTGTCTGAAATCGAGATGCCCAATGTTTATCTAATGCATCTCAGAGTCAAGCAGTTTAAAAAGGCCAGAGAACAAACCTTGCTTTCTGCCCCATCAGAAATCTGTTCTTTTTCTTTTTTAAAGATTGATTGATTGATTGAGTGAGTGAGTGATTCATGAAAGACACAGAGAAAGAAGCAGAGGGAGAAGCAGGCTCCCTGTAGGGAGCCTGACATGGGACTCATCCTAGGACCCTAGGATCATGACCTGAGCCAAAGGCAGACTTTCAACCACTGAGCCACCCAGGTGCCCCAAGCTTGTGGTTCAAAACTGAGTCAGGAAGTGACTCAAGGTAGCTCAAGCCTACTTAAATCTGGGATAAAATGTTAGCATTGTTTGGGTCATAAATCTAAACCACATATCGATAGATTTTTTTGATGATAAAAATGCCTAACTGTTCTTTGTGGGATTCCTCTGTCTTAATTTTTAGCTGTTTTCATACTTGGGAGACAAAAAAATCCCCATAAATAGATATAAAAATGTACAAAGCAGGGGAAGTGGGAGTAACTGCTAATGGGGTTTCTTTTTAGCATGATGGAAATGTTGAACTAAATTGTGATAATGTACAATTTTGTGAATGTATTAAAAGCACTGAGTTATAAAGATGATGATGATGATGACGATGAGCCACTACCACTACCGTGGCTCCTGTATGAGAGTGCACTGTTAAGGGGCCAAGGATAGAGGGAGACCCCAGACCTCTGCTCTTGCTTCTTATTTAAGGATTAAATGGAATAATACTGTATGTAAAGTACACAGAACCTGGGGCATAGCAAGTGTTTCATAAATGTTAGTCACTTAAAAAAAGCATTGCCTGATCACTCATATTATTAACAGGTACTTAGCATTTTTCATTATTTATTTGATATTTTTGCACATGGTGATGTGTATGTGTATGACAGTGGTGTCATCTAAAAAAAATCTCCCAAAAAAATAAAAAATAAAAAAAATAAAAAAATCTCCCAAATAGGGATGCCTGGGTGGCTCAGTGGTTGAGCTTCTGCTTTTGGCTCAGGGCATTATCCCCAGGGGTCCTGGGATCGAGTCTCATATCAGGTTCCCTGCATGGAGCCTGCTTCTCCCTCTGCCTGTGTCTCTGCCTCTCTCTCTCTCTCTCTCTCTCTCTCTCTGTGTGTGTGTGTGTGTGTGTCTCATGAATAAATAAAAACTTTTAAAAAATAAAATAAAAATAAAAATCAATTAAAAATCTTCCAAATAGAACTTTTTCAGTGGGATTCTGTATGAGAAGGGGAGGATATTTTGTGAGTCAGAATAATGAAACCCATTGCCGTTCACAAATATTATGAAACAGTGCTTTCATGTTGTCTTAAATAGAGAAATAAAAAAATTGAGAAATTTGGCTTGAGAAGTTGCCAATATATCCTGTCTCTATGATTAGGCAGATGTTCTGTAAAAACCATGAGGTTTTTACATCTAGGTACTCTGTTGAAAAATACTTGAATTTTCTCAGGTTTGTCTTTTGATTAATAATAAAACAATTCAAATTTGAGGAGGGAAGCTTTTCTTTAATCATATCTATTTTTAAGGCCTCACATTCTGCTCTGCTGGTAAGCCTCTGCAATGCAAGGAGCAAGCCAAAGCTACACTGTATTTTGGACCTGAAATTGGGTGAGGGAGAGTGAGAAGAGATCAGAATGCAGGCATTTTAGTGATTGTGGCGTTTTACTGGTGTATGGCATCTAAGATCAAGTTCAAACTGGAGATTCTATGATTCTTGGAGGAAAAGAAGGCAAGAGAAAACGTTGAAGTCAAAGTGTACTCTGTTGATCGTCTTCATTAGCCTCATGAACTGCCCTAAGAGAGAAAAATTAAAATCACCAATAGCTAGTTTGTTTTTTCTGTATGTACATCCATCTGTGCTTCTAACAAAAATTACAAAAGTGTTCAATCATGAGAGAATGATATGAACTGAGTAGAATTAACCAGGGAAAAATAAGGATTTTACTGGTTGGGCCTCTGGGTGGCTAAGTCATTTAAGCATCTGACTCTTGGTGTAAGGTCAGGTCGTGATCTCAGGGTCATGGGACGAGCCTTGCAGAGGGCTCAACGCTCAGCAGAAGTTGGCTTGTCCCTCTCCCTCCTCCTCTGCTTGGTCCTTCAGCTCTTACACGCTCCTGCTCTCAAATAAAATCTTTAAAAATAATGAAAGCTTACCAAAAAGAGTTTTGCTGGTAAACAAACCAAACATAGATTCATGTGAAAGATTAAAGAGGGTTTATTAAGTGGAGGAAGAACAAAGCTCTGAGTTGAGAGTAAAAGCAGCCTGGAGAAAAAGACAGATTTCAAATAGCAATAGGTCCTGTGAACTCCTACCACAGCCCCACAGCCACAAACCTAACAGATCAAACTTGTATTCAGAATGCAGAGATCACAGCCTTGATTTAGTTTCTGATAAGCTCTTTTGAACATACCAGTATAATCTGTCATCTATAAATACAATGTCAATAATCAGTCCCTAGGTATATATTTATATCTATAGAGATAGGCAAATATTTTAAAATTAATTTCAAAGAATACACTTTTGAATGAAATGCATTTAGCACAGTTTTTTTTATGTTTTAGCAATCATTTGTGTTGAATTTCTGTAGAAAAGGAACTGAAATAGGATTTTGAATTTATCACTAGCTTCATAATTATTAG
Organism: Vulpes vulpes; assembly: GCF_048418805.1. Classification (NCBI taxonomy): domain Eukaryota; kingdom Metazoa; phylum Chordata; class Mammalia; order Carnivora; family Canidae; genus Vulpes; species Vulpes vulpes. The sequence goes on from NC_132781.1 coordinate 66,290,050, forward strand.
CCTACCTTGTATTTAGAGTTTAAGGTCACTATCTCATTTTTATTCAATTAAACAAATATTTTTGAAAATCTACTGAGTTTACTATTGATCTCAAGATGATAAAGTTTCTTTTTTTAAGACTTTATTTATTTATTCATGAGAGACACAGAGAGAGAGATGCAGAGGCACACAAAGAGGGAGAAGCAGGCTCCATGCAGGGAGCCCAGTGTGGGACTTGATCCTGGAACTCCAGGATCATGCCTGGGGCTGAAGGTGGTGCTAAACCACTGAGCCACCCAGGCTGCCTGATGATAAGAGTTTCTAGTGATTAGGTATCCCTAACCTTTGGAAGCCCACAATCAAATGGAATTAGTTTAGTTTGAGAGGCAGCATGATGTTAAATGCTTTGTAATGAAATTCAGTCTAGGCTCCTTAATGGATGAGGAACCTTGAACATAACCTTCGTGCTACAACTTATTCATCTATGAAGTGAATAAAATTTCCACCCCGAAGAAGTGGAATACCGTGGATACCGTGAGGATCAGAGCAACAGGACATTAAGAGCCTAGCATAGTATCTATCATACGTCAATACCCATTATTATATAGTCCATATGATCCTCACAGCAATCCATTCAGTCATGCAAAGGAGTCATAATCTATTTTACAAAAGAGGAAACAGATGAAAAGATCTACAGGAACTGCCCAACTTGCATATTTGGACTGATATTTGTATCTCCTGGCTCTCTAGTGCTCTTATTGATGGAACTAGTAAAAACGGGTTATAATGTTAAGTTACTCTCTATCCTCTGTCCCTAATAAAAAGTTCTGATTGTTTTTTTTCTGTGAGCAAGTAAAGTACCTTTGTGCAATGTAGGATGCTGTATAGTGGCTCCAAGGTGGGGCACATAAACTCCAGAGGCGTGCAAGATAATTCCACTGGGGAAGAAAGTTTTAGGATACCTAACTAGGGCAGCCCTGGGTGGCTCAGTGGTTTAGTGCCACCTTCAGCCTAGGGCGTGATCCTGGAGACCTTGGATTGGGTCCCTGCGGGGAGCTTGCTTCTCCCTCTGCCAGTGTCTCTACCTCTCTCTCTCTCTCTCTGTGGGTTTCTCGTGGATAAATAAATAAAATCTTTAAAAAAAAAAAGGTTACCTAATTATATTTCATTTATCTTTCTTAATTCCTTTTCTGTATATATTAAGCAATTTTCTTGAAGTATTAGTACAAGAATACACATATATAATTTCTAAATAAATTAATATTCTTATATTGAAGATCTGTGCTTGAAAATGTTTTCTTGAAAGGAGTGTGTTATTTACAAAAATTTGGAGGTTACTGGCCCAAAGGAGATAGCCCTAAATTTTTTCTTAATGAGTTAGTGGCAATTAGAGGACTAGTCAGAGAGATGTTATTCTGATACTATTATGGGGACAACATTCTAATGTTCAGGCTAATAAGAAGACATATTATACATGTTGTTTTTGATTTCAGCGTATCACAGATTGAATAAACTATGAGATATTGCCCAAGCTCTCTCTTATTTTCTTTCCAACAGTTCCAGGAAATTGAGAATTATCCCCACATGCAAGAACTGTGTTTTCATCGGTTTCTTAATAGCTCTTATTATCAATCCAAAATTTTATTGCTGTGGTTTAAGTAAGTAAATCTTCCCACATCATCCTTTCCACGACGATTATGTATTTTAAATGGATTCTTGACCTGGGATCCATGGACTTTCTGGAATTGCAACTAAAATGGTATCTGTTGGCACCTTTTCCTGGGGGCAAAGTTCCTTAAATTCTTAAAAGTGCCCCTGTCACAAAACAGCTAAGAAACACCTAAATGTGTGATCTCTGTTATATCTTCTTTAGCTTAAATGTTATGAATTTCTTCAGCAAAGACCTTTACTTAAGGTTTTTGCTTTTGTTTTAGATTTTATTATTCATGAGAGACACACAGGCGGAGACATAGGCAGAGGGAGAAGCAGGCTCCCTGAGGGGAGCCGGCGGCAGGACTCTATCCCAGGACCCCTGGATCATGACCTGAGCAAAGGCAGAAGCTCAACCACTGAGTCAGTCACCCACGTGCTCCCCTACTAACATTCTGCAGAGCAACCCAACTTCCTCTATCCCATTTTCTTTAAAGACAACCCTTTTATGTACCCCAGGCTCACCCTCACTTTCAATGGTTCCTTGGCACTTTGCTGCTGCTTGTCTAGGAATCCCAGTATTTTCCTTAGCTTTTTCTCCCGGCTTCTATTCTCTACAATTGGAGCCCTGTGGCTCTCCTTTGAGCCATATTACTGATTGACCCTTGAACAACGTGGGAGTTCCGGGACGCTAACCCTCCTGTCCAGCTGAAATTGTGTATCACTTTTGACTCCAGAAAAATATAACTACTAATAGCCACTGTTCATTAGAAGCCTTGCCAGTGGGAGGCCTGGATGGCTCAGCAGTTGAGCGTCTGCCTTCAGCTCAGGCCATGATCCCAGAGTCCTGGGATCTGGTCCCACATCCCACATCAGGCTCCTCGCAGGGAGCCTGCATCTCCCTCTGCCTATGTCTCTGTGTGTCTCGTGAATAAATAAAATCTTAAAAAAAAATAGCTTTGCCAGTAACACAGTTGTTTATCACATACTTTGTATGTTATATGTATTATATATTGTATCTTTAAATGGAGTAAGCTAGAGAAAAGAAAATGTTATTGAGAAAATCATCAGGAAGGAAAAGTACATATGCAGCACTGTACTGTATTTATCAAAAAAAAAAAAAAAATCCAAGTGAAGTGGACCCTTGCTGTTTAATGGTCAGCTGTACTTATGGACTCAAAACTGATTTTAGTATGTTAATAAGAATATGAAAATAAATGGAAGGAGAATGAATCTAACCTTTTGTGTAAGCCAGGTATTTTATGTTATCTCTGAAATCCTTGAAACCCCCCTATAACGAAACATTATTGTCATTTTCTTGCTCTCTTCTCCTTGACAAACAAGTAAAAGATACATTGCTATGAATTCAAGTGGAAACACAAGCAAATTTCATCAGAAATATTTATACCTATAGTTTATTCTTTCCATTTCAAAACATGTTCTCTAAGAAAAGGTAGAGTAGCAATCAGGTAAAGAAGTCATCACCCCTTACTATAAACTAAGCTTCTTGAAGGGACTTTGTGTTATATTCTTAGAAGTCAGTTTGAGGCTTGGTACATAGCAGACACATGATAAACAGTGCTTGAATGAATAATTGAGCACCTGCTGTGTCCCGGGCATAGTACCTTGTGTGGTGAGTTGTATTTTTCCCCTTTTAATAGTTTGAGAAAATTAAATCTCAAGGAGATATAATAACTTGTACAAGATCACAAGCTGTTTAAGTGACAAAACCATTAGGTAAAGAAATGTTTTACTGATTGTCTAAAATCCTTGTTCTTTCTGCTAACCACACCAATGGAATGCCTTCTTTCAATATGTTTTTAAACCCTGATATCAGAAATAGTTATTACGAACACTTTGATAAACATTTAATGAATAACCAAATTTAAATCAGAAATTAGAAATTTTGTTTTCCCAAGTCCCCTTTCCCGGCGAAGTGTAACAATGTGGCTAACCTGTTGTGACAAGATAAAATTCACTTTAGAAACACATTGGAGGAATGAAAAAATATTCTAATGTAACTGCCAATTTTACTAATACATGCTTAACACCCATAACAGTATAAACAACCACATCTTTGCAAAAACCTTGAATGTGCTATTACAGATATTTTCACAAACACAATTTTTCTGTTAATAAATCTTCAGAAAAATATACATTATTATCATTATTAAACATTTCTATGACGTTCTTGAAACAGTTTTTTTCTACTATTTAACTATTAAAATTTCATAAAATTGACCTAAATTATTTCTTTTTTCGTTAATAACAAGCTCTTTCATGTTTATTTCTCTCATTAAACAGTTTTTTCTACTATTTAACTGTTAAAATTTCATAAAATTGACCTAACTAAATTATTTCTTTTTTCATTAATAACAGGCTCTTTCATGTTTATTTCTCTCATTAATTTCAAATTCTCCATAATTGCTATTTTAAAGGCACTGATTTTAACTAATTGTAAATTTTCATTTTTACAATTAAAAAATATGAATTGCTTTTTGAATTTTCTTACAGTGAATGTATTTATGTAGCTTAGTGTACATATTACCTATCCTGCACCCACATATTATCTTTTCAAGTCACTATCTTAATGTTTTTAGAATATATAACTATACATAATGCTAAACAGTATCAATTTTATAATTCTCATAAATTTTTACAAAAGTTTACTATTTTTTTTAAAGATTTTATTTATTTATTCATGAGAGACACACAGAGAGAGGCAGAGACATAGACAGAGGGAGAAGCAGGCTCCTCACAGGGAGCCCGATGTGGGACTCGAACCCTAGACCCAGGATCATGCCCTCGGCCAAAGACAGATGCTCAACCACTGAACCCCCCAGGCGTCCCAAAAGTTTACTATTGAAAAATAATTTTATTATTATTTGTAAACTACAAACACCCAGAGTAGGAGCAAAAGGTTTCATTTCAGTCATAATATTTTATCTTAATGGTACACGTCATCGTGGAAGCATACTAATAAGTTGCAGAAAAAATATAGGAAATATTTTATCTTCTAAGCTGAAATCTTCTGTAATATTTAAATAAATTCTTTGGGGGAATTAGCTTATTAAATTTTTTTACATTATTAACCTACTATTAGAATGTTATAGATAATATATACAGACGTATGTGTTTAAGCCATACCTTGTCTTTAAATTATGCAAAATCAGCATCATATTTCTGAGCTCAAGGAAGAGGATTTAATCGCAACAGACACAAGGAGGCTCTTGTCACATCATATCAACTCATCATGAAATAACTTTTATATTAATATAGATGTTGCTAGTTTAACATTATCGTCTATGGACTTACCTGGTATTCTGACCTCTTGACTAACAAAAACCCTTCAAAGTACAAAGGTAGAGCAGTAATCTTTAACCTTTCTTGGAAGATCCTGCGGGGGGCTGGTTTCGGGGGCTTCTTAGCCATCATACCCTCTTGGTGTGTGGTTTGATTTCAACTATATCCAGTCTCAAACAAAATGAGATCTCCTTTGTGTGAGAGGAAAAAAGCAACTGTTCAAAGAGGAAGTCCCAACTCGATATTTAACCACCAACCCTACACACACACACACACACACACACACACACACACACACTTTTTTTTTTTTCTTTTGCTTTTTGTGAAGTGAGAAAGAACAGGCATAGACCAACTTTGAAAGGGCAATTTCTGTGTCACTTTAGAATTACTTAGGATTACTGTCGCAAAATAAACAGAAGATTAACATCACCAGGGGATGAAAAGAACCAATGTGGTGATTATGGACTTTGGAGGAGTCATCAAGGTCACATTTGTTTTCTTCCACCTTTTTTTTTATTGATTGCTTTCCATTTTTATCCCCAGGAGACATAACTTTAATTAACTCAACTTCATTAAAAATTACTTCACAAAATAATTTTATTAGTACTATTTCTGTTGTAAACCTTTTAGGACTGAGTTTTGCATATATATATATATATATATATTTTTTTTTTTTTAAATGGAGTTCCTTATCCCATGCCCATTTTGATGGTCCACCAAATACAAACCACAGTTATGGGAACATGAGACTTTTTCCTTTTTTTGTCAATAAGAATTTGAATCTGTGAATTACCAGTAGATATTTAGATATTTAGATATTTAGCAAAATATGTCTGGCACAGAAAGAATATTTCAAACTTTATTTTGTTCTTTTATGCTTTCTGAGTTGTGTATCACTGATGCTATGATGCATAGATGGGGTCTCTACAGTTACCTAGTGAGATTTAAAGACCTACACTGGGGCCAAAATGCATTCAATAGTTGCATGTGGAAAAGGGTCTGTGAGAGACTGGATTTGGCCTAGCACTGTGCAAGGGATGATGGGAGAAGGGAACACTGGAAGGAATATGAGTATGTTTTGCAGAGATCCTGGTAAGTTCCACGATGTCTTATTTTACCCTCTGTATTTCAGGTTTACTCTAGATTTAGTATAGCCCAGGCCTGAGCATTCTCCTCAGTTAGACCAGCTGATTCTTAGAAATCAAAATAAGGCAGGAATCTCCAGTCTGTTCCTCCTTTCCTTATGGTGACATCACATGGTTTTCCCAGCCAGTATGGGTTCCACTGGATATGCATCTGTAGATATGTGCAGCCAAATTGTCTATAGCATGAGGTACAACAGTATAGATGGCTTTAGTCTCAATGTAATAGGAAGATGAACTGAATGACAAGGGAAAACCTCCTGATTTGATGAATGACCTAATCCACCTTCTTGGCAGCTGGTAGCTGGTATAACAGGGAGGAACTGAAAGGAAGGATGAGAACTGAGAATGGAAAGAAGGGGAGGGAGATGAGATGTATATTGCAAGGCAGCAGTAGGTGGAATTTGAGAAAAATAGTCATTGGTTTTATGGCCAGAGAGTTTCATGGGAGAAAAGAATCCCTCTAGAAAAATGTAAACATAGCAGTATTTCTGAGAAATAATCACCTAGTTAATTATGTCTCTCTCTTTTTTTTTAAGATTTTATTTATTTATATATGAGAGACCAGAGAGTGAGAGAGAGAGAGAGAGAGAGAGAGAGAGAGAGGCAGAGACACAGGCAGAGGGAGAAGCAGGCTCCATGCAAAGAGCCCGACATGGGACTTGATCCCGGGTCTCCAGGATCACACCTTGGGCTGAAGGCGGCCCTAAACCGCTGAGCCACCTGGGCTGCCCATGTCTCTCTTTTTTAAAAAATAAGAAAATTAAAGAAAAACTAGTTTATCAGCCTCTCTAGTTGGCTTATTTGCAACTCACATTAATTGTTAATAGACTAATGTTCAAATTATGTCTTCCTAAAAAAACCCTAAGATGCAAAAATCCTGCTGAATTATTAGCCAGTTAGACCTGTCCAGTTTCCAACATCATAGTACAACTGTATCATTACAATGGAAATGCTCCTAGAGATATCTCAAAATTTAGGTGGTGAATAGTGAATTTGTAGAGAAGGAATCATAGTAGAAATCAAATCAAATCTCAATTTGAGTGTTGAGAGAAAAGCCAATTTTGCTACCAACTGGTTCTGAGACCTTGAACAAACAAACCATTTAACTTATCTGGGCTCACAACTTCTTCCCTTCTTGTCTCCAGAGCTGCAAAAGGTTTCTCAATTGTCTACTTTTCACATTTTTTTCTTCTCTGATTCATTTAAAATGCAGTCTAATCAAGTCACTCCCCTGCTCAAAACACTTTGATGGATTCTCACTGCTTTTGAGATGCATTCTTTCATTTTTATCTTTTAGCACTAAATATAGAGCACCAACAAGCTGCTCTAGTAACTTCAGTTGCTCCCAACTGTCTCAATACCTCATGGTCTTTCCCATTTCCTCATATCTTTCCAATCACTGTACATCTTGTTTGGATGCCTTTCTTTCTTCTTGTTAAAAATGACAACTTCCTACTCATCCTTCAAGACTTTCATTGAATATATCCTTGTCTATGAAAATTTCCTGATTTCCTGAAGCCTTTCCCATCTCTAAGGAGAAAGTTTATTGCTCTCATCCTACATTCCATAGCATCTTGCGGATTTTCTATTTCAATATTTGTTCTGTTGTATTTTAGCTATTGGTATACTTTCTGTATCAACAGGAAACTGAGTTTTCCAAATACAGGGATTGTGCTGAAGTTGAAGTTGATAAGAAGTAGGTTGCAGTAACCATTTGTTAAATGAATAGCTTCGAGCTAGAAAATATAATTCTAATTTTGGAGTTCTTAGCCTTCATTGTGACAGAAGCTTCTTTTTTTTCTGATATGCATGACCATTGGTTGACATAGGATTCTCTCATTGCCATGTAGAACAATCATGTTACTTATCAAACTACTAGATGTTCACTAAGTCCAATTATTATTACAGCCATCATCAGTATCTGTGTCACAGGAGTTTGTTATACATCGGATACATGGCTAATAAAATCCAACAACTTTGAATGGAGTATAAGATTAACTCATATAAAACCAAAATTTCAGTGCTCTTTTGAGTCATTTATGTTATAATGCAATTCAACATGCATGCATGCACGTTTTTACATCAGTTAAGGCTCTCTAAAGTACTTTACTATTTACTTATTCCAATTGATTCAATCAGTAAATCTGTACAGGAGCCTACGACTCCTCTCCTATATTTCCAAATTTCTGACCTCTGTTTCACTTAAGGTTTATTGATGCTCTATTGCCATTTTCATCAAAATTCACTGCAGTTAATTTTGAAGATGTTTGAATTGAAAACATTTATGTTCACAATCCATAACTGACGGATACAGCTTTAATTTTAATGACTATGTGGAATACTTTGTGCCATGGCGAGTCATTATTACTCAAAAAGATATTTCTACTAGGTCTTGTGGGACCAAAAAAAAAAAAAAAGGTGAAGAATTACTGTTGCAGATGTGATATTAGTAGGTCTGTCAGAGTGGTTTAATTTGCTAACACAATGTTTAGTACAAACAGTTGTGTTGAGGATGCAACTTTTCTAGTTATATGTTCTCACTATTTTGTAGTGTAGGGCATTATTTATATTACTGAGAAATATTTCTTGGATGGCACATAGATATAGGACACATACTGGTTTCTAAATGACAGAAGTCATAGCATAATGGTAGCTTTAATAGAAACTCAAAATTTCAGATAAGATGATGGTTTGGAGGGTAGAGCAATAATGACTTTGGTTTTAACCATGTCAAGCTCAATATATTGAAAGCTTAGGTCTACATTTTTCTTCCCTTTCCCTTCATTTAAAACCCGCTACCATTGTCTTATGGGATAAAGTAGATTGGTGCTCAATATGCATTCCAGCTCCTTCCAGTGTGCCATTCTTTACTGCAGAGGCTGAAGAGCTAAACACTACACATCCAGACATTTCTACAGCTGGGGTTGGGATGCATTCAATATTAGCAAGGAAGAATGGAGTCAGAATTTATTCTTAATTTGGCTTTGTTTTTTTTCTAGAGGGAAGCATGATCAGTAGACAACTAATCTTTCTGTGGCAATACTACCTAAAGTGCCAGGATTCGATCAGTAGTTTCATGGTGGTGATAGTCAAAGCATGGAACATCAGTTTTCTGATACCTATTATGTCAGGTATGGTGTGTTCCTGGAACCGGAAGCAATAAGGAGGCTTCCTGGTCACAGAGACTTCTTATTTGTTGTGGCTTCCAAGACGTGGCAGTTTTGCAAGAGCAATGACTTCCTGATCGTGCAGTGTCAGTGTGGTTCTGGAGACTCCAGCATCAGCATTAGCTTCTCAAGTTTTCTTTTTAAAGATTTTATTTATTTATTAGACACACACACACACACACACACACACACACACACACACACAGAGGCAGAGACACACACAGGCAGAGGGAGAAGCAGGCTCCATGCAGGGAGCCCGCCGTGGGACTCACCTAGGGTCTCCAGGATCACGCCCTGGGCTGAAGACAGCGCTAAACTGCTGAACCACATGGGCTGCCCTCAGGTTTTCAATTTGCTTCCTGAGTGTACATGCAACAGTTGGCTCTTGGTTTGGTTCTGCAGTGTGTCTTGGGGAATCATTCCTGAAAGCCCTAAGTACATTATTTCTCCACCTCTCCCAACAATTCCGTAAACTAATAAATGCCTATTGGTAGATTTTTTTTTTTCCTAAATAAGCTATTGAGTTCTATTCTATAGAACTGACCACTGATCTATATAGTTTTGCCTGCAAGACTGTAGCCTGCAAGCTACAGCTTGGACATTTTATTGTTTATGAATCTCTTTATGTTTCTTATGAAACTCAGGCACTTGAGTTGACAAACATATCCCATGTTCTATAAAGACTTAAATTAAAATAATTTATTTTTTCCTAAAAATGAAAAACTCACTTATATAAGTTTTAGAAAAAAAAAGTCTTTAGGCATAAGAAAAAAATGAAAATCACATGTTATTCCACCATACAGCATTAGCACGGTTTAGATGGGTACCATCACATTTTTGGCACTTTTTCTCTATTTGTGTATTTCATATAATTAGATTAGTACATGCTGTTTGATAAAACTGCATTTTTCATATGAATATATCTATATCATTTTTCATGTGATATATGAACATTCATTATTTAAATTTTTGCCTAGTACCGCTGGGATAATGTGTTTGCAAGATTAAAATTATAGTGCAAAAAATAAAAATAAAAAATAAATAAAATAAAATTATAGTGCAAAAAGTATATTATTAAGCTTTTGAAAATGTAATTGTGCTTTTTAAACTTTCTTTTTTATTTTTTAATTAGTTAACTTTTTAAAAGATTTTATTTATTTATTCATGGGACACATAGAGAGAGAGAGAGAGAGAGAGAGAGACATAGGCAGAGGGAGAAGCAGGCTCCCTGTGGGGAGCCCAATGCAGGACTTGATCCTAGGGCCCTGGGATCACAACCTGACTGAAGGCAGATGCTCAACCACTGAGCCACGCAGGTGCCCTGTTTATCTCTTTTTTTTAAGAAAATGATTGACACATTACCATTAGTTTCAGGTGTACAACATCATGAATCTAAATGTGTTTTAAATGACAAAAGCTCCTTTTTAAGAATTTTATGCTGACTAGAAGTAAACTATAGACTACAAAATGGAGATCCAGAGATTAGTGTACTTGTTGTTCCTCTACTTACTTATTTAAACTATTTTTTGTCAGGGTAGCCCCAGTGGCCCAGGGGTTTAGCGCCTCCTGGAGACCCCGGATCAAGTCCCACGTCAGGCTCCCTGCCCCCCTCTCTCTCATGAATGAATAAATAAAATCTTAAAAAAAAAACAACCTATTTTTTGTCAGTAAAACTCTACCCCCAAGATGGGGTACAAACTCACAACCGGAGATCTTTGTTAAGAGCAACAATGTATATATAATAGAATTCAATTGCAACTCAGAATAAAACACTTGGAACAGAGTAACTATTAAGCCATTTGCACAGCACTCTAAAATTAAGAACTCTTGGGGACATTTAACCCACAAAAAGTAAAATTGTTTTTGTGAACGCTGCTGCCATCTACCTGCATACTGCGAGCACATTTTACTAATGTGGCAATTAGAGTCTTAGTAGAGTCTTTCTGAGGATAACTTTGTCAGAAAAGGCTACTTAAGGTGAATATGCTTAACACATGCAGTAACATTTGACAATAAAGACTTTTAAAAATTGAAATGTTATATTAAAAAATACACTTCAATAAATAAATATGTTCATTTCACCTTAGCAAATTTTAAAAGTTATAATTGCAATGTCTATAATTTTTACAAATTGATTTTTGGAGTGTAATTTTTTTCTGACAAAATTTTCTTACAGTAATTAGCTAACTTGTACTTTTGATTTTTGTGGGATAATTTGTATGCAAAAATTCTGAGAACATCTGCAATTTTATTAATGCCACTTTGCCCTATCACTTTACTATGGAAAGTTTGCAGTTTTATGTAGTCACACAAATGTGTGAATCATACAGCAGTTTGTCTTTGATGTCTGGCTTCTTTTACGTAGTGTAATGCTTTTGAGATTCATTCGAGTTGTCGCATGTATCAGTAACTTGTTTTTATTGCTGAGGAATATTCTGCTATATAGATGTACTCTAATTTGTTTATTTACCAGTTGATGGGCATATTACCAGTTTGGGTTTACTATGAGTAAAGCAAATTTTAAGTTTTAATAGCAATTGTGTTAGGATTTCTAGAACAAATTAATTTTAGAGTGCCATTTTTAAGGTCTAAGATATTCTTTAAAATAGTTTTAATAATTACTAATTTAAAATTATCTACATAAAATCCTAAGTTCTTAAAAGTTTCTACTGCCTTTCAAGTTTCTGGATACTTTATTTCCCATGTACACAACTAATATACATACTTCCATAGACACACACACACACACACACACACACACACTCCTTACTTAGCTTACGTAGTTGTGCTGAAAAACTTCAAGATTTAGTCAGTTGACATAGAGGTTCTGAAGGAGTGATCTGGAAGTATTTTGGGGAGGCAGGGAGCCTATAATGACAAAGCTGGGTTTTATAAATATTAGTCATTCAACTAGCAACCTTATTTTTTGGATGCTAAAAACATGGTGAAGGTATTAAATAGTGGGACAAATGCAGAGAGAGCTACAAAGTTTGTTTAGGAATGGTGGAGTCTCCATAACTTTGGTTTTCATAAAGGTGCTGCTCCATTTTCTCTGTAGGACAGACCAGTTCATCACCAACACCCTTGTGCACTGCATTTTACACTCTATCATGTTTCTCAAAATACCTCTGAGAGTTACTGTTTCCAGTGGAAACAGGAAGCATCATTTTACAGGTGGAACTTTTATATCTGTGATCGTGCTTGCTAAAATTTCTCACTCAGAGATAAAAAAGAGTAGAGTGGTTAAGTGCTCGGTTCTAGAGTCAGAATACCAGCATCCATCCCCAGTTGTGTCCTGGAATCGTAGTTCAATTTGGAGCAATTTTGGAGTGTTATTTAAACACTGTCCCGGTTCTGTCTGTAAAATGGGGATATTAGTTGTCTTCTCGTAATAGGAATGTCCTAAGAAATGTTACTGCATGGAGAGCATTAAAAAAAAAAAAAAAAAAAGAAAAGAAAAAAGAAGAAAAAAAATATTGGCATATAATGTGAACTGAATACACGAAAGTTTTTATTATAATCTATTCCAAATATGACAACACCAAATTATATTCTGTAGTCTGGTTGGCAAAACTTCTAGATCAAATAAAAAACTCCATAATGACACCAGGCATTATTTATTGAATTCTTACTATATTCCAGGCATTTCATCTGGATATTAAAAGGAATTAATCCAGTATTTCTGTCTCTCTCTCTCTCTCACACACACACACACACACACACACATAGGGGACTTGAGAGAGTTTCAAGTGTCCACAATGGCAGAATTAGTGGAGTAGACTGGAACCCAGTCTGATCTCAGAGTTAACATATAACCTCTCTCCCCTACCAAAAGTAAATAAATAAAAACCCTAAAAAAAAAAAAAACAAACCAAAAAAAAAACAAAAAAAACAAAAAAAAACAAACCACAAAAACCCTTAGCAGGTGATAACATTTGTTAAATCATTACAAGTCGAAAAACTTTCTTAGCTCAACTCTTGATTGACGGATTGAGTCAGTAAGTATTTTGCTTAAAATTCCCAAAAGCAACTTTTTATTAAGTCACCAAAACAGAACACAAGTTTTATAGGATCATGGAATAGCCCAGTCTTCAGAGCATCGAGTTCAGCTCTCCCATTCTATGTTATTAAGGAAACCCTTAGAACAGGCGCCACAACGTGCCCTGGATGACGTAACAGACGGCTGAGCAGATGTCCAGTCTCTTAATTAGGGCTCCTTTAAGGTCTTCATTGTACCTAAATGACATAGTTTTCACCCAAGTCGCTTTTTGCCAGTGCTTCATGAAAAAGATCACCCACTTATTTGGAAAAAAAAAACACATCGTCGTCATCATCATATTATCATCACTTTTTAAAAAGGCCTTATTTACGCGTGAGGGACACAGGAAGGCGGAGAAGCGCGCTGCACGCGGGACGCCCGGGCAGGGCCTCGACCCCGCGCCCAGGACCCGCCCCGCGCCAGAGGCCGCCGCCCACCCCCTGAGCCGCCCGGGCGCTGGCGGGGGCGGCGCGTGTGCACAGGGAAGCACTTTGCTCAGGTCTGCGCCAGCAGCTCTCATCCTTGCAGGTTTTATTTTCACTCCGACCTGAGCCCTCCGCGTGCTTCGCGGCGGGCTCAGGGGCAACAAAGGCTGCGGCGGAGACGGTCCCGCCTGGCAAGCGGAACCGCGGTCCTCGGCTCAGCCCGCCCCGGGCCGCTTCGTGGGCCTGCGGAGGGCGGGGCGGCGGGGACGGCCGGGAGGGGCGGGAGGGGCGGGCCCCAACGGCTGAGCCGCGGGGGCGCGGCCCGTCTGCGCATGTGCAGACCGTTTCAAACGGCGGAGGCTGCTGGGTACCGTGCTCCGGAAGGGCCGAGCCAATGGCTGAGGCGTGTCGGTAGCGCGCTTGCCTGCCGCGGTTCCCTCGGGTTTGCCACCTCCCACCTGAAGGCCGCTCCCGGGCGCGGTCCGGCCGCTCTCCTCCCCGTGACCGGTCAGCGCCCGGCTTCTCGGAGCCCCGGCCCGCGGGGACTCCCGCCGCACCCCGGGCCGAGGGGGAACATGGCTGCCGCGTCGGGTCTGGTAAGTGCAGGCCCCTGCTTCAGGCGAACGGGAGCTGCGCCGCCCCGGGCGGGGGACCCCCAGACGTCTGGCCGCTGCTGTGCCTTCTTGGAGTTAATTTCCTTGTATTGTTTCCTCAAAATGTCTTTTTTTTTTTTTTTTGAATTTTATTATTCATGAGAGAGGCAGAGACACAAGCTGAGGGAGAAGCAGGCTCCGCGCAGGGAGCCGGATGTGGGACTCGACCCCGGGTCCTCAGAATCACACCCTGGGCCTGAGGCAGGCGCTCCACCGCTGCGCCACCCGGGCTGCCCTAAAAACATCTTTTAATTCTGGTTGTGATGGCATCTTTCTCTTCAGAGAATCTTGTGGTCCCCCCCCCTTTTTTTTTTGGCTTCACTCTACTTCTTAGGCCTCCAGATAATTTTCCGTCCATAGAAGTATTGGGATACCTCAAAAGTCTGGACTTCCGGGTCTGCAGGAGCAGATTATGTGTAAGTTACGTCACTGATATAGTGTTCCAAGAGATTATGTGTAAGTTACGTCATTGATACAGTTTTCCGAGAGATTATGTGTAAGTTACGTCATTGATACAGGTTTCCGAGAGATTATGTGTAAGTTACGTCATTGATACAGTTTTCCAAGGGACAGCTCCTAAAGAGGTGCCTAAGGCGGGAATGACTAGAGGGGCCCCCGGTGTGTGTGTGTCTCCGCACTCCGTTTGGTGTTTACTATTCCGTATCTCACACTTTGCTTGTGGTCACTATGTATTATACAACCCACAGCAGCCCCTGTCCTAGTGTATTTTCTCCTTTATCTCTCCTTTTTAAGAAAATCTTCATCCGTCATCCCCCCCATTTATGTAAAGTTGTATGCTTGTATGCATGAAGATGTATGAAAGGATCCTACAGAGGGTACCTTTTACTGTGAGCACATAAACATTGTTTACATTAGGTGGGGTTTTAAAGAATAAAGCCATTTTTACTGGAGGAAGAGGAGGGGAATAAAATTTACCAAATGCCCACGGTTCCTTTTTTTTTTTTTTTTAATTAAGGAGTTTTATTTATTTATTTTTTTAGAGCAGCTTTAGGTTCTTAGTAAAACTAAGAGGAAGGTACAGAGATTTTCCAAACCCACTCACCTGGACGCACACATAGCCTATCCTCAGTATCCTCCACTAAAGTGGTACATTTATTACAATTGATGAAACTACACTGACACATCATTATTACCCAAAGTCCGTCTTGGTGTTGTACATTTTGTGGGTTTGGACAAAAATTTAGTGATTTGTATATATCATTATGGTATCAGATAGAGTGTTTTCACTGCCCTGTATATCCTTTGTGTTTTACCTACTTTCCCTCCCTGCACAGCTCTGGTAACCACTGATCTTTTTACCAACTTGATAATTTTGCTTTTTCCAGAATGTCATATAGTTGGAATCGACTTCTTTCATTATACATTTAAGGTTCCTTTATGTCTTTTCATGGCTTGGTAGTTCATTTTTTTCTTTTTTCTTTTTTTTTTTTTAAGATTTTATTTATTCATGAGAGACATGGAGGGGGGAGAGAGAGAGAGAGAGAAAGAAAGAAAGAAAGAGCAAGCGAGTGCACAGAGACACAGGCAGAAGGAGGAGCAGGCTCTATGCAGGGAGCGTGACGTGGGATTTGATCCCGGGTCTCCAGGATCACACCCTGGGCTGAAAACAGCGCTAAACTGCTGAGCCACCTGGGCTGCCCAGTTCACTTTTTAGTGATGAATAATATTCCATTGTCTCAATGTGCCATGCTTTATCCATTCACCTAGTGAAGGACATCTGGTTGCTTTTAAGTTTTGGCATTTATAAATAAGGCTGCAGTAAACATCCGTGTGCAGGTTGTTGTATAGACAACTGTTGCGTGGACAACTCATTTGGGTAAATACCAAGCAGTTATTTCTAAGTATTTCTAAGACGATTTCTAAGTCATGGTAAGAGTCTGGTTAGTTTTGTAAAAACTACCAAACAATCTCCCAAAGTGGCTGTACTATTTTGCATTAAATAAATGAGTTTCTGTTGTGCTATATCCTTACCAGCATTTGGGTTGTCAGTGTTCCAGATTTTGGGTATCTCATTGTTTTATTTTGCTTTTGCCTGATGACATGATGTGGAGCATCTTTTCTCCCCATCTGTACATCTTACATGTGGCATAAGGTCTTTGGCTCATTTGATTTTTTAATTTGGGTTGTTTGTTTTCTTATTGCTGAGTTTTAAGCATCCTTCCTATATTTTGGATAATAGTCCTTATCAGATGTGTCTTTTGCAAGTGTTTTCTTCCAGCCTGTTGCTTGTCCTTTCATTCTCCTTTTTAATTTTTTTTAAACTATGATCAGTGTTTATTTGGATCAATGTTGGCATGGATTTAAAATCTACGATTAATAATAATAGCATCAATGGTATTGTTAATAAACTTATTTTTTCAGTGTGATCTTTGCCTTTTATGAATTTCTTCTTTCTTGGAGATGTTGCTTTTCAGAATTTGAGAAGCTTAGACTGGTTGAAATTAGTCTCAGTTCTCATACTGACTGCATTTCTTGTTCTTCATGCCTCTAGTTAACCTTCTATAATCATTATCTTTGTATATCTCACCTTCAAGGAAAGACATTTTTATCTCCTAAGTTTTCAATCTTACTAATTTGGCATATCAGAAACATATCAAAAAAAGGTGTTTGGTGTATAGTGCACTAGGCAAGGCGCTGGGAAGAATATAAACTAGCTTAATGCAAAATCTCTGCTCTCAGGTTTAAAAAAATCTAATAGAGGTCTTCATCTTTTTTTTTTAAGATTTTTAAAAAATTTATTTATTCATAGAGACAGAGACAGAGAGGCAGAGGCACAGGCAGAGGGAGAAGCAGGCACCATACAGAGAGCCTGACGTGGGACTCGATCCGGGGTCACCAGGATCTCGCCCTGGGCTGCAGGCGGCGCCAGACCTCTGCGCCACCAGGGCTGCGGGGTCTTCATCTTGTTGAATAATTCAATCCGAAAGCCTTTAGGAGGGGTCAAGCAAGCATGGTAGGGGGTCCCTACTAAAGATGGGAAGCTGCAGTGGCCCGAGCTGAGTGTCCGAGCCTGAGTGGAGTCTGGAGGGTGGCTCAGCTCAGGATGTTAGAGTGTGAGGGGGTTAAAAGAGTGTTTATGTGCGGTGGAGTCATTTATATTACACTGGGCCAACTAAAAGTGAGGCTCAGTAAATATTTGGTATTGGTAGTACATTTTAAAGTGTGCTGCTCATCCTATTACTACCCAATTTTCAACTAGAATTGATTTTACTATTAAAAGATAGGATCCTAAGTATCTCAGATATGTTCTTGACTTCCCAAATCAGCATGTCTATATAGGTGTTTTATCATTTCTGTTGTTCCCAGTGATGGGGCTGTTTCCTTGTTGGAGTTAATGATTTTCTTTCTGGAAGCATTCTAGGATTTTTTTTATTCTCAATTTTTCAGAAATTTCACTATTATGTCCCAGGTATGGATCCTCTTAAATTTATCATGCTATCTATTCATGCCCTATAGATTTAGGAAATTTGATTGTGTATTTTCTCATAGTATGTCTCTTTGTTCATTCTGGAATAACAATTGGTCAGAAGTTGGACCTTCTGATTTTTGCATCTTCTTTGTTTTATTCTTTTTTCCATTTTCCACTTCCTCTTCATTTTTTGTCCTGTGTTTTTCCTCTCCCAGAGATATCCTTAGCTTTTTCATAATTATTGCTTTTTAAAATTTTAAGCCATCCTGTTTTTATATTAAGAGTTTTTCTTGGTCTCTAATTAGTGTTTTAGTATACCACTTTTGTTTTATGAGTTCAGTATTTCAAACTCTCTTGAAGGTATTAATTAGAGGTTTTTTATTTTTTTTTTATTTATTTTTTTTTAGTAGTGGATATGAAGTGATCCAAATTCCTTTTTATAGTAATATAATGGGCATTTGGCAAAACTTGCTGAATGAATATATTTTCACCAGTTTGATGATTCACTTTTCTTTTAGGATCATCTCAAAAATGACTATAGAAGAAGATTTTGCCGACCTTCCAGGTGAGTTATATATTTAAACTTTTTTTTTTTTTTTAAGATTTTATTTAGTTCTTCATGAGAGACACAGAGAAAGATAGAGGCAGAGACACAGGCAGAGGGAGAAGCAGGCTCCATGCAAGGAGCCAGATGTGGGACTCGATCCCTGATCCGGGATCATGACCTGAGCGGAAGGCAGATGTTCAACTGCTGAGCCACCCAGGCGTCTGTATATTTAAGCTTTTAAGGTCATTTTTATTTCCATTTTCAGAAAGTAATTTTTAAATGAAGAAGGGAAAAATTACTTCTGTCTAGCATAATGATTTCTGTGCCCACTGATTAAGTATAGTCTACTTAGTGATTTTTTATTAACAGAAATGTTAATGCAGGCAGTGTATTGACCCCAGTGGCAGTGAGAAGACAGAAATTTACCTGGTAAATTATGGATCAGGAAGAAGCAGTCTTAATTCTGACTAAATGACAGCCATGGGGAAAGCACTCTATAAAGTGGACTGAATGGTAGTATTACAAAGATGCAGCTTATTTGGTAGGGCTAAAAGAAAACGTGGGTGTACGTTATAGAAGGGCAATAGAAAACCTTTGTGGTGTGGAACTGTACAGATCTTGACTGATGGTGATATCTGGACCTACAGATGTGATCAGTTGTACAGTACTAAGTATGAACATAAACACAATGAATACAGTTGATCCTTGAACAACTCAGGGGTTAGGATTGCTGACCCCTACACAGTTGAAAATTCTTGTATAATTTTTGACTCCCCTAAAACTTCTAACAGCCTACTGTTGCCTGGAATCCTTACCAATAACATAAATAGTCATCACATACTTTGTATGCTGTATATTATATACTGTATTCTACAATAAAATAGGCTAGGAAATAGGAAATGTTATTAAGAAAATCATAAGGAAGAGAAAATACATTTACAGTACTGCACTCTATTGATGCTGCAAGTTTATGTTGTCTGTTTACAAGAGGAATCATCTATCATTATGTGCATGTTAATGCATATGCGTATCATTATGTGCATAGAGTCTTACAAGGTACAAAATACTGTAGATGTTATATATATTATTAGCAGTAGACATCAAATATGAAAAAATAATGTGGAAAAGAAATTCTTATTTATAGTAGGTATAGTAGGTAGTGATAAAAAAGCAGCAGTGTGATTGCTTTATGGTAGTGTATAATTGATACGATTGTTTCATGGTTATCTAGTCTGTACACTGATGAATGAATTGTTATGAAATTTTTATGGCATACAGTATTATAGTATGGAGTATGATATGGAGTTGGAAACATTCTTACACTTTTATAAAACCACTTACCTGTAATGAGAGATATATTGTATGGTAATATAATTCTTTGAAAGGAAAGTTGCAAGTCAGTACGATAACATGATTAATTTTATATTAAATATCATTCACCTTATGCCTATGTAAGGATAGGCTACCCACTTCCATGCAGTTTTGTGCATGATGTTCTACACAACAGATACTTAGACCATGATGATGACGATGACATAAAATGTCTCATACATTTCTTGCTATATAGTTACTAGATGTCACACGAAGACACATATACAGTGTATTTTAATTATATGGCATGCTAATTATTTACTATTCATTAAGTGGAAGTGTATCATTATAAAGATCTTCATCCTCCTCTTCTTCATATTGAGTAGGCTGAGGAGAAGGAGAAAGAGTTGAGATGATCTTCTTGTTTCAGGTGTGGCCGAAGCAGAAGAGGTGGACGAGGTAAAAGGGGAGGCAGGAGAGGCCGGCATACTTGGTATAACTTTATGCAAATACATCGTAATTTCTATCTGACTTTTGCTTTTTAATTTCTCTAAAATTGGTTTTATATGGTACCAGTCCTGCTGTTTACCTTAATTTGAGTGTCTGTATTCCTGTATCATAGAAGATCTATGTCATAAAAGAAGTCAAAAGCAGTTTTGAATAATTGGAACCGTCTATCAGATTGTCTAATGTCAATTTGTTTTGTGGCAGTGCTTCTACATCTTCTGCTACACCTTTTGGTACTGGTTTAGAAGTGCCGATCTCCATAAAGTCATCTTTTGATTCCTCTGGTGTGATATCTATTAGCTCTTGAATTTCTCCAAGATCCTTATCTTAAAACCCTTCACCTCCCACCTTTTTCTTTTCTTTTCTTTTCTTTTCTTTTCTTTTCTTTTCTTTTCTCTTTCTTTTCTTTTCTTTTCTTTCTTTCTTTTTTTTCCCCCATATCCACCATCTCTTTCATGATTTTCTTGACTGGCTCTGTCATAAATCCTGTGAGGTCATGTATAACATCTGCACACAGTTTTCTCCAACAGGAATTTATTTGGGCTTGATGGTTTTCATAGTGTTCTCTATAACAATAATGGTATCTTCAATGCTGTAATCCTTCCAGACTTTCATAATGTTCTCTCTGTTGGGTTTCTGTTCCATGGTGTTGATAGTCTTTTCCCTAGAGAACCACGTGTAGTGAGTCCTAAAGGCCCTATCACTCCCTAATCTAGAGGCTGAATTAGACACATCATGTTGGGGGCAAGTATACCATTTTGACTCCCCTTCAGTGTTGAACTCCTGGGATTCTGGGTGGCCAGTGACATTGTTCAATATCAGAACTTTAAAAGACAGTCCCTTACTGGCAGAGTACTTACTGACTTTAGGGACAAAGCATGGATAGAACCAGTCCAGAAGAAGGCTTCTTATTGCCCAGCTATCTTGGTATAGTACAACCCCAAATCTGGCAGCTGGTGTTCTGTCTTTTCCCTTTAAAACTGGCAGCTTTGTAGATAGTCCTGATTATAAACCTGTTTGCACAGAACAGTACAGTTAGCCCATCCTTCTTTGTCTTAAATCCTGGTGCTTGCTTCTTTTTCTTACTAATACATGTCCTTTGTGGCATTTTTTTTTCTAGAATAGGACAGTTTTCTCTGCATTAAAATGTTTAGGTAGATGTGTTTTCTCAGTGATTTCCTTTTTTTTTTTTTTTTTTTTAATAGATTTATTTGTTTTAGAGGGAGGGAGAGAGAGAAAGCATGAGCAGGAGGAGGGGCAGAGAGTGGGAGGCAAGCAGACTCGCTGTTGAGCAGTGAGCCTGATACAGGGCTGAATCCCAAGACCCTGAGATCATGACCTGAGCTAAAATCAAAAGTTGGATGCCCAACCAACTGACTATCCAGGTGCCTCTTCAGTGATTTTTTTTTTTTTTTTTGAGAGTGCGACAGTGGTGGGGGCAGTGGATAGGCAGAGGGGAAGAGAGAGAACTTTTTTTTTTTTTTTTTTTTTAAAGATTTTAGGCATTTATTCATGAGAGACATACAGAGAGAGGCAGAGACATAGGCAGAGGGAGAAGGTGACTCCCTCCAGGGAGGCCTTGTGGGACTCGATCCCAAGACCCCAGGATCACAACCTGAGCCAAAGGCAGACACTCAACCACTGCCCCACCCAGTGCACCAAGACAGAATCTTTTAAAAAATTTTTTTTTAAATTTTTTATTTATTTATGATAGTCACAGAGAGAGAGAGAGAGGCAGAGACACAGGCGGAGGGAGAAGCAGGCTCCATGCACTGGGAGCCTGATGTGGGATTCGATCCCGGGTCTCCAGGATCGCGCCCTGGGCCAAAGGCAGGCGCCAAACCGCTGCGCCACCCAGGGATCCCCCAAGACAGAATCTTAAGCAGACTCCACACTTCGTGCAGTGGTGCAGGGCTCAATCTTATGACCCTCAGGTTATGACATGAGCTGTGGCATTTGGGAATTCGTTTGCTGCCTCTTGTTTGGCAGAAAGTTCTTTTCCTATTATTTTAACTTTTTTAAAGCCAACTTCCATTCTGAATTGTCAAATCATCCTTTGCTGGCATTAAATTCTCCAGCTTTAGATCCTTCACCTTCCTTTTGCTTTAAGTTGTCATAATAGTCTTTGTTTTTTCTCAAACCATTATAGAGTCTTTATACCTTCCACATAAAAGCTGCATTTTCAGTATAAGATAGAAAGATATTTTTCAAAATGCAAGGTTTTGT
Source organism: Vulpes vulpes (assembly GCF_048418805.1). Classification (NCBI taxonomy): domain Eukaryota; kingdom Metazoa; phylum Chordata; class Mammalia; order Carnivora; family Canidae; genus Vulpes; species Vulpes vulpes. Next base: position 66,312,432 of record NC_132781.1, read on the forward strand.
ACCTGCTGGTACAGCTGCAAAGATAACTTCACAAATTTCCTTTTCTTTTTTTTACAATAGTCCTTATGCTGTATTTATTTATCTTGAAATGGTAGGCAACCACAGCTGCAGACTTCAGTCTATGGTATATATCAAGTAATTCAACTTTTTCTTGTAATGTCATGACATCTCTCTGTTTCTTGAGAGCACTTCCAGCATCACTAGTGGTACCTCATTGGATCCCCATGTGTTATTTAGGGTTTATGGTAATGGACTAAACATAATGAAAACTGGGAGAACTGCGAGAGATCACTTTTTACTGCAATACATGATTTATTGGAGAAGATGAATCCCTCGCTCAGAGATGATTAGTGTTAGATGACATTTTAAGGGGATTCTCACTAATACTTGAGCTCACCACAATAGCAGCAGGCAATAGTGGCAATAAAATTATTACAGTAGTATGGCATGCCCTACAGTTAATTTTATACAGTTATGATTTAATACTGTATCTTTGCATTTGTTTATATCTCTTGACTACAAATAGCACCATGTATGTTCTGTGTGTCTAAATTTTGATAAATTTTTATTTCTAATAGATTTGTATTTTATGGTAGTAAATGATAAAATAGTATCTACATGTATTTTATGTATTCATGACATACCTAACTTTTTGTTAAATTTTTTTCATATTCATAGGCTGTGTGGTTCATCTCTGGGTTTTTTCAAATTGTTGCAAATCTCAAAAAAATTGTGCTGTTTTATGTTTACTGAAAAAAAATCTATGTATGAGTGGACCCATGCAGTTCAAACCCGTATTGTTCAAGGGTCAACTGTATATGTAGAACTGGAGAAATCTAAATAAGATTAGTAGATTGTATTGATACCAGTGTCCTGGTTATGGTAGTATAGTGTAGTTTTAAAAAATGTTACCACTGGGGGAAACTAAGTAAAGTGAACAAGAGATTTCCTCTATATTATTTCTTACAATTGCTTGTGAAACTACAATTAAAATTTTATACTGATTCATAAGCTGCTGTTAAGGTTAATAATATTAAATCAAAAGTACATTTGAGAACTTGAAGGGAAGACTGTTACTTGGAACTGTTAGGACCAATGAACATAGAGGGTTTTTTTTTTTAATTTTTATTTTAAAAATATTTAATATTGAGAGATACAAAGAGGCAGAGACATAGACAGAGGGAGAAGCAGGCTCCCAGTGGGGGAGGGACCTGAGCCAAAGGCAAACAGTCAACCAGTGAGCCACCCAGGTGCCCCCAGAGAGTTTTTCTTAAAGAAGTGTTTTAGTACTGATTAAATTTGTTACAAAAAATTTATATTCTTTAGATATAGTAGTAGTCTAAAATGGCTTTAGATGTGGCTCCTTCCTAGATAACAAGGAATCTAATTGTTAATGGAGATAATGACATACTGCTTTCAGATATTTTTCTGGAAACTCTTGGACTCTCAAATACTTGTTTTGTCCTCAGATAGTAAAGATGATATTTTTCCATTAAGTAAAATAGCATTTTATAATGAGATATGAAATTTTCAAAGTAGATGGTAACACAAATAGCACATATCTTCTGGAAATGATGTGTAACATTTTCCCTTCATTCCTTCTTTTATTAGAGCCCCTGCCATTAATACGAAGGAAGGCCAGAACATACTGGAAATCTTACAAGACTGTTTTGAAGAAAAAAGTAAGGTGTCTTTGAGTTGGACTTTGATGGTTGGGTTGGATGAAAATATAAATTTGTCGTATTGATACTAAATTCAGCAAGTGTGTTCTTCTAACATTTAAATATAAGTAAAATATTTTCCCAGAAATTTTGAGTACACGAGGAATCCTTTATGTACCTTTTGTTATAATACAAACATGAGAATAATTTGTCATTTCTTTTAGTTCACACTAGATTCCTGTAGTGTGGGAGTCCATAAATAATTATTATACACAAAAGGAAGTATTTCATGTAATGGGAATAAATGTGCAGGGTTCTTAGGATCCCTAAGAGAGAATATTTGATGATTTGCAGTTCTTCCTACAGAAACAGTGAATTATGGCAAAAACTTTTTGAAGTGCTGGTCAGCGTCAGAATGTATTGAAATAACAGAATAGATCAATCAAAGAAACAGACATAGAAAAAAAGAAAGAAACAGACATAGATAGTGAAAAAAAATATTTCTTTTATATAAGCTCTGAAGAGCTGGTACACCATTTCTTCAGGAATGTTGTTTGCCTTTTTCAGTTTCTGATACCTTTTAGGAATACTTGAAGTGATGTCTGTACTTAATTTTTAACTGATTGTACTTAAAGAATCAGCAAACTTCTTCACATTTCATGTAGTAACCAAAGGATTTGATAGCATATTTATTAAAAATTTTTTTTTGCTTTTTTAAAAGGTTTTGCTAATGATTTTAGCACAAATTCTACAAAATCAGTGCTTTTTTCAACACCTAAAATAGGAGACATTTGTATTCAGTCACCAAGCAAAGAGGTAAGTGAAAAAGAGAGCCAGTACAGCTTTAATATTTTAATGAATGAAGCGTTACACAATATAGTCATTCCTATTTTAGTTGTTTGTAAGTCTTATTCTTAAAAGGGAATCCTATATTCCCATTGACTTTTTTATAATTTAGAGATATTCTGTGAAAAACTTTTTTTTTCTAATGATTTTATTTATTTATTCATGAGAGACAGAGAGAGAGAGGCACAGACACAGGCAGAGGTAGAAGCAGGCTCCATGCAGGGAGCCCAATACGGGACTTGATCCCAGGTCTCCAGGATCACACCATGGGCTGAAGGCGGCGCTAAACCGCTGAGCCACCTGGGCTGCCCTTCTGTGAAAGTTTTGACTTGACGTTTCCTGTGTTTGAAATCAGAGGTCTGGGTATAGAATTATCAAATCATAACACAATCATTTTTCACCTCTCCTAAAATAGTAGTTAAGTTAGATTTTTAGAAAAGTGGGCAGTGCTTAAGTTCTCAATTCAAGGTGGCAGATTTTGTTATTTTCTGAGAACCAAAGTTACTCGATTGCTATAAGGAGAATCAATCTTTTATAGATTATATTTTAAGAGGATAAGTTGACTTAACTGTACAAAAAGCGAACTTTCAAATAAAGTTTGTAAAGCTAATGAATAAAGACATGTTATTCAAAAGTACAGTACAAATTGGAAGGACAAAATATGTAGTGCTATAAATAACATTCACTATAAATTTCTGTAAACACTTAATTATACAATTGGTCCTTGAACAACACAGAGGGTAGGGTTGCTGACCCACCAATGCAGTTGAAAATCCACGTACAACTTTAGACTCCCCAAACACTTAACTACTAATAGTCTGCTATTGACCAGAAGCTTTACTGATAACATAAACAGTTAATGCATATTTTGTATGTTATAGGTATCATATACTATATTCTTAGAGTAAAGTAAGCTAGAGAGGCACTTGGGTGGTGCAATTGGTTAAATGACTGACTCTTGGTTTTGATCTCAGAGTCGTGAGATTGAGCCCCACATTGGGCTCTGCGCTCAGCGCGGGATCTTCTTGAGATCCTCTGTCCCCTTCCCCTACCCCTCACCTGCTCTGTCTCTAATATAGATAAATACATCTTGTAAAGAAAAATGAGCTAGAGAAAAAATGTTAAGAAAGTTATAAGGAAGAGGAAATACATTTATAGTACTACATTTATTACAAAAAATTGTGCATAAGTGGATCCTCACTTATTCAAGCCTTTGTTCACGGGTCAACTATATATAGCCTTTGGTTGCATGAAGATCCAGTTCTTTCAGAATTGAGAGATCTTTGTGGTAAATTATATAATACTGACTTTTTTTTTTTTTTTTTTTATAATACTGATTTTTAACAGTTGAATCAACTTTAAAATTTCTGGGATGTATTTGGTTTGGTCATAAAGTATTAACCTTTCTTTATTTGGTTTGCTAATATTTGAGGTATTTACATCTATGTTCAGGAACAGTATTATCTTTTATTTTCTCAGAATGTTCTTGTAGGGCTTTGGTATGAAGGTTATGCTAGAGGTTTCACTGCTAGGTAGGATGTGACAGATTGCAGTGGACCAACATTTCTTCTGTAAAAGCTAGTTAAAGAGGGATCCCTGAGTGGCGCAGCGGTTTAGCGCCTGCCTTTGGCCCAGGGCGTGATCCTGGAGACCCCGGATCGAATCCCACATCGGGCTCCCGGGGCATGGAGCCTGCTTCTCCCTCTGCCTATGTCTCTGCCTCTTTCTCTCTCTGTGTGACTATAATAAATAAATAAAAATTAAAAAAAAAAAAAAAAAAAAGCTAGTTAAAGAAAAAGAATGAAATGCAAATCCTATTTTTAGAGACATGGAGAGCTATGGAAAGAACAAAGGCTAGATAAAATTCCAAAGAGAAGAATCTGGAAGATGAGTTGATGATTATTAGTCATTTTCTTTCCTGAGAGTATTGGCTCATTTGGTGCAAAAGCTGAGGATTTTATGCTGGCCCACACAGAAAGAGTCTACTGTGGGAAAGGACCACTTTTGTCAGCTATGCTGGAATGGCATGACAAGCTGGATCCCAGGGATATTCCAAATGGCTAGGCCCTTTTCCTTTAGAGAACATTTGTAAGTTCTGGGGGTGGTACAGAATCCTGGGCCAGAAAAATGGAGTGAAATCTATAGTCTTTCTATGCTAAGAAGGGAAAATCCTATAATGGGAAAAGGTCCCACCACAAGTAGGCATTTGCCATATTTTGAAGCAGTTGGAAGTAAGAGGCTAAAAAGTTGAACAAGAACCCCCAGAGGACGAGACTGAATGTCTCCCAGTATTTCTAAGGTGACTCTCCTGGCTCTCAGTTTCCCAGAAGACCTCATTCTCAAGAACAGAGCAGACTACAAATAGACTGAGTCTCACTACAGTTTCATCCCAGACTGACCCAGCTCAGTCCTTGAGAGTGGGAATCTGTTCATTTCAATCCAAGCTGCCTAAAAGGAGATAAAGTTTCTTTTTACCCTATAGAAAGATTTTGGGAACTCTATTAACTTTTTAAAATTAAGCTTTTAAGATAATTATAGATTTACAAACAGCTATAAGAAATAAAGGGTTGCAAGCCTATGTACTTTTACCTAGATTCCTCTAAAGATAATGGTCTTGCAAAACTGTAGTTGGAGTATCACAACCAGGGTACTGACATTGATACAGGCAGGGTATGGAACAATTCCATCACTACAGGACCACTATAGCAACACTTACTTTTCTCTGGCCCTAACCCCCTCCTTAACCCCTGAAACCTCTAATCTATATTTCTACAATTTTGTTATTTTGAGAATGTTAGTTACATGGAGTTATATGTGTATAACTTTCTAAAATTGATTTTTCCACTCAGGATAATTCTTAGGAGATTTATGCAGGTTTTTGTGTGTATCAGTCATTTATTTTTTTTTATTGTTGAGTGATATTTTATGGTGTGGTTGTACCATAGCGTGTTTAACCGTTTGTGCACCTGTTTCTAATTTATCATGAGTTTCTGTGGCAAAATTATAAATATCTTCTTAGTGTATGTAGACTCATCGAGTAATTTGTCATTTTCAGTTTTTTCCTGAAATGTCCTTTCTACATCTCTCTGCTCTTTGTTTTTTGCTCTTGACTACCCTTAGGCCTGTGAGATAGGTGTTGCCATGTGATTTTCCTTTATTATCCAGAGAGTCCCTTCTCTTTTCTCTAGTAATGCAGTTCATATTTCTTGGATTCCAAATACTCCCTTTTTTCTTGCCCTCTCTGTTTTTAGTGGGCCTCCTCATTTAGTTGCTTCCTGATCATTTAAGACCTTAAAAATTTGAAAATACCATGATTTTATGTGCATGATGGGTAATTTGAGTGAGTACAGAATTCTAGGTTGGAAACTATTTTCCCTCAGATTTTTAAAGACATATTCTATTTTCTTTTAGGCTTCTCTTCCTGTTGAAAATACCATTCTGATTCCTTGATCCTTTGTGAGTCACTGTTTTTTAATCTTTGCAGGCTTTTAGGATCTTGTCATCTGCTTTTAGTTACTTGAAATTTCATGATATTCCTTGATGTTAGATTTCTTTAACCCTTCTTATTAAGATTTCTTTTTACAGTTTGTTTCCTGCAAGTACCTTTTTTGTTTACCTTGTTTGTTGCCTTTTTATACTAGAGCCTTTTTTTCAGATGTCTAGTGAATCTTAGTGGTCTCTTCATATTTAAGAGTGGAAACCTAAAATGGTGGTTGGAAGTTCTATTTTTGTAGTAAAATTTGTGCCTTGGTAGATTTTACTGTGCTGTGATCTGTCTGGGCCATGTCACTGTAGATGTCCAGGTGTTAATAATAATCTACAGGCTTTTTAAACTTGGCTTGATAGGTTTTTCAGACAAATCTCTCCTGCTTCGAAGTCTGGTAACTACAAATCTTCTCAGCCAGGTGGGGCAGAGGGAAGGTACATTTTGAATGCTTTCACTTAATAACTCTGTTTTTACTCTTACCTTCAGCTGTGTCTGAGTCTAGAGGCTCTCCAATTCTGGGACTCAAGAGAGTAAACATCTAATATGCCAGAGTTGGGAAAGGAAAGACTATGACTCTGGCTGCTTCCTATACATACTTTTAACAACTCTTTTGTTTGTAAGTCCCAGTTGGAACCTCTCTTTTAGAGGTGCCTTGTATGTTGAATTAATGATCTTAAGGGTTTCTCCATAAACATAAATCTGTATCCTGTGCTTTCTCCATTGCTAGCATGTTTCTGCTCTCTCTGGACTGATTACTTGCTGCTGATCTGCTTTCCAACTGAAGAAAAATTGGTTGACATGTCCCATGTAATCCCTTCTCTTTTCATACTTCTGGGTTTGTACATTTTAAAAAAATCCTAATGAGGTTTTAAGAGGAACAAAGTATAGTGAAAGTTTGCTTTTGTTTTCTTTATGTAATTGAGTTCCATAGTATATTCACTGAACAGCAGTGCAGTGGCTTCCTCATTTATATATTTCCATATTGGTAGATTTTTAGGTTGTTTCCATCAATTCATTATTACAGTGATGTAGTGATGTGCATCTTTTGTTCATGCCTCCTCATGCACATGTTGTAAACTGAAGTTTCTAGGATATGCACATTTCAGATGAAATTGTTAAATATTGGGACGCCTGGGTGGCTCAGTGGTTGAGCGCCTGCCTTAGGCCCAGGGCGTGATCCTGGAGACCTAGGATTGAGTCCCACATCGGACTTCCTGCATGGAGCCTGCCCTCTGCCTCTCTCTCTGTGTCTCTCATGAATAAATAAATAAAATCTTAGAAAAAAAATTCTTAAATATTTTCAGTTTTTTCTGCAAGATGCTTTACCAGTTTTTTCCCCCATATGCAGTATATGAATGAGATTTCCCTTTTCTAGATTTTTAAAATTTATGACGATATATTTCAGATTTACAAAAGAAAATATGCATTATGTAAAGCATTAAAAATAATATAAATGAACATTTACGTACCCATCCCTCAATGTAAGAAATATCCATACTTCAGCATCAGTGTGTCCCTTTCTGATCCTGTTCTTCAGCCTCTCCTCCCTGCACAGAGGTAACCACTATCTTGAATTTTCTGTTCATCGTTCCCCTCCTTTATTTTATAATTTTACCACATAATGGGTGTGTTGCTGACATTTGTTCAGCACTTTCTCCCCTACCTCTGACAGGTCCCATTATCATCCACATGTTGGTGCTTCACTAGAAGGACTCCTGAAACTCATCATATAGTTGTACTTGTGACTGAGATTTATTATAGGCATATAGTCAGGATATACAGCCAGATCAGGAAAGGAAAAAGACACACCAGGCAGTCAGGAGGAACTATGTCAAGGGTACCTGTGGGGATCACAGAAAACGTGTTGCTTCCAGCAGTGAAATGTGTACAGTCTTTCTGCTCAGGGAAGCTTTCTGAGGCTTACCCCATTTTTATTAGGGACTGGTTACATAGGCACTCTCTGCCCACCCAAATCCTGTTCTCTCTGAAGAAAAAAAAGCAGATGTTCACTGTAAATCACATTTTTATACATTCTAAGCAGCTGCCTAGTAGGCACAACCTTATGATTTGGTAATGGGGGAAACATTCTGAAAGCCAAGTCCCCAGTTGCCAACCAAGGACTGCCCTGTGAACTGCTTTAAATGATCAGGCCTGCTATGTTAATTCCTCCATTGAGTGAATCTCTAAAATATATGTATTTATATATATATATATATACACATATATATATATGTATATATATATATAGTTTCACATGTATCTACTTTGAACTTTATGTAAATCGGACTGTGACAAACTTCTATGACCTCATTTTTTTTTCATGGTTAACTGTCATTTATTTTTATTGCTGTATCTTAGTTAATTTCATTGTTGAATGTGTGATGTTATAGGACTATACCATAATTTACCCAGTTTACTATCAGAATAGTTCTTTGTTATCCAGAGCAGCATTGTTTTTTATTTTGTTTTGTTTTGTTTTTTCCAGAGCAGCATTGTTTCTGTGTTAGGTTATTTGAAATTTCAACTTTACTAGATAATGCCACATTGTTTGTTTGTTCTTTCTTTCTTTCTTTCTTTCTTTCTTTCTTTCTTTCTTTCTTTCTTTTTCTTTCTTTCTTTCTTTCTTTCTTTCTTTCTTTCTTTCTTTCTTTCTCTTTCTATTCTTTCTTTCATTTCTTTCTTTTCTTTCTTCCACATTGTTTTCTAAAGTAGTTACTTAAGTATACAACTCTACCAGCTGGTTTATTGTTTTTAAATACTTGCTTTTTTTTCCAATTTAAAAAACAAATGTATTTAATCAGAATTACTAATTTTTATTAGATCTAATGTTGTATATCTCTTAGGCTCAGTGCCAGAAATCTCATCTGAGGTCAGTTCCAGTTTCTTCAAGGAAGAAAGAAAGTGAAGGTGTCAACAGATCAGGTTGGTGCCATCTCCATGGATGTTATTTGCTTAAATGTCTTGCTTAGACATTTAAAAGGAGATTTTGAAGGTGTCACGTGTATTGGCTTGAGTGATAGGTTCACGGGTCAGCGTAGACAGAGTGGTCAGTGTTTTGTTTTTTTAAACACGAATAATACGCTTTGAGTATTCCTTTGTTTTAGTGGTAAGAACATTGATTATTAGGATATGGTAAGAGACATTAAATAAAAATTATTGCATAGACTGTAGTTTTAAGACTTTTCAAATAGATTAGTCTCCCTCCCCTCTCCCCCCCAACCAATGAATATTAAATCACACAGTTCTATGGGTCAGGAATTGAGAAGCAGCTTAGATAAATGGTTCTGCGTGAAATTTTTCATGAGGTGTCAGTCAAGATATTGGTCAGTGTTGCAGTCATCTGAAGGCTTAATGGGGGATAGGGATATATTTCCAAGATGACTCATGTGGGGCTAAGATGCAGGCAGGAAGTCTTAATTCCTTCTCACATGGACCTTTTCATGGGCTTCTTGAGCATTTTTTTTTTTAATTGAGATATGTGACATGTAACATGTTAGCTTCAAGTATATAACATTCAATATTTGCATATACATGGTTAGTGTTCTTTTTTTATCCTTTTGTTCATTTCCTTTTATTAGATATACGTGCTGCAACTTTTAAAAGTTGGTTTACATTTTTTCAAATCAGAAAAATTTTGCTCATTTGAAGTAAGCCTCAAAGATTAAAAAAGTAAAGCTACTAATTGTTATTTCCATTGTCCTGCTGAGGTAACCTTTGAATGAAAACATATATAAATGTATGTGTGTGTGCACAGAAGAGGTTGTACAGTTCAGAAGAGGTTATACAATTTTTTTTTTACACTAGCAATGTGGGAAAGTACTTTTTACCTGATAGATTATTTGCTTTTTTTTTTTTTTTTTTTTGCCAGTTTGATTGGTATTACATGATCTCATTGTCACTCTAAAATATCTGATATCCAGGGAGTGCCTGAGTGGCTCAGTTGGTTGAGTGTCTGCTCTTGGCTCAGATCATGATCCCAGCATCCTGGGATCAAGCCCCACATTGGGCTCCCTGCTCAGCGGGGAGCCTGCCTCTCCCTCTCCCTCTGCTGTTCTTCCTGCTTGTGCTCTCTGCTCTTTTTTCACTCTGTCTGTTAAATAACTAAAATATTTTTTAAAAAAGATATCTGTGATATCCATTGCATTTGAGTACTTTTTAATTTATTTTTTGGCTATTTGAATTTCCTTTTATCTGAGTTGGCTATTCATATCCTTTCACGTTAGTTTTTTCTTGTTAATGAGAGGTCTTTGAATTGAGTATCTATATCTGTTGATCTGTGATTTGTGTGAGAGGTGTTTGCCTTTCCAATGATCCCTTGACTTTTACAGATTTTGTTTTATAGTATCTTAAACCATATGGTGAGTAAGATTTTTAATTTTAATTGTCAAATTTGTGACTTCTATAGTTTTTGACCTTCTTGTTTTGGTTAAAAGGTCTATCTTATTCTAATGGTAGAGTAGAGTCTTAGATTTTCATCTTTTTTTTTAAGTTTTTATTTAAATTCCAGTTTGTTAACATACAGTGTAGTATTAGTTTCAGATGTACAATATAGTGATTCAACACTTCCATACAATACCTGGTGCTCATCAAATCCCCATCACCTATTTCACCCATCCCCCAACCCACATCCCCTCTGGTGACCATCAATTTGTTCTCTATAGTTAAGAGTCTATTTCTTGGTTTTCCTCTCTCTCCCCTTTCCCCCCCATATGTTCATTTGTTTCTTAAATTTCACATATGAGTGAAATCATAGAGTATTTGTCTTTCTCTGACTGATTTATTTACTTAGTATTATACTTTCTAGATCCATCCATGACTACATTTTGTTTTGTTCATTTATCCACTGATGAATATTTTGGCAGTTTCCTCTTTTTGCTTATTCACTGCTGTGAATGCAAGTGTACAGATACCTCTTGCAATCTCTGCTTTCAATTCTTTTGGAGACATACACAAAAAAGAAATTATTGGATCACACAGTGATTGTATTTTTAACTTTTAGGGGAACCACTAAACTGTTTTTTATAGTGGCTGCCTCATTTCTACATTTCCACCAGCAGTGTATAAGGGTTCCAGTTGCTCCACATCTTCAACAATACTTTTTTTTTTTTTTTTTTACATGTGTGTGTTTTGTTGATAATAGCCATCCTAATGGGTATGAAGTTGTATCTCATTGTGATTTTGATTTGTTCATCATTGTTATTAGGAAATTTTTTTTGTCATTAGGGAATTTTAAATTAATAATTAGATACCACTGCACACTGTAAGAATGGCTAAATCCAAAAAACTGGTTCTTCTTTGTAACTCATTTTTTTGAGAGTTTGTCTTTTTATTTGTTTCAGGAGAGTTTGTAGTTGATTGTTAAAACATTTTTATGATGGATATTTTAAAATTCTTATTAAATAATTTTAACATTTGATTCATCTTGTTTATTTGTGCCCATTGATCATATTTTTCTTGTTCAGGTTGTGCTTTTCTGAGTTTTGGTATGCTCCATCATTTTGATTGTATTCTTGACATTTCGGTTAATGTTTTAGGAAACTCTTGATTCTATTTAAATCTTTTGTTATAGAATACAGTTGCCTTGTTTTGGTTTAATGTGTAGGTTATTGCTTGCTTCTGTGGATTTTATTTCCAGTGGTAGTTAAGTGTTTAGAGTCCTAACAGTGATATTTTGGTCTGTTTCATTTCCTGATGCTGCTGAGATTCCTGCTCAGTTCTTGCAGGTGCTGTGTCAGATGAATGGAAGATGTTTCAGAGTACCCCATGTCCTTATTCACTCAAGTGAGGGTTGGGGTCAGAAACTATTGAGATTGGATCTTCTTAAATGACTGGGTAGAGGACAAGATGGGGGGGCGGTGTAGGGTTTTCTTAAGTTCTTCCTGCCTCAGGTTAGACTGCCCATAGAGGCCCCCATGTGAAGTAAGGCCTCGGCTGTTGATTCTAACAGTGGTTCAAAATGTCACCTTGGTCTGTGCAGCAGTGGCTGGGAAGGTCAAAAGTTTCACTTCTCTGCAGCCATTTGTGGATCATTTGGCCTGCTATCCTTGATTGTTGAAGTGGAGACTGGGTTGGTCCAGGGACAAGGTTAGTTAGCCTAGGACTTTGCTCTTTTACTACTGCTGTCCTGTATAACTTACAGAGTGGGACCTGGCATGGCCTGAGGCTTTGCTGCTTTTACAAGGCCACTATAGAATGGAGTATTTAGTGGGTTAGGTTGTGGAATTAAGAGTTGGGGCTCCCTGCTAGAGGTCCTTGTTGAGTTTCCCTTCTTCAAGTCTTTTGGCCAGAGAATGGAGGATTTTTTCCCCTATGCCTGTTGGTGGTTCTGGGTTGCATACCTCTAGAATCCAGTCTAGGGGGGTATATGGGAGATAAAAGGACAACCTAAAGGATTCACCATATTGTCTTTTGTTGCTTAAAGCTTGAGGTTCCTAGCAAATACACCTTTTTCTTTCCAGCTTTTAGAGTTCTGTTATTGTTGTTGGATAGATAATTACCAGGAATTTAGTTTAGTTGTATTTAGAGGGAAAAGCAGAGAAAACTTGAGTATACTGTCTTGTTCCATAACCTTCTAAAAGATGTTTTTTGATTGTATTTAAAGTTTTTAATCTTTGCTTTTTTAAAAAATTAATTAAGTAATTAAGTAATTTATTTTTGAGAGGGAGAGAGGCAGAGTGCGTGGGGTTCAGGGAGAGAGAGGCAGAGGGAGAAGGAGAGAGAAACCCAAGCAGATTTCGCTATATGCTGAACCAAATGTGGGACTTGATCTCACCACCCTGAGATCATGACCTGAGCTGAAATCAAGAGTTGAATGCTAAACCAACTGAGACACCCAGGTGCCCCTGATCTTTGCTTTGTAAGAGTGTGAATCAGTACAAATACTCCCCAGCAGTTCTACTTTTTCTTTGATATTTGAAGGTATAAGGCTAAGAGAATATGTATGCTCTTTATATGTATATAAAGGTACATGTATATATGTATGCGTATATATATACACACACAAATATTCTTTTACATATAAAAATATTTTTACATATGTACCTTTACATATACTTACACACAAATCTTATATATCTCTGCATATATCTATTATGGCTCTGTAAGTGTATATATCTGTATATGTGGTTATCTGGCTGCCATAGTTTACTGACTTTTAACCTAAAAATCGAATCTCATAATTTCTCTAGCATTACTTCATTATTTTAACTGCGTATAGATTTATTCAAATCTTGAGTAAATTGACTATCCATATAATTGTGAATTTTCTGTTTGAGAATTTTTGCCATTTCAAAACTTCAGAGCAAGGAGCAAATATATCTTTATATTCATTGATTTCGTAAATTAGAACTTGTAAAGCACTTACATATTTTAATCATAGATCTTTGATTATAAACTTAATGAACTGTGAGTCTTCTGAAAACTATTTGTAATTATTGCTATTGAATTTTAAAACACATTTTGTTCTAATATTTGAAAAATTTTAATATCTTCATATAATTTTCTTCTAGCTCAAGACCATGAAGTTCATCAGCAAATTTTGGCAACTGATGTTGGTTCTAAAAATACACCTGGCTTAAGAAGAATGTCAAGTAAAAAACTCAGAGATCACCACAGTGAAGCCAGTGAAAAATTTCACTTATCTGTTGGCTCACCTTTAGTTCTTTTGGATGCAAAAGCTTCTGTATTGCAAAATGCTATTCCATCTGTGGCCCGAAAGAGAGAGACCTACACTTCTGAAAATTCAGTAAATACATCGCCTTCAAGTACAGAAATTTCTCTTAAAACCAGAAAAAGGTAAATTTTTACCTATTCAAATAATAATGTGAATCCTACTTTGAAAATTTTGTTATTTATTTTTAATGTATTTTATAGTAAGTATTGAGGAATCTTAACATGAGAAGAGCATAACATACATCAGTTTATATTCAGTTTATATTTGATACAGAAAGCTTAAGGTATGCTTCAGGGAAGTTTGTGGGTAAACATTTCTATAGGCTGGAAAAAAAAGTATTTTCTTCTGATAATATGTTTTCTATAACTTCCTAAGAGTATTTTCTCTGTGTCATTTGTAATTACAGTGGTAGGTATGTGTTGGGTCATTTGTAGGGTAGCAGAAGGTAAGTATTTTGAGGGTAAATTGTGGTAAATTTATGTCTGTTTCTTGGGGCTTTCATTTTGGCCTTTAAGAGGCAAAGTAGATCATTCAAAGTCCTTTGCTACTGGGTACCTTTGCAATGAGTGTAACTGTCTGCCTAGTGTCTTGTGTAATTCTTGGAGCCAAGGAGTTAAGTACATTCTAAGATTTTGCTATTCAAAATATTCTGTGGCTCAGGATCAAGAACAGTGAATGCATTATCTGGCAGTTTTTTAGAAATACAGAATCTCAAAGCCTACTCTAGACCTACTGAATCAGAATCTATATTTTGGTAAGATTCTTCAGATTATTCAAAATCTCATGAAATGTTTGAGAACTATTCCTCTAAGATACAGATTTCCTTGGTCTATCTCTTACTTTTTTCCATTGACAAATAAGAAATGTAATTTTCTTTGTATATTTTAAGAGATTACAGATCAGAACGTGGAGATTTTAAAGGCCTAGTAGAAAAAAATTTTTTTTAACATTTTATTTATTTATACATAAGAGAGACCAAGAAAGAGGCAGAGACATAGGCAGAGGGAGAACCAGAGGGGGAGCCTGATGCAGGATTTGATCCTAAGACCCTGGGATCACCACCTGAGCCAAAGTCAGACGCTCAACCCACTGAGCCACCCAAGTGTCCCGGCCTAGTGGAAAATTTTGTAAGTGGTCTGTATTGTCACTGAAAACTTTATTGTTCAGGAAAACTTATAACTCAGCAAACTGTGAGATTATACAACTTGCCTTCCTTTTAACCTTCAAGGTTAAATTTTGAAGATAAAAGTGTTTTGAAGAAAGGAGAAATAGCAAATAAAGTATCAGAAGAAACACAAAAGAGGAGATCATCAAGAATATCTCAGAAAAGAGTACAAGACTCAGAAGATGAAATTCAGCCACAAACTAAAAAAAGTTTTTCAACATTGTTTTTAGAAACTGTAAAACGAAAAAGTGAATCCAGGTGAGTTACTAAGAAGCTGCCTTTGAGGCAATTTTATTTTACATTCTGTGAACAATATCAAGGATTCTTTTTTTTTTTTTTTTTTTTTTTTAATATCAAGGATTCTTAATGCTATTTAAATAAATTCTTAATGCTAAATGCTATTTATATAGAAGTTAATCTTAATTGGTACAAATTTTAATTGAAATTATGCCTAACTCTCACAGCAAATCACTCCCAAAGCCATCATTAAATATCTACTAAATTAAATGTGAAAGACAATAAGTTTTTTCAGCTTTCATTGCTTTTGTTCATTAGCACTTTCAAATCTGTATGATACCAAAGAATGAAGGCAGTATTTAGAAACAGAATTATGTCATGATGTATTTCACTATTAAGGGCTTTAACACTTTTACTTTTCTTCTGCTTGTGTTAATAAATTTTAGTCTGTTTTGGCCTCCTCAAAACCTTTAGAGGTTCTTCAGTGTCCATACAGTGATCTTAACTGTGGCTGCACATTACAGTTAACTACAATTAATGTCAGCTAGGGTTGAGAACCACTGGCCTATATAAACTTCAGATTTGTCAGCTCGTATTTACAACCTTCACTCTCCCTGGTTAACTGTTTCTGCCAACTTGGTCATACACATTTGCATTTGTCTGTTTTGGCATACCATTTTTCCCTTGTCATATGCTAGTCTTTTTCTTTTCTGGTGACATCTGCTTCCTGGGTCATGGATGGCTATCTTCTTTCTATAACCTCACATGGCAGATGATAGCAAGAAGGCTTTCTGAGGCTTCTTTTATGAGGGTATTAATTCTGTTTATTAGTGTTCTACCCTCATGACTTAATCACCTTGTAAAAGCCCCATCCCCAAATACTATTCCACTGGGGATTAGGTTTCAGTTTATAAATTTTGGAAATATACAGACATTCAGTCTATAGCAAGTGTCAACGTTGTTTCCTAAGGATATCTTCAGTTTGACTAATCATGATGTTTTGGAAGTCCCTTGAAGTAAAATAGAGGCGCAATTTAGAGAATTCTTACTGGCCGGTTTAGGAAGGCTTAATTTTTAAATTCTTAGCATTACTTCTTTATATACAAAAACTTAATAGATGAGTTATATACAGTAAGGCAAATTAAACCTGTTTATAACAGATTGGCTATTTCTCTAAATGTTGAAAAGTAACATTTCTGTTTAAATATTCATACATTGTGGTTTTCTATTTATATTGACTTGGTTTTCATTAGATTTTCTAGAGTTTTCTAATCATATAAACTTGCAAAACTCTACCTGTTAGAAGATAGTATATTTCTTAGTATATATATAAATATATATATGTGTGTGTGTGTGTGTGTATATAAATATATATATATTTATATATATAGATAAATCTTATAATGTAAAACTAGTTTTACATTATAAAATGTAAATTTTATAATTTGAGATTATAGAGAAGTAGAGAAGGCATTTTCATTTCATAATCTTTTTGTATATTTTATTAATGAAAAGATAGAAGAGACAGACATGATAATGCTTAAGCATCCTGACTCAAGTGGAAAAGGCAGAAACAGGAGTACGTATGCTAGCTTCAGAGTTTGGGTGTTTACCCTAAGTTTTTACTTATGCATATCTCACTTCAGTAGGTGTTTTGCTTGAGGCTGTTGTTATAAAAACGAAGGAAATGCAGAAGAGTCCTTCAGATTACTATCCTTTGAATAATTCCTTCCTTCTCTAGAAAGCTTTCCCAACTAATTGGAAGAGATGCTGTTTAATTCCTATTAGATTACCTTTCTAGATACTTTTCATTTATTTCTATACTGTGATTGCAATATTAAAACTTATTTGAAGACGTATGTGAATTATCAAACTTGGAATGAATTTTTATATTATTTAGTGCATAAATTTGTAGTGTTTTCTTAGACTATTAGACTTGAAGATGCCTTGGAAATGACATTGTTTTGGATGTGAAGAAATCTGGCCCCTAAGAGACATCTATACAGACAAAGAATTAGTATAACAGTATAAATAATAATGGCATGCATTTTTGGAACTGTAGGTCAATGTATCTGAACTGTTTAACACATCTGCGGGTTTCAACTATTCAATATATATAATGGGTTGGGGGAGCCTTAAATTAGTTGATGTCTAGGCTTCCTTCCAGCTCTGAACTTCTGTGATTTCATTAGTGTTTTAAATGAGTATAATTGGGTATTACAGAAATGTAAAAGGAGAGGAGGATTTTCAAGGGTAAGAGAAAATTGAGGAGATGTATACTGTTCTTTAAAAGATACATAGATTATATTTCCTATTTAGATTATTTTCTTCACAAAGCAAAGGTAAAAACTTTATTTTTGAGCTATTACTTATTGTTAACATCCTGTTTAGTCCTGTTGTTAGGCATATAGCAACTGCTCCACCTCATTCATCTCCTTCAAATGACCTAAAGTTGTTAGAGGATGAATTTATAATTGATGAATCAGAAAGCAGTATTGCCAGTCAACCTTGGATTACTATACCCAGAAAGGCTGGGTCTCTGAAACAGTGCACAGTGTACCCTGCAGAGAGCTCTGCACTCCTTCAAAGTAAGAAGTCAAAAGAAAAACATCACAGCGTGTCACCTACAGCTTTGACAAGTGACAAACATTCTGGCACAGCTTATGCAGTAGAGACATCTCAGCCCTCTGAAGAAAAAAGACTGGGTAGAAGTTGTGCTTTGACAAATGAACTGGAAAATGATTATAGATCTACAAAACATGAAATGTATTATGAGAATGCAGAGAAATCATCTGGAAAGAAAAAGACTATACAACAACAAGAGAGAGGAAAATTTAAGGCCAATATCCTTGAAGAACAGGTTGATATGGAACAATCGAAAGATAACAATATAAATGTGTCACATATCACCCAAGATAAATTACAGAGAAATTCAGAGAGAAATATGGAAGAGTGTGAAAAGGTGATAAATGTTGGTATTTCCAAAAAACAGATGCTGCCTCTGGGTAAGTGTTTTATATTAAGTATAACTATGAACAGTATTCCACAACTTTGTTTTTATAATATTTCTGTTTAGCTTTGGGAAGTAGGCAAAGTAAAACTAAATCTGTAGGCTCTTTTCTAGCATCTGTCTTTTACCTACAACTAAATTCTGAGTCACTTGAGTTTTGTGTAGCTTCTAAGATGGTAGTATATATAAAGGGAAAAGTGAATGGGAAAGACTCATAAACCAGGTAGTTACCAGAATATGAATAAGACAACATAATATATTCTTTGAGGTTTATTGAAATATAAACTGGGGGAAAAAAAAACAAGATTAGTGTGGGGCTATTTCTTACAGAATAAAATTCATACTCTTTTATTCCATCATTTTCTCATTAATCTAACAGTAAATTGCTAGACACTGTATTTAGGTAGTGAAATTACAAAGATTACTGAGACACAGTTATCACCATTAAAAAAATCAATCTAGTAGTGTCTGTAGACTAGCAGATATACACATATATTTATAGGCCAGTAGTAGAATTAGAGATCGTTATCCAAGTAATATCTCAATAGATCTTTTTATCTTGTTTCACTATATTACTTATCCAAGCTGGGAGACTTGAGAATAAGAGGGCATGTCAGGACAGGAAGCATAAACTGAGATTGTCTCAGACAAAGCTGGAGTATGGTTATCCTCTTTATGTCATTATTGTATAGTGATTAAGGTTTGTAATGAAACTCTCATGAAGAAAAGATCCATTTATATTCTTTATACCGCTTTCTAAGTAATAGAAAAGGTAATTATTCTTACAGGTTTCTTTAGAATAGTTAATGGATTAGAAAACACTTAATAAATGTATTAGATATTTTATATGTAAATATAATTTAATCCTTCTTGATAATCCCATATGTTAGGAGATAACACTCAAGGTTAAAAATGCTGGCTGAGGATCTGTCTCCTCGTTAGAGCCTATATTTTTTAAGCACTATCAAGAAGTTTTGAAATAAGTGGAAGTGTTTTGGTAGTCATTTGAAAAAGCTGTTAGTTAACCAGAAAACTCTCTTCACTATAATTGTGTTTGTACCTAGAGGTTCTAGATGACTATAACATATTGCTGATAAAGAAGGGAGAAAGAGGTAAAGTACGGTGTTTAAGCTAGTTTTTATGAAAAATTCCACTTTAATTATTATTCAATTACTTTAGCTTTCTTTTTGTATAATCTATAACATAGACTTTAAATTACCTGAATTAATGGTTGTCACACATTAGTTTTGTCTGTTCGTACCTTTGTGTATTTGAAAAATTCTGCTTAAAATAAAGGGAGAAAAAAGCCACTGTTTTTATTTTGTGGACCTCTCTTGTAAATGTCCAAATGTCCCAGGTTATTTTTTAAAAATATTTTTATTTATTTATTAGAGCATGAGCAGGGTGCTGGTGGCAGAGGGAGAGAGAGAAACAGACTCCTCGCTCAGCAGGGAGCTCAATGAAGCAGGGCTAGAACCCAGAACCTTTGGAATCGTGACCTGAGTCTAAGGCAGATGCTTAAGTGATTGAGCCGCTCAGGCTGGCCGGCCGGCTGGCTGGCCTGCCTGCCTGCCTTCTTTCCTTTTCTCAGGAGGTGGCTATTTTAAGAAGATAAAAAGAACCTGACTAAACTGAAGTTACATTATAGAAAAGTTTTTTTTTCTTATTAGTCCCTTAAAATATGAATTCACAAAATTTGAAGCTACAAAAATTTTTATTTATCCTAAGTTCTTAGGAAAAAAACATTGTATCAAGAAAGTATACTTAAAGGATACTCTGTTTAATTAAATGCCAAATTCTTCACATTGATTTTCAGGTATATTAAATTCTTCTTTATCTAGATTGTTTAGTGACTATAATTTCTGATTAATTACCAGTTGTATTAATTTTCTATCACTGTCATAACAAATTACCACATACTTAGTGACTTAAAAAACATACATGTATTTTATAGTTCTATGGGTCACAAGTCTGATATAGATTTCATTGGGCTAAAATCAGTGTGTTGACAAGTTTGCTTTTCTTGTGATTCTGGGTGAGAATCTGCTTCCTTGTCTTTTCCAGCCTCTCGAAGTTGTTTATATCCTTGTATCATGATTTCCTTCTTTTATCTTCCAAGTCAGCAATACCAGCCTTCTTACATTTCCATTTTCTTTTACCTCTTCTTCCATTGCCCTTTCTGGCCACTACTTTTAAGAACACATATAATTAGATTGGACCAGCCTAGATAATCCAGGATAAATCTGATTCTCCTATTTTTTTTGTTTGATTTCCTTCTATGTCTTTATTGATTTCTTTTTCTCATTTCACTTATAAATTTTGGTGATTCTTTCCATATTCCTCAAGTTTAATAGTTTGCCCTTTGTTCTTCCTTTATATTCATACCTTGAGAAAATTATTCCTTTGCTTCCATCTGAATTATTTTCCCAAATTTACCTTCAGAGTGAAAGTCTGGTCTTGTATTTCCTGTATTTCCTGTATTTCCAGATTTCAACCTGAATTATGTTCTCATCTTTTTGAAAAGTTCTGTACAGTTTCATATTTAATTATGTGATTATGTATAATACCTATCTGCTCCTTTGGTCTTACAGACTTTATGTAATTTGTTTACTCCATGAATATTTCCTACTTGATAGGGGTTTAATTCTCTTTTTGGATCAGAAGTCTTTTCTCAGATGCTTCATAAATGCTTGTTTCTTGATTTATTTGATGATCAAGAAAATTTTTCATTCTGTCTACTAACATCTAATATTTTAAACGTCTTCCTGAAAAAAATTTTCCGTTTTGGTGGTTGTGCCCCTCTTTGCTGTAATATTTGTATTGAAATATCTTGTATTTCCCTGATTTTTCCTTCTTGTTGTCAGCCACAAAAAACAAAACTAGAATTGATCTCACCTTTCTGTTAGATTCTTTTCTTACGTATTGGGATGAAATGAAGTTACTACTGGTACCAAACCTTTACATTAGCTATGATTGCTTGCCATATTCATTGTTTCTTTTCAGTCTCTTTTTTCTTTTTAAATTCTATTCACAAAAATAATGTTTTTCCTTCATATAGGAACATCTTTTGAAACTTCATTTTAGGGCAGCTCGGATGGGGTTTAGCGGTTTAGCGCTGCCTTCAGCCCAGGACATGATCCTGAAGACCCGGGATCGAGTCCCACGTCAGGCTCCCTGCATGGAGCCTGCTTCTCCCTCTGCCTGTGTCTCTATGCCTCTCTTTCTCTGTGTGTCTCTCATGAATGGATAAATAAAATCTTTTAAAAAAAGAAAACTTCATTTTAAATCTCTTCTTTCAAAAATTAGATTGACAAAATCATGACCATTCAAAACAGAAAAACAGTGGTTACCTTTTTTTTTTGACTTGGGACATTGGTCAGTAGTTGGAAGAAGCCACATACTTTTCCTTTTCAGAATGTACTCAGAATGTACATTTTTTTGGGCTCAGAAGTATATGTTCTCAAGCTATGAAAGGTTTACATTTAACTGACAGAAACAGATCTTATTGAGAACATTTGACTTAAAACAAAAAGGAGATGAAAGAAGCCTACAGAATAAATTTAAGACATAATTGAAAGGGTTTTTTTTTTTTTTAATCTGTTGTGATTTTCTGAAAACTCTGGTTCCATAGATTGTAAATTTTTTTTTATTTTCTTTAATTTAGGAAGCAAAAAAAATAGTACCAATGTTCCTTATACAGTGTATCAGAAAAAAGATAAGAAATCTAAAAAGAAGCATTTTCCTAGTGGGTCCAAGAAGAATAAGCTTATACCTGATGAAGTGACTTCAACTATTACAAGAAGTCGAAGAATTTCCCGGCGCCCATCTGATTGGTGGGTGGTAAAATCAGAGCAGAGTAAGTATTTTATTTAAATGATGTTCATGGAGAGCTCCAAAAAGTCATTGTATAGGAGGCTTTATGTTTGATTTATACTCCCATTTTCCACAGAAAATCTAATGAGGACAAAGTTAAATTGGGTCATTGATGGAAATATTAAATCAATTAAAGTGTAAAGATATTGGGCTCTACTATATACTATATTCTAGATATAAGGATATAGCTGTGGAAAAATAAACTGCTCTCATGGGACTTACATTTAAGTAAAGGAAGACCAGCAATATAGATGTATAATTCATGCAGCGATAGGTAATAAAAATAAAGCAGATAAATGATAGAGATGAGAAGTAGATGGCAGAAGTAGGGGTAGGTAAGAAAATAGAATACTGTTCTTATAAAAGGTGTAATAAGAGTCCATTTTGATCTTTCAGAGAAAATATCTTAGAAAAAATGAAGAGGGGAACCATACAAATTAACTTGGTGTGTAACATTTCAGACTAAGAGAACAGTATTTGTAAAAGTGCTAATGGAGCATACTTGGCATGTTTGAGGAATTCAAGAAGGCCAGTATGGCTAAAGATGAGTAAGCCAGGAGAGATGAAGTCAGAGAGGCAGACTGGGATAGAGAGTTTAGATGAAGTGTATTGGGAAGCTACTGGAAGATTTTAAGCAGTAAAGTGACTTGGTTGAGTCTTCTTTTAAAAGATTTTCTTACTGCTATATAGAGAAGAAACTAGGGCATGGGCACTAGGTAAGAGATTGTAAGAGGGAAGAGATGAAAAGTGTTTGGATTTGGTACTAACGGAGAGAGAACCAGGAGTCTAGGATGACTCAGACTTAGTTTTGCCCGAACAAATAGAATATTCGAGCTCTATTGTTTACTGAGATGAGGAAAAGTATGAAAGAAGCAGATATGGGAAGGATGTCAAGATTTCAGGTTGTAATAAATTAATTAGATATCAAAGTAGATATATTGAGGAAATAGCTTGGTAAATGAATTTAAAGTTAGGGAGAAGGATTTGGGAGGATGTATAATTAGGGACCTAACAATATATAGATGATTTTTAAAACTTTAGGACTGTTTGAAATCACCTAATGATACAATGAACCTGGAGAAGAAAGCCAAGGATTTAGTCCTGGGAGACTAATCAGGAGTCAAGATGAAAAGGTAGATCCATCCACCAAAAGGTACTAAACAGGAACAGTAAGATTAAAGGAAAATGAAGAGCACTTAGGTTTATGGAAGCAAAGTAATGAAAGCATTTTAAGGATTGAGTGATGAACTCTTAAATACTGCTGATGTCTTGAAGTAGATGAGAGTTAAGAAATGACAATAGAATTTTGGCCACATGGAAGTTGTTGGTCACTTTGATAGAAATGGTTTCTGTGGAATGATAGATCAAAAGCCTGATTCAGGTGGTTTTAAGAGAATAGGAAGTGAGGAAGGAGAGATAGTAAGATAAGGGAGCATAGAGATGTGGGGTCAAGGAAAGGTCTTTGTGTTTTTGGTAATTTACAGGATGTTACATCAATTTATCTGCTCATTTAAAATAACCTCATAGAATGTAGGGGAGGGAGAACCCTCTTGTACTGTTGGTGGGAATACAAACTGGTGCAGCCACTGTGGAAAACGGTATGGAGATTCCTCAAAGAGTTAAAAATAGCTGTGATCCAGCAATTGCATTACTAGGTATTTGAACCCAATGAAATACTAATTCAAAGGGATACATGCACTCCGATGTTTATAGCAGTGTTATTTACACTTGCCAAATTATGGAAGCAGCCCAAGTGTCCATCACTTATGAATGGATAAAGAAGCCTGGAGGTGATCACCTAGACACCGTCTACCTAGTAAGTACTAAAATTCCAGACTCCCTGAAGGAAAGCAAGTATTTGACATAAACCGTATTTTTTGCAAAGCAGTTTAGGCGCACTAAGCCACATTTATCAGTTAGGAAATAATGGGAACCCTCCAAAATTTGAGTTCCCACATGCTAGTCAAGAGGTAACTTTGCAAGCAGGTCTTTCTAAAGATGACATTCTTCGGTCTGCTATACTATCTCTTCTCTGTACAACGTGAAACATTTATTGTTTTGGAAACATTTTTAATCTTTTAAAGTAAGTAATCATGAGAAGATGGTAGAAGATTAAAAATGAAAAAAGAATATTTACATTTGCAGAATCTGTTGTCTCTGGTATTTAGATCAAGTGAGAGTAGAACAAATAGGGCACTACATCTGAGGCATTGTTGCTATGAATTTTTGAGTCATTGGGATCCTTGATTGATAGTAGAAAGAGATATTCTGTTGTAGCCTTCCTTGGATTTTGGACTTAGATCTGGGTTTAAATTACGATTTCTCCACTTTTCAGTTATTTTGTTCAGTTTCTTATTTTGTAACATTATTACAAATCCTTCTACCTCTGTAGAAGGAGTAAGTGGCATGTAGTTAGTATATAAAATATTATCAACTCCTGTTACTATTTTTTTAAAAGATTTATTTATTTATTTTATGATAGACATAGTGAGAGAGAGGCAGAGACACAGGCAGAGGGAGAAGCAGGCTCCATGCTGGGAGCCCGACGCCGGACTCTATCCTGGGACTCCAGGATAGTGCCCTGGGCCAAAGGCAGGCGCCAAAGTGCTGAGCCACCCAGGGATCCCCTCCTGTTACTATTTTGATGAACTCACCTTTCTGCCCCAGGTGCCTGAAACTGTACTATGGCAGATGAGCATGTAAATATATAGGTAAATAAAAATCTACAAAGCTTGGATAAGTTTTCTAGAACTCTGAGACTTACCAATACTTCTTCTGATAGAAAAAGAAAGTCTGAAACTCAAAAAAGCAATATGACTTGCAACCTAAAGTCATAGGCCTTTGTGCTAGAACTGGAAAACAGTAGAACTCAAGTTTTCTGTCTGTTGATCCATTCATTGCTTATTTCCCTAGTAAGCAACCAAACTGCCTATATAAATGTGGCCCCGCTGCTTTTTCATGTATGTTGAGAAACATCAAGTGCCCACTCTGAGGCAGGAATGGTGTTAGGCAAGGCCCAATACTAGAGTGAAGCAAGTGAGTAGCAAAGAATGAGAAATTTGCAGAAGCACTTGGTCTCAGGGTTGTGTGAGTTCAGATTCAGTGTTTGTATGATTCTGAGAGTGAGCACCTTCTTAAATTTTCCAAACTCATTAAGTTTTTTTATGATGAGAACTTTAAGTTTTACTCTTTGGTATTCATTTTGTAATATATACATATATAAAATTATTATATTGTGTATCTTAAACTTATACAATGTTATATGTCATTTATATCTCAGTAGAACTGGAAAAAAAATTGCTTCCCTACAGTCCTGCTCCTGGTGTTAGGCATTCGGAATGTAAAAGAGCAATTTTGATCTTAGGAGTTGTCAGTATGCTGGAAGAGAGAGATAAGTAAACAGTTAGATGACTAATAAATACTATCAAAGAGTTGAGAGAGAGCTACTTAATTTAGGGATGGGAATTAGGGAAAGCTTCCTGAAGGATGAATTAGCAGTCAACTGAGTGAATGGGGTGAGAAAGAAGGATGGAATGTTTCAGTAGAGTAGCATCTGGAGATTAGAGTTTAACCTTTTAAAAATTGTTTTATCAGAGTTATTTGGAGGGCTTGTTAAAACACAGATTATTGGGCTCTACTCAGAGTTTTTGTTTTTGTTTTTTGTTTTTTTTTTTTTTACTCAGAGTTTTTGATTTAGTAGGTCTGAAGTGAAGCCTGAAAATTTGCATTTCAAACTAGTTCTCAAGTGATACTGATCCTGCTGGTCCAGGGAACAACCTTTTAAGATGCAGTGCTTTAGAGAAATGCAAGTAGTTCAGCATTGCCGGATTTTTTTGGTTTGTTTATTTGACAGCGAATGTTAAACATTTTTGATTAATGAAATAAATAGGTGTAGAAATAAATAATTAAAAATATTTGGGCTTAATCCTTAAGTTACAGATAATCACTAAAAGATTTTAGCAACATTGTCATGATCCAACTTGTGTTTTCCTAAGATGATTCTTGAAGCAGTGTGAAGACTGGATTGAAGAATGGCAAGACTAGAGAAAGGGAGACTAACAGGCTGCTTTAATGATCCAGTTAAGAAATGTTGAGGATCCCTGCAGGAGAGCTATGGAAGAAGTAGATTTGAGAGACAGTAAGAATGTAGAAATGACAGAATTAGGGGATTGATTGTGAGTAGGTACAGGAGTCTTCGATGATTCAGATTCCTGATGTAGATATCTGGGTCAATAGTTACACTTTTCATTAAGATAGGAACTAAAACCAGAGGGGAAGATTTAGGAGAGAGTTGTAGGTGAATATTATACCAGTATCTACATAGTAATTACAGTTTAAGGGTAGAAGGGTCCCTCAAAGTAGGTGCATAGAGTGAGAAGCTGAAGCTGGAGCCTTGGGAAATAACCAGATCTTAAGGATGGCCCAAAGAGTAGTGGGTAGAGACACAGAAGGTGGTTTTGGAAGCCTGTGATGAATTTAAAGGGGCTGGTGCATATACCTAAAAACTGAAAACCTGTACAGTATATGAATTTAATTTGAAAACAAACATAGCTTATGAGATTGGTGTGTGTGTGTTTACATCTAAGTAAATAATGTTGGTATTTCAGTGAGCTCAATAATCTAGATAAACATTATGCTAACTTTAGGTTATCATTGACTCTTCCAGGTCTTGTTTATAGCAATTCTCCAAGAAGAAATGAATTGTCATTGTCTTACAACTGTAGACAAAAACTTGCTGAAAAACTAAATCAGTCATCTAAGAATACTAAGGAAAAAACTATCCCATTTAAAGAGCGGGAGATAACTACTTCAGGCAGCTCAGGAGCACAGGAGTTTTTAAATGCTAAAGATTCTGGAAGAATTACTGACCATGATGAAATTTCTGGTTGTTGCCAGAATGAGTCATTAGAAAGTGATGAGGAAGACCTGGTTACGAAGAAAAATCATTCTGGGTAATGTCTGTTATGTATACAATATAGTTATTTTTGTTGTTTAGCATTTAATAGTTTGTCAGTGTCATTTAATCATTTGTGAAGAAGTAAGAAGTTCTGCTGTCTGACAAACCTGGTTGTAAATCCATGCTCATCTGTTAGTTAGGGGTTGCCCCAGCACAAAGTAGTACTCTGCATTTGTTTCCTCATATTAAAATCGGGACTATTATGTAGTACATGGCATGTGAGTGATACATTTAAAAGGTAAGTATTATTGTCACTTACAAGTTTTTTTTTTAAGTTTTTTTTTAAGGTGGTAAAAGCACATAAAATTTACCATTTTAGTTATTTTTAAAAATGTATTTT
The DNA here is from genome assembly GCF_048418805.1 of Vulpes vulpes. Classification (NCBI taxonomy): domain Eukaryota; kingdom Metazoa; phylum Chordata; class Mammalia; order Carnivora; family Canidae; genus Vulpes; species Vulpes vulpes. The sequence continues at coordinate 66,339,680 of NC_132781.1, forward strand.
ATATTTTAATTCCAGTATAATTAACTATCTTAGTAATTTTTTTAAAAGATCTTATTAATTTATTTAAGAGAGAAAGAGTGAGAGAGAGAGAGAGAGAGAGAGAGCGAGCAGGAGCAGGGGGGAGGGGCAGACAGAGAGGGAGAAGCAGGCTGAGCAGGGTGCCAGAGGCGGCGGAGCTCCATCCCAGGACTCTGGGATCATGAATTGAGCGGAAGGTAGATACTTAACCAGCTGAGCCAACCAGGTGCCCCTTAGTCATTTTTAATGTCTAGTTTGATTTGCTTCCTTTTGAGTGAGGTTAATGTGGTTTCAGTAATTGGGAATGTATCTTAATACTTCTTCTCCTCAGGTGATAATAGTCAACATACTTTGAGTGATTATTTGTGCCAAGTATTTGCTAGGAACTTTCAGTGAATTTTCATCAGTCCTAACAACCTAGTGAGTTAGGTATTGTTCTTGCATATTTTTGTTTATTGACATAGTATTTATTCTTTCATTTACTCAACAAATAATATATATATGAGAAACTGCAAGGTGCTAGGGGTTTATGAAAATAAATGATCATAGTGCCCTAAAGCATAGTAGTATATGTCATTGTAGTACCAAAAAAAAAAAAAAAAAATCCTATACACATTCTAACTTTTTCACACCATTTTCATACAACTTTTCAATTTCTTTATATTTCAGATTAAAAAAAAAAAGTAAAACCCCTGATTCCCTCATGATTTCACTTAAGAAATAAAACATAGTGACCACTGAAATCCCATGTGTACTTTTGCTGAGCCCATTCTCATGGATATTTTTATACTTTTTCTACATGTACATGTATATATGAACAGCAGTGGTATGGTTTTAAAAGTTTATAAAAATGGTTTCATTAGTATACACATCCTTCTGTGACTTGCTTTTTTTTCCACAGTTCATTTTAAGATTATTCATGTTGATAAATGATTTATTTTTATTCCTTTATAAAGAGTGGAGGTTGGCAAACTTTCTTAAAGGGCCAGAGAGTAAATATTTTAGACTTTGCTGGCCAAGAGGCAAAATGGAAATAGTTATCTAGATAAATAACCATTTAAGATATAACTTTTAAAAATATACAAACCATTCTTAACTCTCATTATATATATATAAAAAAAACAAGTGGTTGGTTGATTTATAGTTATTACCTTGTATGGTTATATGAAAATGTTTAATCTCTCCCCTTTTTTTGTACTTCACTCCTTTTTATTGTAAGTAATGTACCACTTTTTATTCATTCATTGAAGGGTGAGCATTTGAGTTGTTTCCACGTTTATTTTTTATTTTTTTAATTTTTTTAAATATTTTATTTATTTATTCATAGAAACACAGAGAGAGAATGAGAGGCAGAGACACAGGCAGAGGGAGAAGCAGGCTCCATGCAGGGAGCCTGACGTGGGACTTGATCCAGGGTCTCCAGGATCACGCCCTGGGCTGCAGGTGGCGCTAAACCGCTGCGCCACCGGGGCTGCCCCACTTTTATTTTTTAAAATGATAATTTTTATTTATTTTCAGATGTGATTCTTTTTCTTCAGGTATTAACACTGTGTTATATTTTCAGGTATACAATGTATTTATCTAGTCTCTTGATAATTCATCACTCTGAAAAAAGATTTTTGCCTGTACATACATTTTATACATGTTTCCTTGAGCAAATGTGTAAGAGATTCCTTGTAGTAGTATATATAGGAGAAATAGAATTAATAAATTTTAGGGTATGTACATGTTTAACCTGTCCTAATACTGCTGCATCATTCTCAAAATTGGATGAGCTGATGTATAACCCCATAGCAAGGTAAGAGAATTCGTTTTTTTAAAAATTCATTTGAAAGAGAGAGTGAGCGAGCAAGTGAGAGCTCAAGCAGAGGAGAGGGTCAGAGGGAGAGGGAGAAGCAGACACCTTGCTGAGCAGGGTACCTGACTCAGGACTCTGTCCCAGGACCCTGGGATCATGACCTGAGCCGAAGGCAGACCCTCAACTGACTGAGCCACCAGGTGCCCAAAGGTGTGAGAATTCTTATTGTCCCATGTACTTATTGAAATGTGTTGGTGTTAGACTTGTTATTTTTTGACAGTGTAGTGGGGTATACTTCTGGATTTAATTTGCATTTCTCTAATTATTAGTGAGGTTAAATAGTTAAATATCTTTCATTTGCTTTTTGTTCATTTTTAAATGAATTGCCTCTTTGTAAGTTGCTTGGCTCAGTTTTCTATTTTTTAGAAACTCTATTTTGGCTTGTAATCCTTAATGGGTCACATGTATTAATGTCTTTTATACAGAAGACATAATTTTATTTATTTATTTGTTTATTTTCAGAAGACATAATTTTAATTTACAGTTAAGGCTGTACATTAAACAGCCTTGGGGGTTAGGAGCCCTGACCCCCACACAGTCAGAAATTTGCTTATACCTTTTGTCTTCTTAAAAATGTAACTATGTACTTACTGTTGACTCGAAACCTTACTGAAAGCATAAACAATTAGCACATATTTTATATTTTACATGTATTATATGCTATATTCTTAAAATCTAGAAATAGAAAAGAAAGTGTTATTAAGAAAATCATAAAAAAAAAAAAAAGAAAATCATAAGGAAGAGAAAAAACATTTTCAGTATTGTGTATATTGAAAAAAATCATGGGTAAGTGGACCCGCACCCTTTAAACCTGTGTTGTTCAAGGATCAGCTATAGAATTTATCAGACTTTTTGAACATTTGCTTTTTGTATTGATTCCAAGATCATAAAGATCTATTTTTCTATATTTTCTTCTCAAAACTTTAACTTGCGGGATGCCTGGGTGTCTCAGCAGTTAAGTGTCTGCCTTTGGCCCAGGGCGTGATCCTGGAGTCCTGGGATTGAGTCCCACATCGGGCTCCCTGTAAAGAGCCTGCTTCTCCCTCTGCCTATGTCTCTGCCTCTCTCTCTCTGTGAGAGAGAATAAATAATAAAATCTTTAGATAAATAAATCTTTCATGAATAAAATAAATCTTTAAAAAACTTGCTTTTTTATTTTATTTTATTTTATTATTTTTTTTAAACTTGCTTTTTTAGTATTTACTTCTTTAAATCATCTGTAATTTATTTAGGAAATGTAAATTCTTTTTTCCCTATGTAGATAATCAGTTTATTGAATAGTATGTTTCCCCCCCACTGATTTGTAATGACCTTTCTGTCTTTTATCAGATTTCCATATTTATATCAGCTTGTTTCTTATTTATTTGCATAAGATTCCTGAGAAGTGGATAGTACAGGTATTAGCTCCATTTTTATAAATGAGGAAGGGCTACATAGATTAAATAGTGTGTCATTAGATACCTAGGCCTTCTAACTAGTAGTCCAGTAGTTTTTACTTGAATGTATTAATAAAATAAATCCAAGTTTTATTAAATAAGGCAGATGAGCCTTAGTTATAGGTTGAGAGAAATGTTCAGGTAAAAAGTGATTTACATTGAGTTATAAAATTTGAGCTAGTATTCCTACAACAAACCTTACCTTTTGTGTTAAATGAGGAGTTAGCCTAATTAGAAATAATCCAAAGTTGATAGTTGCTAAAATGTTTGCTGAAGAAAACCTATTAGGTATCTGAATTCATAGACAGATCTTTGAGACATTTGTTTCATCAGGATATATGATCATTAAGCTACTTTATACACACAGAAGAGCAAACATGTGTTTTGGTATTCTCCCTGTCATAAGGTGAAAAGGTAAATCTTTGTGGTTACCCAGTGGTCCTTATGGAAACTTCAAAGATAATTTGGGTATAAAATACATATTAACAGTTGTATGGTTCTGTATTTAGGAAAGTTAGACAAAAAAACTGGTCAGAGAAAACTGGGTATTACATTAAAATATGAATAGATCATGGGTGCCTACAGGGAGGCAGATGATTGGTCCCTTTTCATGATGATAATATTTAAAACATGCATCAGTAACAAGAGTAAGCTCTTTTAGAAGGAAGGAGCTTGGGTCATCTGGGTGGCTCAGTGGTTGAATGTCTGCCTTTGGCTCAGGTTGTGATCCCAGGGTGCTGGGATTGAGTCCCACATCAGCTCCCTACAGGGAGTCTGCTTCTCCCTCTGCCTATGTCTCTGCCTCTCTGTGTCTCTCATGAATAAATAAATAAAATCTTAAAAAAAAAAAAAAGAAGGCGCTTATGTCAAAAATGGCTTAACGGATGCCAGAAGAGATTAGGTTTTATAATATTTTTTGTTCATCATTGGTAAGCTCTTTAAAAACTGTAAATCTTAATATACATTTATATGTGTATACTTAAACATATGTACATGTATAAGTACAAGGAAAATGTTAAGTTTTGGCATCAGTTTTAACTTGAACTTATTGTTAAATAAAATAGTATATAATTTGTATTAACCTAACCTTATCATTAAATAAGATAGTATATAATTTGTATTGATTTTACCTTTTTTCCTTTTTTAAAAAATTCAATTTGCCAACATAGAGTATAACATCCAGTGCTCATCCCATCAAATTGATTTTACATTCTTAATAAATTGTAAGAATTGATTTGATATATAAACATATTCATTACTTTGTGTATACATTTGTATTTCTCCGTAATTGTTTTATTTAGTGTAGTGCCAAGATTTTTCAACCTCTAAGCAATCAACTTTTGTTTCCTCTGGCCATAGGGATATATGAATGTAGGTAGTCAACTAGTATCTATCTAATGCTCTGTCCAAGTACATGTAACATAAACCTTTTAACGTTTTCATAATGGCTAACATGAATTGTATATTAGCATCTGAAGGAATTGCTTCATTTTTAGTCTGTTTAACTGATGGTCATTTAAAAATGTATGAGACAGGAGTAAATTAAAACTATGTTTAGAAACCAGTTTTGTGGGGATCCCTGGGTGGCTCAGCGGTTTGGTTGCTGCCTTCAGCCCAGGGTGTGATCCTGGAGACCCGGGATCAAGTCCCCTGTCAGTCTCCCTGCATGGAGCCTGCTTCTCCCTCTGCCTGTGTCTCTGCCTCTCTCACTCTCTCTGTCTCTCATGAATAAATAAATAAAATCTTAAAAAAAAAAAAAAAGAAAAGAAAAAGAAACCAGTTTTGTATTTTTTATCTTAGGAATTGTCCATGGATCCAAAAATTAATTGTTAACATAATTCAATATTAATCTAAAGTCTTAAAGCTAACTAAGGGGTTTGAAAACACAATTTAGCTTGATACTTTGAGTTCTTATAATTTATGGCACTATAAAAATTCTGGGATGATTGGGTAGCTCAGTTGATTGAACCTCCAGCTCTTGTTTTGGGCTCAGGTCATGATCCTGGGGTCGTTGGGTAGAACCCCACCATGGGCTCTGTGCTCAGTGAGGAATCTGCTTCCCTCTGCCCCTCCCCCCACTTGTGTGCTCTCTTTCTCTCAAATTAAATTTTTCTTTAAAAAAAAAGAATTAATTGCTTTTTAAAAAAAGACGTTACCAGGGCACCTGGGTGACTCAGTCAGTTGAGTGTCCAACTAATGCTTTCAGCTCAGGTCATGATCTCATGGCTTGTGGAATTGAGCCCCACATGTTGAGTGGGGAGTCTCCTTGAGATTCTCTCCCTCTGCTCTGCTACCCCCCCCCCCGTTTGCGTTCTCTTTCAAATAAATAAATGAATGTTAAAAAAAGACATTATATTGTCTATTATTATTATTTAACTTAGTTGGGCACATAATTTTATATTTTGTAATGTTCAAAGATGTTATTTGTACCATTCGTACCAGGAGAGGAATTTTAGGAATTAAAACTTACTAGGATTTGTGGGATAAAATAAATTTAAACCTTTTTAATACTAGAATATTATGTGATACACCCATATACATACACACACATACACATGTTGAAATCAGAGAGGAGATGGGTAATAGTTTTTAAGCCGAAATTGATTAATTTGTCTAAGGCATCTAGCTTTTTTTTTTAAATTAAGGCATCTTCCTGATTAGAAATGTTACGACTTACTTCTCTCTACAAGTATGTAACGATACTGAAACTTTTAACTTAAGTGTTATTTTTTGTTTTTTTTATAACCATGAGCATTAATAAAAGCTAACTTCCTTCTTCCCTGTTAAAACTTTTGGGAACAAAAGTTTAAGGGCTAGAGGACTTAAATCATAAACAGTTTCCACTGAGTTTCCTTCATTTAAATTTATGGAATCACTTAATTTCTGTATTATTTCTTTAAGTCGGATGGAGCAGAAGCTCATTACAGTAGACTTAAAATTCACTCATGAAATGTTCACAACTCAATGGTTTTTAAATATATTCACAGGAAGGTGCAAACCATCAACATAGTCCATTTTGGAGCATTTTCAGCACTTCACAAAGAAGCCAGTGCCCTTTAGTTAGCATTTCTGTAGTCCCTCTTCCACTGCTTTAAGCAGCCACTAATATAATTTTTGTTTGTATAGATTTTACGTTTTGGATTTTAATCTGAATGAAATCCTGTAGTATGAGTTTTTTTGTATTGGCTTCTTTCTGTTTGGATATTTTCTTTCTTTTTTTTTTCCCCATGGGCTTGAACTTATGACCCTGAAATCAAGACCTGAGCTGAGGTCAGTTACTTAACCTCCTGAGCCACCCAGGTGCCCCCTGTTTGGATATTTTCAGGTTTCATTCATGTTGTAGCATGTATCAGTACTTTATTACTTTTTAGGACCAAATATTTTACGGTTTTGCCATGTTTTGTTTATTTGGTCATTCGTTGATGGACATTTGGGTTCTTCCTTTTAGCTCTTGTGAATAATGTTGGCATAAACATTTGTGTAACAGGTTTCTATGTGAACATATGTTTCGTGTCTCTTGGACATATACTTAGGATTGGAATTGCTTAGTCATATGGTAACTCTATATTTAAATTGTTTGAGGTACTGCAAGACTGTTTTCCAAAGCATCTGCACCATTTTACATTTCTACCAGCAGTGTATGAGGATTCTAGTATTTCTACATTCTTGCCAGCAGTTGTTACCATCTGACTTTGATTCTAGCTATCCTAATTGGTATGAAAGTGGTATCTCATTGTGGTTTCATTTGCATTTCCCAGATGACTAATGATGTTGAGCATCTTTTCGTGTGTTTATTTATTCATCACTTGCACATCTTTAGAAAAAGATCTGTTCAGCCTAATTTTTAGTCGGATTGTCTTTTTTTTTAAATTATGTTGTAAGAAAAAAAATTATGTTGTAAAAGATCTTTATATATTTTGGATACAAGTCTCTTGTCAAATAAGGGATTTGCAGGTATTTTCTCCTTTGGGTTGTTTTTTTGCTTCTTCATGGTGTCCTTTGAAGCTCATAAGCTTTTAATTTTTATAAAGTCCAATCTATTTTACCATTTTGTTGTTTATACTTTTGATGTCATATCTAAGAATCCAAGTTCATGAAGATTTGCCTCTATCTTTTCTTCTAAGAGTTTTATAGTTTTAACTCTCTTACATTTAGGTCTTTCATCCATCTTGCTAATTTTTATATATTCTGTGAAGTAAAGGTTTCACTATTCTTCTCCATGTTGACTATCCAATTGTCCCATTAGTGTTTGTTGAAAAGACTTGTTTTCCCCATAGAATGATCTTGACACCATTATTGAAAATCAGTTGACCGTAATATATGAGAGTTTCTTTCTGGGTTCTCAATTTTTTCCTTCTTGATCTGTGTATCAGTTCTGGGTCTAGTACTATACTGTTGTGATTACTTACCATTGCTATGATGAGATTTGAGATCAAGAGGTATGAGTCCTTTTTATTTTTCCTTTTCAGAATTGTTTTTACTATTATGGGTTCCTTGCAATTCCATATACATTTTAAAATCAGCATGCCAATTTCTACGAAGACTTCATTTGACATTCTGATACGGATTGCATTGGATTTGTGTATCAGTTTGAGGGAACATTGCCATTTTAACAATAAATATATTGACACATGAACATGTGATATTTTTCCATTTATTGAAATCTTTAACTTATTGCAAGACTGTTTTCAGAGTATAAGTTTTATACTTCTTTTGTTAAATCATCCCTAAGCATTTTATTTGTTTTGATGGTATTGTGAAAGGAATTGCTTTTTATTTATTTTTTTAAAAGATTATTTATTTATTTTTTTTTTCAGAGAGAGAGAGAGAGAGAGAGAGAGAGAGAGAGAGAGAGGCAGAAACACAGGCAGAGGGAGAAGCAGGCTCCATGCAGGGAGCCTGACGCGGGACACGATCCTGGGTCTCCAGGATCACACCCTGGGCTGAAGGTGGTGCTAAACCGCTGCGCCAACGGGGCTGCCCAGGAATTGCTTTTTAAATTTTATTTTTGGATGTTCATTGCAAGTGTATGGAAATACAATTAATATTTGATCTTGTATCATGCAACCTTGCTAAAGTCATTTATTAGTTTTGATAGCTTTTTAGTGGATTTCATAGGATTTTCTGAGTACAAAAACCATATCATTTGTGAATAGAGATACTTTTACCCTTCTTTTCAAATCTCGTATTTATTTATTTTATATTGCCTAATTGCCCTGGCTAAAATCCTTAGTACAGTGTTTAATAGAAGTGGCAACAGCAGACTTCTTTGTCTTGTTCCTAAATTTTAAAAGGAAAGCATCCATTCTTTCACCATTTAGTATGTTGCTAGCTGTAGGTTTTTCATATATCCTCTTTATCAGGTTGAGGCAGTTCCCGTCTAGTTCTAGTTTGTTGGGTGTTTCTATAATAAAAAGCTATTTGATTTTGTGGAATGCTTTTTTTTGTTTTGTTTTGCATCTTTTGGTATGATACGATTTTTGTTTCTTACTCAGATGATATATTAATTGGTTTTAGTATGGTAGACCAAACTGCATCTCTGGTATAAATCCCATTTGGGCACGATGGGACCAAATGGGACATATAATTCTATTTATACATTGTTAGATTTCTTTTGCTATTACGTTGTTGAGTTTTTTTGGTCTCTGGTTTTCTTGTGACATCTTTGTTGAGTTTTGGTATCAAGATAATCCTGGCTTCATAAAATAAGAAGTTCTCTTCTGTCTTTTGAAAGAGTTTGTGAAGAATTTGTATTCTTTGAATGCTTGGTAGAATTCATCAGTGAAACCATTTGGGCCTGGGCTTTTCTTTCTAGGGAGTTTTTTTGATTACTGATTCATTCTCTTGTTACAGGTCTTTTGGGATTATTTCTTCTTGAATCAGTTTTGGTAATTAGCATATCTTTAGGAATTTTTCCACTTCATCTAGGTTATCTAATTTGTTGATGTATAATTGTTCATAATATTCTCTTATAATCCCTTTTATTTCTTTAGACTCTGATCATAGGACCTAGAGGAATAGTAGAACCTTCAGAAATAAAATATCAAAGCATACTCGAAAGTTTGCATGCTCTTTAGTTATGTCGCATGCAAATTTCTTCCTCAAGTATAATAAGAGTAGGCTGTTAGAATGAGTCAAGAAACAAAGTAAAACGTAGGGCTTAGAAAGGTGAGAAAAGTTGTAGTATAGTTTGGGAATAGTACATCCTATATGCATATATAGGAGATAAACTAATTAGATGTTAGCTATTAAAGAGATGAGCCTGAGTGCCTCTTAGCCCCCTACTGTTCCTCAATAGGCTGGATAGGGGTGTCAAAGAAAACAGTTTCAGTTGTTTGTGGATTTTCAAAAAAAAGATAAATGTGTAAAATAGATTATATCCTGCCTGTAGGTAGTGTCTCCCTGTGTTCTCCTGTCATCACTTCCATCTTAGGCCAGGTGTCTACCAGTTTTCTTATCAGAATTATTCTTAGTAGGTCCTAGAATCAAATTTCTTTTTCCTACTCTAGTAAGTCCTAAGACCTGAACAGGATTATCTGATATTTGTTACAGCCAGTATTATATTGTCTCCTCATTCTGTATTGTTTCTGGAAGAATATTTTATGGAGGAATGAAAACAATTTTACACTTTACATTTTTACAGAGGTATAGGAAATCCAAAGAAGCAAGATAATATGACCGCACAAAATGTTCATCTGAAGTCTCAGATCAAGGAATTTACATGCAAGACTCCAGCAGAATCTAACTTGGATTCTGGAGAGCCTAAGACTTCAGTTTTGGAAGGAAGGTATGTATATATCTGAAGTCATATACCCTTTTTTAAAATGAAGGATTGGTAAATTATAACAGATTCCCAAGACTTTTAAGTGATGGCTAAGATTTCTTTACTTTTTGGTTATGACTAGTAGGCCTATCCTGGATTCATAATAGAAGGAAAGGAATCTAGGACTAGGATAAGCTGAATTATCTCTGAGCAATTTCTGGACCATATTTTAAATTCCACTTGTTTTTTACTGTATTTTTTAACTAAGACAAGCTGATTTATTTCTAATTTTTTATGATTTAATTTTTATCAAGGGGTGTTGCTTGAGTTGACTTAAAATATGTAACTGATTCATGAAGCTTAAACGGTTATAAAATTCAGCATTTGTTTGACGGTTATAAGACTAAATTATAGATTGTTTTATGCATCATGTACATATATATTTGGTGACCTATAACATCAATGTTAGTTTTATAAGAAGGAAACCTTTGGCAGTTTTGGGAGAAAAATGATCATCAAGGTACATAATTAGATATATGTATTATAAACGCACAAATTTATGGTTTACTTTTTTATCTTAAAGTGGACCTTTCAGGATTAAGAATTATTTAACATCTGGAGAAAATAATTCTGATGTGGATGACAAGGAAGTTTCGGAAAGTTCAAGTAAGTTATTATTTATTGTCTGTTGTCTTGATATTTATGGCATTATGCATATAGAGTAAGGTGTGCTGTGTTTTATATAAATTATCACCAGTGGCAAATGTGAATTGAGTACTTACTCTTAAGAGCCTTACCAAATGTTTAGAGATTTGTAAGACCTTACACCTAGGTGACAGAGGGAGGAAGAGAAAGAATGACAGAGTGACAGTCCTTTCTTTGAGATAGAACATAATGAAATGTTTGACACTGAAAATATCTATTCTAGTATTTAAAAATGTTAAGGGGTGCCTGGGTGGTGTAGTCAGTTGGGCACCTGACTCTTGGTTTTGGCTCAGGTCATGATCTCAAGGGTAGTAGTAAGAGAGAGCCCAGCATCGGGCCCATGCTCAGTACAGAGTCTGCTTGAGACTTTCCCTGTGCCCCTGCTTGCCATGTGCTTTCTCTCTCTCTCTCAAATAAATACATCTTTTTTTTTAAAAAAACATGTTAAGCTGATAAGGGAATAAAGCAAGATAAGCCATTTATTAATTACTGTGGGTATATAATGGGTATATCATTTGATTATATCATTTTTTTCTGCCTTAAATATGTTTGAAACTTTAAAGTTTTTAAAGTTTTTGAAATGCCTCTTAATAGTTTTGTAACTTTTTATGCTGCCAAAGAAAGTGTGCTTGAAATATGATGTTTTACTATCTATTTTTTCTTCCTGATTCACTAATTCATTTTCCTTTTACTTATTTTTTTAAATTGGAATATCATTTTTTTTGAGAGAGAGACAGAGCACAGCACACACAGGTGTACCCACGAGCAGGGTTGGTTGAGGGGGGTTGCCAGGAGGAGAGACTCTTTTTTTTTTTTTTAAGGTTCGTTCATTCATTCATTCATTCATTCATCAGAGACAGAGAGAGAGGCAGAAACACAGGCAGAGGGAGAAGCAGGCTCTATGCAGGAAGCCTGACATGGGACTTGATCCCGGGTCTCTAGGATCACACCATGGGCTGAAGGCGGCTCTAAACTGCTGAGCCGTGTGGGCTGCCCCAAAAGGAGAGACTTAAGCAGACTTCTTGGAGCTACACATGGGGCTGATCTCACAACCTTGAGATTATGACCTGAGCTGGATATAAGAGTTGAATGCTCAACTGACAGAGCCACCCAATGCCCCTCTTTTTCCTTTTAATTTGCATCTCTTAAAAAAATAATAATAATTTGCATCTCTTGAAATGCTAGAAAGGTGGAATTTTTTTTTTTAAAGATTGTATTTTTAAGTAATCTCTATACCTAATGTGGGATTTGAGTGTAAAATCCCTGATAACAAAGAGTCATAGGCTCTACCAACTAAACCAGCCAGGCATCCCCTTTGCTTTTTCCTTTAAATTGTTTTTTTTCCCTGTGTTTAGATTTATTTTATTATTTTTCTCCTCTAAGTTGAATGCTTTCTGTAATTATTTTTCTATTTTTTATTTGATAATTTTTCATTTGAAAAAAAATTTCCTGATTATAATTTTGGCTTAATTTTTTAGCTTTTTATTAAAAAATTTTTTAAAGGATTTATTTAATTTTTTGGAGAGAATGTGAGCAGGATTGGGGCAGAGGGAGAGGGGAAAGAGAGAATCTGAAGCAGACTTTGTGCTGAGGGCAGAGCACCCACTTGGAGCGCGATCTCACAACCCTGAGATGATGACCTGAGCCAGAAAGAGTTGGACTCTCATTTCAGTGAGCCACCCAGGCACCCAATTTTATGGCTTTTTAAATGTTTTTTTTTGTTGTTGTTTTGTTTTTCTTTTAAAGATTTATTTATTTTAGAGAGAGAGAGAACATGAGCAGAGAGGGGGCAGAGGGAGAGAAAATCTCCATCAGACTCCTCGTTGAGTGCAGAGCCTAGTGTGGGTCTCGACCCCATGACCCTGAGATCGTGACCTGAGCCGAAGTTGAGAGTTGGACACTAAGCCAACTGAGCCACCTAGGCAGTCCCAAATGTTGTGTTCTTATTGTAGTGTACCATAAATTACAGTGATTTTTCTTTGACCTACAAGTTTTTTTAAAGAGTATATTTAATCAAGAACTTGGTCTCCAGAGTCTGGAACTTGGGGTTGAATCTAGCTCTACCACTTATTTACTATGTTATCTTGAGTAAAAAATTTCATTGCTCTTACATTTAACATTCTATCTGTAAAATGGGGATATCATTTCCAATCCCTTAGCTTTCTTGTTTAGTTTACTTATTAATTTATTTTTAAAGATTTTATTTATTTATTCCTGAGAGACACAGAGAGAGAGGCACAGACATAGGCAGAGGGAGAAGTAGGCTCCATGCAGGGGCCTGATGCAGGAGTCGATCCTGGGACTCCAGGTTCACACCCTGAGCCAAAGGCAAAGGTTTAAATGCTGAGCCACCCAGACGTCCCTCTTGTTTAGTTTAATATCTGGTTTGTGGTAGAACATAATGTTGGCTGTTGCCCTAAAGTGTTTTGTTCTTTGTTAAGAATTTCTAGTTTCATTTCACTGTTCTAGGGTACTTTGGCTTGTATTATAAATTTTTTGAAAAATAGACCTTTATTAAGGGTTTCTTTGTGTTCTATAGTATACTTAGAGCATATAAAATTCATGTAAGAATTTTATAATTCTCCCATGGGTGCTTGAAAAAAGAATATTCTTTTGCGTACATGTGTGGATTTAAAAATATCCACTTGTTTTATTGATATAAGTGGATATATATTTTTGAATATATGTAGCACTCTTAAATATTTTTTTAATTTTTAAAGATTTTTATTTATTTGAGAGACAATGAATGAGCACGAACGGGAGTGGGGTGGGTGAGGGAAAGGGAGAATTCAGACTCCTCATTGAGTAGGCAGCCTGAAGACTCGGGGCTCCATCCTAAGACCCTGAGATAATGATCTAAGCCCAAGGAGATGCTTAAACCCAAGCACCTCGGAATTTCTTAAATATTTATAGAATATTATGATTCTTATGATAACTTTAATGGTTTTGGGTTGAGCACCTGAAAGAATGGTCGTGTCATTATGTGATTTGGAGACTACTGGGGAAGGAGTGGATTTGGGGAAAAATAACAGGATCTTAAAATGGAACATGTTACATAGATATTATTTTGATCCTTTATCTTTATATCCTTGCTTGTGATTTGTGTTATCTGCTGAGGACTGCCAGAGTTGCAGTAAAGTGCTTCTCCTGCAGTGGTCTGCTTTTTTCTCCTTCTATCTTCTGTAGTGTTTGCTCTGTATATTTCAGTGCTTTTACTAAGCAGGTAAGCATTTATATGGAATGTAACTGCTTAAGTCAAATTTATCTTCTTGATCTTGTTACAGTGCTTTTAAATTATAGTCTGTTTTGCCTAATATTGTGATGCCTGCTTTCTTTTGGTTTGTTCTTGTTTTTTTATATTTTTGTTCATCTTTTTACTTAACCTTTCTTAAAGAACTAAAACAAAGTGGTTTAGAAATAGTACATAAATGAGTTTTTATTTTTAACTTCTTCTGTCAGTATTTTTTCCTTTAATAAATGTTTAATACATTTGTACTTACTGTCAGGACAGATAGCCTTGATATTTCTTTTTAAAGTTGGTAGACATTCTCACATATGCTAGCAAAAACTCAGGAAAAAAAACTTATATATTTATATATATTTTTTACAACCAGTTGAATGGTAAAAAATAGTCTTTGAGTCATAATCTTTTCTTCCTTTAAACTAGCTGGCTGTTGATCTTTTGCCTCATAGCTAATGCTCATGAGCAGAAATTCAAAAGCAGGCTTACTTCTTGTTTTCTTGGTAGGTAATCTGTTCTATCTCCATGCTTATTAAGATTCTTAAATGTTTGAAACAGAAGTTGTTTTTTTATTGCTTTTTTTAAAATAATTTTTTTGGGGCAGCCCCAGTGGCGCAGCGGTTTAGCGCCGCCTGCAGCCTGGGGTGTGATCCTGGAGACCCGGGATCGAGTCCCACGTCAGGCTCCCTGCATGGAGCCTGCTTCTCCCTCTGCCTGTGTCTCTGCCTCTCTCTCTCTCTCTCTGAATAAATAAAAAAATCTTTAGAAAAATATTTTTTGGAAATTATTAAATTTATTAAGTTATTAAATTTTGGAAATGTTTAATTTTAAACTCTCCCTGAAATCCCATATTTGTTTCATCCAGTTTCCACAATTGTCAACATTTTATATTTGTTTCATTTTCCTTCCTGCCTCCAGTACATACATGTTCATACACACTTCTGTTAGACCTCAAAAAAAAATATTTTTTAAAGTAGGCTCTGCACTTTGCCTGAAGCCCAACGTGGGGCCTGAACTCATGACCCCACGGTCATGACCTGAGCTGAGATCAACTTGGATACTCAGCTGACTAAGTGACCCATGCACCCCTTAAAATTATTTTTATCGAAATATAATTAATATACAGTGATATGTTTTAGGTATACAACAGAATGATTTAGTATTTTTATACTTTATTCGTTTATCATAAGCGTACTCTTAATTCCCTTTATCTATGTCATTCATTGCTCACCCACCTCTCCCCTGCAACCACCACTATGTTCTCTGTATTTAAGAGTCTGGTTTTCTTTATTCAGTTGTTTTGTTTCTTAAATTCCACTTGTGAGGGACTGTGAGGGACGCCTGGGTGGCTCAGCAGTTGAGCATCTGCCTTCAGCTCAGGGCGTGATCCTGGGATCTGGATCAACTCCCAGATCTGGCTCCTTGCCGGGAGCCTATTTCTCCCTCTGCTTGTTTCTGTCTCTCTTACGTGAATAAGTAAATAAAATCTTAAAAAAAAAAAAATCCACATGTGTGTGAAATCATATGGCATTTATCTTTCCCTGACTGACTTGTTTCACGTAGCATTATACTGTCCATCCGTTCCATCTATGTTGTTGTAGATTGCAAGATGTCACTATTTTTATGCCTAAATTCTATTCTGTGTGTGTGTGTGTGGTTTGTATATGTACCACATGTTCTTTATTAATTCACTTATGGATGAACATTTGGGTTGCTTCTATATCTTGGCTGTTGTAAATAATGCTACAGTAAACATAGGGGTGCAATATATCTTTTTGAATTAGTGTTTTTGTTTTCTTTGGGTAAATACTGAGTAGTGGAATTACTGGATCGTATAGTAATTCTGTTTTTAATTTTTTGAGGACCTCCATATTTTCCACAGTGGCTATAGCAGTTTGCATTTCTACCAACAGTGCACAAAGGTTCATTTTTCTCCACATCCTTGCCAACATGTTTCTTATCTTTTTGATTATAGCCATTCTACCAGGTATAAGGTGATAGTTTATAATGGTTTTGATACGCATTTCCCTGATGGTAAGTAATATTGAGCATCTTTTCATGTGTCTTTTGGCCATCTGGATGTCTTCTTTGGAAAAATGTCTATTCAGGTCCTCTGCCCACTTTTAAATTGGATTATTTGGTTTTTGGTGTTGCATTGTTTAAATTCTTTATATATTTTAAATATTAACCCCTTAATGGGTTATATCATTTGCAAATAATCTCCCATTCAGTAGACTGCCTTTACATTTTTGTTGGTTTCCTTTGTTGTGCAAAAGCTTTTTATTTTGGTGTAGTCCTAATAGTTTATTTTTGCTTTTGTTTCTCTTGCCCAAGGACACTTATCTAGCAAAATGTTACTGCAGCCAATATCAGTGAGATTACTGCCTCTTTTCTTTATGGTTTCAGGTCTCACTTTCAGATGTCTAATCCATTGGAGTTTATTTTGTGTAAGGTGGAAGAGAATGTGGTCCAGTTTCATTTTTTTTTTTTGCATGTAGCTCTCTGGTTTTTCAAACACCGTTGATTAATATGCTGTCTTCTCCCTGTTGTATATTCTTGCCTCCTTTGTCATAGATTAATTGATTATATAAGCATGAGTTATAAGTGGGCTCTCTGTTTTGTTCCATTTATCTATGTGTCTATTTTTGTTCCATTATCATACTGTTTTGATTTACTACATCTTTATAGTGTATCTTGAAATCTGGTATTGTGATACCTCCAGTTTTGTTCTTTCTCAGGATTGCTTTGGTTATCAGCCTTTTCTGTACTATTTGAGAGCAAGTTGCAGACATATTATGTGTAAGTATATGCAGATATGATGCAAGATAAGAACATAATCACAGTTTAACCATCCAGTTCAGGAAATCAACATTAATATAACGCCAGTATTCCTTCACTGATTCCATGCAGATTTTACGAGCAGTAGAAGCAAAACACATGTATGTGTTTTGGTTCAAGATCCAATCCAGGATCATAGATTGCATTTAGTTCTCCTGTTCCTAAGTTTCCTTCAGTAAGGCACAGTTCATTAGGCATTTTCTAATTTTCCTGACCTTTACATTTTTGTGAGAGAGTACCAGCTTTTTATTCTTCAGAATGACTTTGAAACTGAGTCTTTCTGATATTTCCTCGTGCTCAGATGCCAGCCATGCATATGTGACAGATGTAGTACAGAAATGATGCTGTGTTCTTTGTGCATCACATTAGGAGACAGTGTTTACCCATCTCGTATTAATGGTGTTAATCTTGATCACCTGTTCAAGTTATTTTCTCTAAGATATGGTTCTTTTATAATTAGTAAGTATTTTGTGGTATGCTACTCTCATGCTATTACAATAATGTGTTCCTTTTTAAACCTTCACAGCAATCTTAACATCTGTTCAAGACTTTGACTTGAATCATTAGCCCCTAATGATGAAACCAACTTGTGCTGTTCTATTTTTCCTAATTCCTCTCTGTTAATTAGTGGTATTCGGGAAAAAACAGTTTTTCTTACTTCTCTCATTTATTTATTTATATAATTATGGGGTGCTACTGGGTTCCTATTTTATTTGATGGATTGTAATCTATGTCATTTATTCTGATACTCATTGTGCCAT
Source organism: Vulpes vulpes (assembly GCF_048418805.1). NCBI lineage: Eukaryota > Metazoa > Chordata > Mammalia > Carnivora > Canidae > Vulpes > Vulpes vulpes. The sequence goes on from NC_132781.1 coordinate 66,357,300, forward strand.
ATTTGACCAGTAGGCTTCCTTTCAACTGAATACTGTCTTATTTTTTGGCATAAGGTATTCTGGCCTATTTCTCCTGTCTCAACACTGGAATCACTTATTTTCTCCTATGGAACCTGGTTCTTTTTAGTAGAGAATAGCATTTAGAAAGTCGGTTCTGGGAAGTTGGTATACTCTCTTGTTACTGGGATATCATTGCTTCTAGGCTTTCTCAGTGGACTGTCCTCAATATATGTACTTATTGCTTCATTCCTTCTCTGTTCCCATCTGCTGCTTCCCATAGCTCATTGCTGTGGGATAATTTTCAGCCAGTGACTAGCTCTCTACCTTTTCTACGTGGGATTGCATGAGAAATTAGATTTTTTTTGTATATTTTTTTATTGGACTTCGATTTGCCAACATATAATACAACACCCAGTGCTCATCCTGTCAAGTGCCCCCCTGAGTGCTTGTCACCCAGTCACCCCATTCCCCCGCCGACCTCCCCTTCCACATCCCTTTGTTTCCCAGAGTTAGGAGTCTCTCATGGTTTGTCTCCCTCTCTAATTTTTCCCGCTCAGTTCCTCTCCTTTCCCTTACAGTCCTTTTCACTATTTCTTATATTCTCCGTATGAGTGAAACTATATGATGATTGTCCTTCTCTGATTGACTTAACTTCAGCCAGCATAATACTGTCCAGTTCCATCCACGTCCAAGCAAATGGTGGGTATTTGTCGTTTCTAATGGCCGAGGAATATTCCATTGTATATATAGACCACATCTGCTTTATCCATTCATCTTTCGATGGACACCGAGGCTCCTTCCACAGTTTGGCTATTGTGGACATTGCTGCTATGAACATCGGGGTGCAGGTGTCTCGGCTTTTCACTGCATCTGTATCTTTGGGGTAAATCCCCAGCAGTGCAATTGCTGGGTCGTAGGGTAGTTCTATTTTTAACTCTTTGAGGAACCTCCACACAGTTTTCCAGAGTGGCTGCACCAGTTCACATTCCCACCAACAGTGCAAGAGGGTTCCCCTTTCTCCACATCCTCTCCAACATTTGTTTCCTGTCTTGTTAATTTTCACCATTCTCACTGGTGTGAGGTGGTATCTCATCGTGCTTTTTTTTTTTTTTTTAATAAATTTTTTTTAATTTTTTAAATTTATTTATGATAGTCACAGAGAGAGAGAGAGGGGCAGAGACACAGGTGGAGGGAGAAGCAGGCTCCATGCACCGGGAGCCCGATGGGGGATTCGATCCCGGGTCTCCAGGATCGCGCCCTGGGCCAAAGGCAGGCGCCAAACCGCTGCGCCACCCAGGGATCCCCTCATCGTGCTTTTGATTTGTATTTCCCTGATGGCAAGTGATGTGGAGCATTTTCTCATATGCTTGTTGGCCATGTGTATGTCTTCTTTGGTGAAATTTCTGTTAATGTCTTTTGCCCATTTCATGATTGGATTGTTTGTTTCTTGGGTGTTGAGTTGGATTAAGTTCTCTATAGATCTTGGATACTAGCCATTTATCTGATAGGTCATTTGCAAATATCTTCTCCCATTCTGTAGGTTGTCTTAGTTTTGTTGACTGTTTCTTTTGCTGTGCAGAAGCTTTTTATCTTGATGAAGTCCCAGCACTTCATTTTTGCTTTTGTTTCCCTTGCCTTCATAGATGTATCTTGGAAAAAGTTGCTGTGCCCAAGTTCAGAAATGTTGCCTGTGTTCCCCTCTAGGATTTTGATGGATTCTTGTCTCCCATTTAGATCTTTCATCCATTTTGAGTATATCTTTGTGTATGGTGAAAGAGAGTGGTCTAGTTTCATTCTTCTGAACTTGGCTGTCCAATTTTCCCAGCACCATTTATGGAAGAGACTTTTTTCCAGTGGATAGTTTTACCTGCTTTGTCGAATATTAGTTGACCTTAGAGTTTAGGGCTCATTTCTGGGTTCCTGTTCTGTTCCATTGATCTCTGTGTCTGTTTTTGTGCCAGTACCACACTGTCTTGATGACCACAGCTTTGTAGTACAACTTTAAATCCGGCCTTGTGATGCCCCCAGCTCTAGTTTTCTTTTTCAATATTCCCCTGGCTGTTGGGGGTCGTTTTGATTCCACACAAATCTTAAGATGATTTATTCCAACTCTCTGAAGAAAGTCCATGGTATTTTGATAGGGATTGCATTGAACATGTAAATTGCCCTGGGTAACATTGACATTTTCACAATATTAATTCTTCCAATCCATGAGCATGGAATATTTTTCCATCTCTTTGTATCTTCCTCAGTTTCTTTCAGAAGTGTTCTGCAGTTTTTGGGGTATAGATCCCTTACCTCTTTGGTTAGGTTTATTCCTAGATATCTTATGCAATTTTGGGTGCAATTGTAAATGGGATTGACTCCTTTGTTTCTTTTTCTTCAGTCTCGTTGTTAGTATATAGAAATGCCACTGATTTCTGGGCATTGATTTTGTATCCTGCCATTCTGCCGAATTTCTGTATGAGTTGTAGCAATCTTGGGATGGACTCTTTTGTGTTTTCTCTGTACAGTATCATGTCATCTGCGAAGAGGGAGAGTTTGACTTCTTTGCCAGTTTGAATGCTTTTTGTTTCTTTTTGTTGCCTGATTGCTGAAGGCTATGACTTTTAGTACTATAAGAGGGAGAGTTTGACTTCTTTGCCAGTTTGAATGCTTTTTGTTTGTTTTTTTTGCCTGATTGCTGAAGGCTATGACTTTTAGTACTATAAGAGGGAAAGTTTGACTTCTTTGCCAGTTTGAATGCTTTTTGTTTCTTTTTGTTGTCTGATTGCTGAGGCTAGGACTTCCAGTACTATGTTGAATAGCAGTGGGGAGAGTGGACATCCCTGTCTTGTTCCTGATCTTAGGGGAAGGCTCTCAGTGTTTCCCCATTGAGAATGATATTTGCTGTGGGCTTTTCATAGATGGCTTTTAAGATGCTGAGGAATGTTCCCTCTATCCCTACGCTCTGAAGAGTTTTGATCAGGAATGGATGTCAAATGCTTTCTCTGCATCTATTGAGAGGATCATGTGGTTCTTGTTTTTTTTGTTGTTGACATAATCTGTTACGTTGATTGTTTTACAAGTGTTGAGCCAGCCTTGCATCCCGGCGATAAATCCCACTTGGTCATGGTGAATAATCTTCTCAGTGTACTGTTGGATCCTACTGGCTAGTATCTTGTTGAGAATTTTTGCCTCTGTGGTCTTAAGGGATATTGGTCTATAATTCTCCCTTTTGGTGGGGTCTTTGTCTGGTTTTGGAATTAAGGTGATGCTGGCCTCATAAAAGGAGTTTGGAAGTATTCTGTCCCTTTCTATCTTTAGGAACAGCTTTAGTACAATAGGTATGGTTTCTTCTTTAAACGTTTGATAGAATTCCCCTGGGAAGCCATCTGGCCCTGGATTTTTGTGTCTTGGGAGGTTTTTGATGACTGCTTCAATTTCCTCCCTGGTTATCGGTTTTTCATTCCTTCAGGTTTTCTGTTCCTTCTTCTTCCAGTTTTGGTAGTTTGTAGTTTTCCAGGAATGTGTCCATTTCTTCAAGATTGCCTAATTTATTGACATATAGCTGCTTATAATATGTTTTTAAAATCGTTTATAGGGGTCCCTGGGTGGCTTAGTGGTTTGGCACTTGCCTTCGGCTCAGGGCATGATTCTGGAGTCTGGGATTGAGTCCCACATCAGGTTTCCTACATGGAGCCTGCTTCTAGCTTCTCCCTCTACCTGTGTCTCTGCCTCTCTCATGAATAAATAAATAAAATCTAAAAAAAAAAAAAATCGTTTGTATTTCCTTGGTATTGGTTGTGATATCTCCTTTTTCATTTGTGATTTTATTAATTTGAGTCTTTTTTCTTTTTAGTAAGGCTGGCTAAAGGTTTATCTATATTATTAATTCTTTCAGAGAACCAACTCCTGGTTTTGTTGATCTGTTCTACAGTTCTTCTGGTCTCTATTTCATTGAGTTCAGCTTGAATCTTTATTAACCCTCTTCTTCTGCTTGGTGTAGGTTTTATTTGCTATTCTTTCTCCAGTTCCTTCAGGTGCAAGGTTAGCTTGTGTATTTGAGTTTTTTCCAGTTTTTGAGGGATGCGTAGTGTGATGTATTTACCTCTTAGGACTGCTTATGCTGTATCCGAAAGATTTTGAATGGTTGTATCTTCATTTTCATTAGTTTCCATGAATCTTTTAAATTCTTCTCTAATTTCCTGGTTGACCCATTCATCTTTTAGCAGGAATCTTTAACCTCTACATGTTTGAGTTTCTTCCAAATTTCTTCTTGTGATTGAGTTCTAGTTTCAAAGCATTATGTTCTGAAAATATGCAGGGGACAATCCGAATATTTTGGTTTCGGTTGGGACCTGATTTGTGACGCAGTATGTGGTCTATTCTGGAGAAAGTTCCATGTGCACTTGAGAAGAATGTGTCTTCAGTTGTGTTTGGATGCAAAGTTCTGTATATATCTCTGAAATCCATCTGGTCCAGTGTATCATTTAAAGCTCTTGTTTCTTTGGAGATGTTGTGCTTTGAATATCTGTCATTTGCAGAAAGTGCTGTGTTGATGTCTCCTACTATTAGTGTATTAGTATCTAAGTAGGTCTTTACTTTGGTTATTAGTTGATTGATATACTTGGCAGCTCCCACATTAGGGGCATAGATATTCATGACCATTAGGTCCTCTTGTTGGATAGATCCTTTAAGTATGATATAGTGTCCCTCTTCATCTCTTACTACAGTTTTTGGGATAAACTTTAATTTATCTGATATGAGGATTGGTACCCCAGCTTTCTTTTGAGGACCATTTGAATGGTAAATGGTTCTCCAACCTTTCATTTTCAGGCTGTAAGTGTCCTTAGGTCTAAAAGGAGTCTCTTGTAGCCAGCAAATAGATGGGTCTTGCTTCTTAATCCAGTCTGCATCTTTTGATGGGATCATTTAGCCCATTCACGTTCAGAGTTACTATTGAAAGATACGAATTTAGTATCATCGTAATACCTATTTAGTCCCTGTTTTTGTGGATTATTACTTTGGTCTTCCTCTTTCTTTTACAGAGTCCTCCTTAATATTTCTTGGATAGTTGTTCGGTGGTCGCATATTCTTTCTTTTTCTGCCTATCTTGAAAGCTCTTTATCTCTCCTCCATTCTGAATAAGAGCCTTGCTGGATAGAGTATTCTTGGCTGCATGTTCTTCTCATTTAGTACCCTGAATATATCCTGCCAGACCTTTCTGGCCTGCCTGGTCTTTGGAGAGGTCTGCTGTTATTCTAATATTTCTCTCCATATAAGTTAGGGATTTCTTGTCTCTTATTGCTTTAAGGATTTTCTTTTTATCTTTGGAATTTACAAGTTTCACTATTAAATGTCGAGGTGTTGAACGGTTTTCATAGATTTTGGGGGGGACTTCTCTGTCTCCTGGATCTGAATGCCTGTTTCCCTCCCCAGATTAGGGAAGTTCTCAGCTATGATTTGTTCAAATATACTTTCTGTCCCTCTGGGTGCTCTATGGAACCCCAATTATACGTAGATTTTTCCTTTGAGGCTATCAGTTATTTCCCTTAACCTTTCCTCATGGTCTTTTAATTGTTATTCTCTTTTTTCTTCAGCTTCCTTCCTTGCCATCAACTTGTCTTCTATGTCACTCACTCTTTCTTCTACCTCAGTAACCCTCATCCTTAGGACCTCCAGTTTGGATTGCATCTCATTTAATTGATTTTTAATTTTGGCCTGATTAGATCTAAATTCTGCAGTCATGAAGTCTCTTGATTCCTTTATGCTTTTTTCCAGAGCTACCAGTAGGTTTATAATTATGCTTCTGAATTTGCTGACATTGAATTGTAATCCAAATTCTGTAACTCTGTGGGAGAGTACTGTTTTCTGATTCTTTCTTTTGTGGTGAGTTCTTTTTAGTCATTTTGCTCAGTGCAGAGTGGCTGTATGAGTGGGCTGAGTCATGATTATTGGCCACGACCTAAGTAAATTTCACCCTAGATGATTCTGCTGAGGTTAGAGACCAGAAATTGAAAACAAAGATCAGAACGACATAAAACAAAAGGACCACTAAAGTGAAAAACAAATTTTAAAACAAAGCAGTAAAAAATAAAAGGCCAGGAATCGTAAAGAAGAGGAAAAAAAAAAAGAAAAGCAAAGGAGGAAAAAAAAAAGCAAAAAGGGGGAGGGACTGGGAGATGGTGGTGGTGACGAAGTTGTAGTGGAGGGAGAATGTAGTCTACCTGAGGGGTTCTAGAGAGTAATCCTCTTATGTCTGAATATATATTAAGTTCTGTATGTTAGAAGATGCTCAGTTCCAAATTTATATAAACCAGAAATACTTGTAGAGGGCCCCCACTTTGACCAACAAAACAAATGAGATAAAACGGGGGCAGAATGGGAATGAGGAATGTTACAGAATGAACCAGCACGGTACACCACTTGGTTCTGGGTGCATCCTGGTCATGTTTTAGAAGGTATTAACTTCCACCATTGTAGAGCAAAATGAGGCAGAGAAAACAAAAAACAAAACAAAACAAAAAAAACATATCTTTTCTGTCTCCCAAAATTAAGTTGAGTATGTTGAAGGGAATCTAGAAGTGGAAAATATATCTAGGACCTGTAATTGTAGAAATATGAAAGGCAGAATCTTAAAAATGAAGAGTTGCTAAACTATTGTAGTTAAGGTGGGGAAAAAAAAGGAAATTTACAGACTGACACAAAAACAAGTTGTACTTGAAAAAGGAAGAGGAAAAAAATAGGAGGGGTACCCTCCGGTTCTATATACTGTAAATCCGTTGACTTCCCCTGGAGCTTTCCCACACTGCTCGGTCCAGAACTTGCTCTTCCCCTGTCCTTCCAGCTGGTCTTCTGGGGGAGGGGCCTGCTGTGCTGGTTCTCAGGTGTATGCACCTGGGGGAGCTGCCCCCCTCCACCTGCCTGGTGCTGGGTTCAGTGGGAGCTGTTTACCCCATGAGTCCTCTGTTCCCTGGCACTCCCCCCCCCCCCCCGACACAGGGTGACACCAGGAGGAACACCACCACTGGTGGGGGCCAGGTCCCCAGCACTGGAGTCAGCTCCCCTAGTAACTACCGCAGTCTCTCAGTCCACACTGGCCTGGGTGCTCCTGGGTCATTGTGGAGGGTGCCGACCTACACAGCTCGGGGTGCCCGGCAGCAGGAGCGTCTTCGCTGTCCTGGGCCCTCCCCACCTTTGCCTGTCCGGGGGGCGGGGGGCGGGGGGCGGAGCACAGGATCCTGGCTGTGTCCCCCCGGTGCCCTGGGATCCGGGGCCTGTGCTGCTGGCATCGTGCTCCCGGAGCTGCGGCTTCTTGTTAGAAGCGAAAACCCCTCTCTCTGTAGTGTTCCTGGTGTTCTCTCTTTAAATCTCAGGTTGAATTTGTAGGTGTTCAGGCTGGTTTGAAAGTTATCTAGGTGAGTTGGTGGGGGCACATGAGTTGAGGACCCCCACTCCTGCCATCTTCCTATTTCCCCAGAGTTTTTTTTTTGTAACAGTTTTATTGAGATATATGTTGAGATATCCGGATACCATAAAATTTACCCATTTATAGTATATAATTCAATGGTGTGTAAACCATCACCGCAATAAATTTTAGAACATTTTTATTATCCCCAGAAGAAACCCCATATTCTTTATCTTCAGCAGGCATCTTTTATTCCCTCCCTCTCATACCTTGTGTGCCTATGGCATCCAGTAATCTACTTTTAATTCCTATAGATCTATGTAAGATTTGCCTGTTCTGGATAGGGAAATTGGATTTTATGATCACTCAAGTCTCTTCTTACCCAGCAATTTTATAAAATATCTAATTCAGCCATTAAATTTCTTTTTTTTTTTTTTTAGAGTGTGTGTGTGTATACACAAGTGGGGTGGGGAGGGGCAGAGGAAGAGAGAAAGAGAAAATCTTAAGCAGGCTCCATGCTTAGCATGGAGCCCAACGTGGGGCTCTAGCTTATGACCTGGAGATCATGACCTGAACTGAAATCAAGAGTTGGATGCTTAACTGACTGAGCCAGCCAACCAGGTGCCCCAGTTCAATAATTTTAAACAGTCTTTTGCTATCACAGACTCATTTAAAAATACAACGAAAGCTTAGACTTACTTTTTGGAAATGGATATTACATGTAAAATTGTATTAGAAATTTTAGGTCATTCATAGACATTAAGTGTTCCAGTGACATGTGGCTCAGAGCATGTGATCCCAGAACTTAGTGGCTTGATTTATCTTTTATTGTTCTATGAGGTTGATGTAGCTTAGTTGGGCAGTTCTCACTTGCGCTCTCTCATGCATTTATAGTTAAATGCAGGCTACTGAGGCTGGAGTCATTTGAAAGCTCAACTGGGTTGGAAGTCCAGGGTGACTTTTTTACTTACATATTTAGCACGTAGCTGGGGTAGCTGGAACAGTTGAGGGCTGACCAACTATATCTTTTTCTCCACATGGCCTTCTCCTGTGGTTAGCTTGGGTTTCTTCACAGTATGGCAATGTTGGGATAGTCTTCATATATGATGTCTATCTTTCTCCAGAGTGAAATTCCAAGAGACCCAGGTGGTACCTGCATATCTGTTTAGGACTTAGCCTTTGAAGTCCCAGAATGTCATTTCTGCTGTGTTTTGTTAGTCAAGCAAGTCATTCAGATCAGAGATGCAAAGGAAAGGAGACTAGACTGTTTCATGATAACATTTGTGCATAGGGAAAGAAAGAATTAATGGTAGCTATCTTTTTTAAGAATTTATTTATTCATTCATGAGAAACAGAGAGAGAGAGGGGCAGAGACAAAGGCAGAGGGAGAAGCAGGCTCCATTCAGGGAGCCCGATGTGGGACTTGAACCCAGCACTCTGGGATCACATGCTCTGAGCCAAAGGCAGATGCTCAACCGCTGAGCCACCCAGGCATCCCAATGGCAGCTATCTTTAGGTGCTATTTACAATATTAAAGTTGAAAACTCTGGCCTAATTGACACACTGCTAAATTTAGCATACTTGTACTATTTTAGAACTTGAAAGATCATATATTATATTATTAGCATGTCTATCCATTATTACACCCTACATTTTCGTGTATCAAGTGAGTTATTTCACCTGAAATCCAGAAAACCTTATTTTTTGTTATTTTTAAGTGTTAGGTTCTTTCGACATGCACACGGACATGGTAGCAAAATCTAGAGAAATGTTACACTGTTTTTCATTAGCCTTTATTCCTCAGCAGTAAAAAGTAAAAGAAGTAATAACATGTATTGTCAGGTTAAATTTAATTAAAGTACGTATATTGAAATTGACCAGCTAACACTTTAATTCAAGATGGAATTAGCAGCCTTGCCTATGATATATCATTTGTATTTTGCAGGTGACTCAAGTTTAAAACTGACTCCTTTAATACCAGAACATAAAATACATCACAAGTTAGGTAAGACTATTTGTCTTTTAATATCTTCATATTATAAAACCTCTGTACTAAATAGGACTTAATTTTTCTCAAGCAGGGGAGATGTGTTTGGATTGACAGATAAAACTATTTATTTCGTTTTCATGACTTTCATAAGTCATCACAGGCCAGTGATGGTCTTTGTTGTTCATTTATAAAGCCTGTGTTCCTCTCACTCCTGTATTAAGGAGCATGATTTCACCTAGGCTAAGAAGCTAGGGTGGAGAATTCTATAAAATATAACTGCTAAGCAGATGATATCCCTGAAAACTCCTGCTTTTATCCAGTTTACTTATAAATAAAGCAGTAGCTGGAATAAGTAGGCAAAGATGGGAGCTTGGGAACCCATGGAGAGGCCATGGAGAATTAAAATTCTGTGGTTCCCAATGAGATAGCTGCCAGTCAGGATTCATGGCACCTCTCAACTTTGTGGGATTGGAGTGACCTTTTATGTTTCTCTCAATTCCTGAGGTTGTGAATGCTCCTGCACTTGTACCTGAAGAGAACCACTAGAAGAAAAGCTCCTCAAATGGCTTTAACCAAAAACTCACATCTTATCAGTATTTTGTGGGCCCATATGAAGAAAGACCATTCTGACTTTTAGTACTTAATGCTTTCTTGGAGGGGAATGATCACTAATCAGGAGTAAGCAGACAAATAAAAATGTTCCTGAGCAGGGGTTTTAGCAACTAAAGAGAGGAAAATCAAGCCTTATGCCTAAAAACAGTAGGCAACTGCTGGTAAGCTAGAATTTTTGCAGTAGGTTCTTAACAATTTTAATAATAAAAGAAAGATGATCATTTCAGAGATCATTTCAGTTATAGCATAGAAAACTTTCTGGTACTGAAAATCCTATTCTTTTGATTTAAAAAGTAGATGAAGTGAATGTAAAGGTAATTACTGTTATTTAGAGCTGAATTAGTAACTGGTGTTGATATGGAAGAAATTCCTCAGAGACAAAATACAAAAAGTTGGAAATCATGATGGGGAAAAAGGTTTACCATGGAAATAATAAGTAGACAGCTGAGAAAACTTGCAAGTAATAGGGTTGCCAGAAAAGAGAAACAGGTGGAGGAGAGAAAAGAGTTAAAAAAAGTGTGTTAAAGAAAACTTCCCTAGATTAAGGATGGTTTGAATGCACAACTTTAATGACTAGCACTGTTACTCCATGTAAAATTGGAAGAATAAAATGACATCCATAGCCTTTTTAAGAAATGTGTTACAATTCAATAATCGTATACCTAGCTGAGATACTTTCCTTTCCAATTAGTGAGTTAATTTTGCAGAAAATGCAGAGATTCAGTGGACTCTATATCCTCCAGGTAGAATACTTATGTGAGGTTTTCTAACCAAGTATATAAATCAAAACTGAGTCCAGATAGAGGAAACAGTGGTGAGGAATAATTCTTGTAATATATTGGTTAAATTTAAATAGTGTGTGTTTGTTTTCTGTTGCCGTGTACTAAATTACCACAGTTCATTGGTTTAGACAACATACATTTCTTTATCATCCATATTTTCTGTGGGTCAGAAGCCCAGGCACACATTAGCTGGGTCCTCTGTTCAGGAATATCACAGGCTTCAATCAAGTGTCAGCATGGGCTGTGGTCTCAGCTGAGGTTTGAGATTGTATTCCAAGCTGATAATGGATGTTAGAATTCAATTCCTTGCAATTGCGGGACTAAGGTACCTGTTTTCTTGATGGCTTTCAGCCATGGGCCATCATCTTCTAAAAGCTACCTACAGTTCCTTGCTGTATGACCTCTTCCATCACCTTGACTCTTCAGAGTCCGCAAGGAAAAATTCTCTCTGCCTCAGCTAGATGGTGTCTTATATGTATAATATCATATATTGTCATATATATATAATCATGATGTGATCATAGGACTGATTCTCTGTCATTATTGCCTTATTCTGCAGATGAGAAGAAAGTCATAGTTCCCACATACATCTTAGGGGAGGGGATTATTACTCAAGGATGTGAATCATCACAAAATAAAAGTGCAAAATTTTACATCATACATATAAACGTGGAAGGGAAGCAAAAATGTGCTTTTTAAATGTGCTGGAACTTAAACAACCATCAACTTAATATAGACTTCAATATACATAGAATGTTATATGAACCTCATGTTAATACTATAAATAAAAAACCTCTAATGGAAACAAAAAATAAAAAACATAACACTAAAGAAAGTCATCAAATCACATGAAAAAAAAAGAAACAGAGGCCACAAAAACAACGAGAAACAATGAAAAAAAGAGCAGTAAGTACAAAACTATCAATAATTGCTTTAAATGTAAATGGACTGAATGCTCTGATCAAAAGACATGGATAAAAAACAAGACTCATCAATATGCTGTCTACAGTAAACTCATTTTATACCTAATGACACATACAAATTGAAGCTGGTATCAAAAAAGACTCCATGCAAATGGAGGTTAAAAAAAAAAAAAAAAAGCCAGGGTAGCAATAACTACATCAAACCAAAAATAACTTGAAAATAAAGACTACAAGAGACAGAGAAAGGAATTACATAATTATGAGGGATCAGTCCAACAAAAGGATATAACAGTTTTAAGTACAAATGCACCCAACATAGGAGCACTTAAATATATAAAGTAGATATTAACAGATACAAAGGGAGAAACTGAGAGTAAGAAAATAGTAATAGACTTCAGGGGCACCTAGGTGGCTGAGTTGGTTAAGTGTCTGCCTTTGGCTGGGGTCATGATCCCAGGGTCCTGGGACTGAGCCCCATGTCAGGCTCCCTGCGCAGCAGGGAGTCTGTCTCTCGCTCTCCCTCTGCCCCTCCCCCTGCTTGTACTCACACTCTCTCAAATAAATAAAACCTTTTAAAAAAACAGCAATAGAGATCAACATCTTGCATCAATGAATATTTCATCTAGATGGAAAATCAATAAGGAAACAGTGGCTCTGAATGACACATTAGACCACCTGGATTTAATAGATTTATACAGAACATTCCATCTAAAACCAGCAAAATACACATTCAAGTACACATGAAACAATCACCAGAATAGATCAAGTTAGGCCACAAAACAAGTCTCAATAAATTCAAAAATATTAAAATCATATCAAGCATCTTAGGAAAGCAACAATAAAGATCACACTGAAAATACAGACTAAAAAAAAAAATACCAAAAAAAAAAAATCAATGAAATCGTGAGCTGGTTTTAAAAAAGATAAACAAGTTGATAAAACCTTTAGCCAGACCCATCAAGAAACAACAAGAAAACTCAATTAAATAAAATTAGAAATGAAAAACGTTACAACCGATACCATAGAAACACAAAATGTGGGACTCGATCACGGGACTCCAGGATCAGGCCCCGGGCTGGAGGCGGCGCTAAGCCCCTGAGCCACCCGGGCTGCCCTATAAATTAAATTCTTAATCAAGTTATTGCTAAATTATCTTATGTCAGTTTACTTTTCTACTTACAATATATATGAATTTCTGTGTACCTTTAACATCATTCACCTTGGGTATTACCAAGTTTTTTAATCTGTGAATCTAGCAGCTTGTTTTTTGATTGGTATTTTTTTAACTCTTAGAACAAATACATTGTAAAATTTTGTTTTTCTACTGTTTTGTCTAGAAGCATTAGTGTTCTAGAGGGTAGTATCAGTCTTTCCACTAGAGTAACATTCAATTAAACATGTATATGTGTACAATTTTGTGTCATCTTTTTACAGTATTGCCTTCCAACACACCAAATGTTCGCAGGACCAAGAGAACACGATTGAAACCTTTGGAATATTGGCGGGGAGAACGAATAGATTATCATGGAAGGCCATCAGGTGAGAATTCCAGTTTACACTTTAATATCTGATAGTAAAAAATAATATTGAGGATGCTATAGTTTATGTATATTAAATACAAAGCACTGTCTTACATATTTATATAAATTACCTCATTTTATCATTATCCTCCAGAAATGAGGCCAGAATAAATTCAAGTACAGATTGCTCTGATTACTTTAGAGATGCTTCTCTTTTTCTCTCTTTGGTAGCAGTTTGAGGTGAGTGTGTGGCTTTATAGAGTGTTATTCCATACTGTTGAACAAGGTTAATTGCACAAAATAAGTCATTAGATCAGAATGTAAGAAAATTAGTAACTGGCAAAGGTTAAGTATTCCCCTTTACTATTCTCATCCCATTTTCTCATCATATTTACCTACAGAAGTATAGACAGTGGGCAAGAAAGATATTTCCTTTCTATGATATTTTTGCAAGAAAGATATTTCCTTTCTATGATATATTTAAGTAAAAATACTAAGCTCACATGGGGTTTATTATAAATATTTCCTTGCTGGCTTTTGTATAAGCTCACATGGGGATTATTATAAATATTTCCTTGCTGGCTTTTGTGTTGTTTTTCTACCTGACTGTTGGTTTCAAGCAACAGAGATCATTCTATCAATGTTTCATCAGTGTATCTAGAATTTGGATAGTAGAAATATAAGTGGAATTGGTTGGTATTTGTGTTGTTTGAGTTATTAGCTGTAGAATGTAGTAATAGTAATATGTTCTTTGGAGTCTGAAAGGAAATGTGCTATAATAATTTAAATTTTGTTTCAATATTTCTACTTTCTCAGGTGCGATACTTTACCTTTTTTGTTGTTAACTTTTAGGTGGATTTGTTATTGGTGGAATACTATCCCCAGACACAGAATCATCTAAAACAAAGTCAAAAGGAAACATTGGAAAAGTCAACAAAATGGCTAATAGGAAAAGGATCTGTCTTGATGATGAGGAAAGAAGTATGAACTTATTCCTGAAAGTATCTTTTAGATTTTATTTTAAATAATAGTGCTCTGAGAAGTAGCTCTTTATAAATTTTGAAATTTATTTGTAAAAATGTTAAAAGTCGTACTTTAGGGTGCATTTACTTTATTCTTTATTAAATTTTTAATTTTAGTTCCAGTATAGTTAATACACAGTGTTATAATAGTTTCAGATGTACAGTATAGTAATTCAGTAATTCTAAACGTCATTACTGGGATGCCTGGGTGGCTCAGTGGTTGAGCGTCTGCCTTTGGCTCGGGGTGTGATCCCAAAGTCCTGGGATAGAATCCCGCATCAGGCTTCCTGCATGGAGCCTGCTTCTCCCTCTGCCTGTGTCTCTGCCTCTGTCTTTCTCTCTCTCTGTGTCTCTCATGAATAAATGGGTTCAATCTTTAAAAAATAAAAAAACTAAATGTCATTGGTGCTCATCATATTAAGTATACTCTTAATCCCCTTAACTACTCACCCTCCTCCCACCTACCTCCCTTCTGATATGCTTTATTTTAAATGAGTACCCTCAGTTAAAGTTACTTTTTTTCAACAAAGAACATTTTTAAGTTGAAGCATACTGCAGAATGCATGGTTCTAAAAGATATATAGAGAGACGCCTGGGTGGCTCAGCGGTTGAGCCACCTGCCTTTGGCTCAGGGCGTGATCCTGGGGTCTGGGATCGAGTTTCAGCATCCGGCTCACTGTGGGGAGCCTGCTTCTCCCTTCTGCCTATGTCTCTACCTCTCTCTGTCACTCATGAATAAATAAATAAAATCTTTAAAAAAAAGTGTATGTAAAACATTCCACCCAAGAAAAATAGAATCTACATTTTCTTCAAGTACACATAGAAGAATCCCCCTGGTTAAACTACATAAAAAGAAACATAACAAATATTTCAAATTTAAGAAGACTGAAATCATACTAAGTATATTTTCCAATCACAATGATATAAAACTAAAGATCAACAATAAGACAAAGCTGGAAAATCAGTGTAAGCTATTAAGTATTTAGTATGTGAATATTAAATAATACACTACTGTGTAAGCAAGCATTGGGCTAAATAAGAAATCAAATGGTAAAACTGGTCATTTCTTTCAATGTTATATTATTGATTATTCTGGTCTGTTTTATTTATTTCTGATTTTTGTTATTTCCTTTTTCTTCTAAATTTCAGCCAAGTGTTTTTGTAGTTTGTTGTGGTATAATGTTAAATTGTTTCTTTGAACTTTATTTCTTAATATAAGCATGTATAGCATAAATTTCACTCTTAACATTTGCTTTTGCTGCATCCTATAGGTTTTGGAATACTCTGTTTTTTCTGTTGTTTTGAATTCACTTTTAAATGTCCACTTTTTTTCCAAATCCTGAAAATAAACTGAGTTTGCTCTTTTAAAAAATTATTAATAGCATAACCTAAAACACATCCTCATGAGTAAATTTCCCTGTCATTGAAGCTCACCTCTCCCCTGCTCAAACTGATTAAAATAGGCATTTTAATGAATTTTAAAGTGTGATGAATTTGAAGTGTGATTTAAAGTGTAATGAATTTGAAGTGTGTTACATACTTAAAGCTCTCTAAGAAAATATTCAAAACATTCTTCATGATGCAAGAATATCAAGAATTGTCATAATAGGTTTATAGAAAATAAGTTTAGTATGTTTCTTCATTAAATCATTCTGGTTTTTAAATTTTTATCAGAGAGTGGTCATTTATAAATAGGAAAATAGGAAGAGATTGTTAGCCTGTGGCAGTTTTTTTTTTTTTTTTTAAACAACTTGTCCGTAGCTGTGTTTCATACCAGACTTTTTTTTTTAATTTACAAGAATTTTAAGTAAGTAGTTTGTATTATAGTGATACTTCTTTTGCAGAGAAGAAATTCATGGTAAATCTGAATATACCTTTGGGAGATCCGTTGCAGCCAACAAGGGTCAAGGACCCAGAAACAAGAGAGATTATTACCATGGGTAAGATTAAGGATAATGAAAATGCTTAATTTAACAGTAAGGACAAATTGCTGGCTTTTTCTTTTTCTTCTCAGCTCTTTTAGAGCCCAAAGTCCAGTAAAGTACCTAATTCTAGTAAGCAGCCTATGTGAGGACTACTCTGGAGGAGCTTTGATAGCAAACAATGTCTAGGGGACAGAAAGCACAATGCATTTGTCATCTGGGATACAAGTGCTATCATCAGGAGTGTTGCCTTCCCTAGTAGAATCCAGGCTTTCTTTGACCAAGATGTCTGTCACATGCGGACAGGTGCTTTTTTTTTTTTTCCTTCCATATTTTATATATTTGAGAGAGAGAGTGAGTGAGCAGTGGGGTGGGGGGGGGGGGGGGGGAATGCACAAGCCAGGGGAGAGGCAAAGGGAGAGAGAGAAGCAGATTCCCTGCTGAGCAGAGAGCCCAATGCAGGGCTTGATCCCAGGACCCTGGGATTATGACCGGAGCCAAAGACAGACACTTAACTGACTGAGCCACTGGGACAGGGGCTTTTTATGGGTAATTATTACAGTTTAGCTGGTGGTAGATCACAGAATACATACCCTTACTGTGAGACCAGGCAGGGATTGTGGGCAGGTTTAAACAGCCTTTTGGGCCATGGTATGCCAATAATAGTACCTGGGAAATCAGACCTTTTAGGGTAATGACAAGTAAAGGCATTGACCTTCCACACAAATTGCTAGGCTTAACGTTAAGGCCAGCACAGGGTCCTAGAGTTTTATCTAATAGGCATTAAAAATACATTGTCTCCAAGACCATGATTGATTGGTTCCAAAGGATGGGCTGTAATGTGGTAAGGTCAAGTAGGGGGACACACAGCTGTTTACCAACAGCCACTATTTACATACAGGAAGTATTTAAATGTTTTAGCTGTTTTGACCATACCAGTGAGTTCTGAGGACTATTTATGTTAAGTCAGATGACAAATAGGTCAAAACTACAGAGGCAGTAATGGTATTCTGACTTAAAATTTTGGCTCTGAAATAGGTTCCATTTGACATCTTAAGTAGTAAAGTTATTTTTATGATCAGATTGTTTATTTGTCAACAGATGTAAAAGTACAAAAAATTTTGCTTAGCTCTTAACTAAAACATTGTATCAAGTTAGAAAAGTTGTGAGTGTGGCCAGGAGTTCACAACTTTTTATCGGTTTCTTGAGTCTATGTATTTTCTATATCCTGTAATCTGTGAGATTACTAACATTCCCAGATATCCAAGGAAACAGAAGTTGATTGTAGAAGAATGTTTTAACTCTGTATTTGGAGAGGTGTAAAAGGGAAATTCAAAACTGAGATAGTGATTGGTAAGCAACAGTAAGAACTCTTGCTTAACTTGATAAAAATCTTGCTATTTAGGGGTGTCTGGGTGGGTCAGTGGGTTAGGCACCTGCCTTCAGCTCAGGTCATGATGCCAGCATCCTGGGATTGAGCCCCATTTTGGGCTCCCTGCTCCGGGGAGAGTCTACTTCTCCCTCTCCCACTGCTGTGCCCCTTGCTTGTGTGTGTGCATGCTATCTCTGTCAAATAAAGAAAATCTTTAAAAAATAATCTTGCTATTTAATAATCAGTCAAGCAAGCGCAAAATATTATCATGATGATACATGTCTTAATTGTAGGCAATGTTAAACTGTTTAAAGATGAGGAATTCTTGTTTTGTAGCTAATTTTGCTTTCTGAGCTAAAATAGAAATAATAATACTGCCATTATTATTTTTAATAATTTTTTTAATTTAAACTCAATTTGCCAACATAATAGTATTACACCCAGTGCTCACCCCATGAAGTATCCTCCTCAGTGCCTGTCACCCAGTTACCCCAACCCTTCCAACCTACCTCCCCTTCCACATCCCTTTGTTTGTTTCCCAGAGTTAGGAGTCTCTCATGGTTTGTCTTCCTCTCTAATTTTTCCCACTCAGTTCCCCTCCTTTCCCTTACAGTTCCTTTCATTATTTCTTATATTCTTTGTATGAGTGAAACCAAATGATGATTGTTCTTCTCTGATTGACTTAACTTCACTCAGCATAATACCCTCCAGTTCCATCCATGTCAAAGCAAATGGTGGGTATTTGTTGCTTCTAATGGCCGAGGAATATTCCATTGTATATATAGACCACATCTTCTTTATCCATTCATCTGTTGAAGGACATTGAAGCTCCTTCCACAGTTTGGCTAATAAACATTGGGGTGCAGGTGTCTCGGCTTTTCACTGCATCTGTATCTTTGGGGTAAATCCCCAGCAGTGCAATTGCTGGGTCGTAGGGTAGTTCTATTTTTAACTCTTTGAGGAACCTCCACACAGTTTTCCAAGTAACTGTACCAGTTTGCATATTCACCAACAGTGCAAGAAGGTTCCCCTTTCTCCACATCCTCTCCAACATTTGTTGTTTCCTGTCTTGTTAATTTTCACCATTCTCACTGGTGTGAGGTGGTATCTCATCGTGCTTTTGATTTGTATTTCCCTGATGGCAAGTGATGTGGAGCATTTTCTCATATGCTTGTTGGCCATGTGTATGTCTTCTTTGGTGAAATTTCTGTTAATGTCTTTTGCCCATTTCATGATTGGATTGTTTGTTTCTTGGGTGTTGAGTTGGATTAAGTTCTCTCTAGATCTTGGATACTAGCCCTTTATCTGATAGGTCATTTGCAAATATCTTCTCCCATTCTGTAGGTTGTCTTAGTTTTGTTGACTGTTTCTTTTGCTGTGCAGAAGCTTTTTATCCTGGTTAAGTCCCAGTAGTTCATTTTTTTGCTTTTGTTTCCGTTGCCTTCATAGATGTATCTTGCAAGAAATTGCTGTGCCCAAGTTCAGAAAGGTGGTTGCCTGTGTTCTCCTCTAGGATTTTGATGGATTCTTGTCTCCCATTTAGATCTTTCATCCATTTTGAGTTTATCTTTGTGTGTATGGTGTAAGAGAATGGTCTAGTTTCATTCTTCTGCATGCCATTATTACTAATAGCTAAGACCTACCTAATGCTTATTTTGTGCCAGACAGTATTTTAAATACTTTATGCACATTAATTTATTTGATACTCACAACTCTATAAGTAGATGAACTATTATTGTCCCATTTTATAGAAAAGGAGACAGAGGCACAGAAAGAGAAGTGCCTTGCTTGGTCGCGTAGCTTGAGAGACAGACAAAATTGGACATCTATCATTCTAGCTTGAGTAAATGACCTTAATCATTTCTGTCTTTGTAAGGCAGGTTTATATCTAGGAATAGTTGTGTTGTATATGTGTTTATATGTTATATCATTGAGCATATTACTCTATTGCTTTATATTTATACTAGTGTTTTTCCTTTAGATCTTTTAAGACCACGAGATACATACCAAATTTTTGTTGAGCATGATGAATTGAAAGTATATAAAACACTGGATACACCTCTTTTTTCTACTGGAAAATTGATATTAGGACCACATCAAGAAAAGGGAAAGCAGCATGTTGGCTCAGATATATTGGTGAGTGTATTTCTCCATAGTTTGTTTCTCTGTTGTTATAACTCTGATTTATTAGACTTGGTGAGGCATTAAAAATGCTGTTTTCTCAGAAATGATACTATTGTAGTGCATAGAGAATTTTTTTGTTAAATCTGTTTAGAGTCCATCCGCCAGTGGTTATTTAAAAGTACCTGTTCTGTGCATAGCAGTGTGATCTTGAAATTCATGTTTAAGGAATGTTTTAAAAAGAACTGTAGAATATAGGTTTGCAAATAAATCATTAGAGCTGATGAAAATTAAATCTAAATTTCATTTCACTGGTCATGCCTCTTAGCAATAATGAGGTTTTAAAAGTCTTCTTCAGAATCAGGTGATTAGCAGTAAACTGAGGAACAGGAGCTACTAGTTACTTCAATAAGTACTAAATAATGTATTACTATATATGTGGCAGTATTACTGGCTGAAATTATAATGAGATTTAAGGTTGAGTCCATCTTTCTCTCTTATTGGAGATACACACCATTGATGTTAGAGATATATGTGGTAAACTTGTACATTACAGAATTTGAAAATCACCAAATTTTAAAAATATTTACTATTTAAAAAATATTGAGTCTAAGGCACATTTTTTTAGTAAGCAGCATTTCAGGAACCTGTGATATAATGGATTATTGGAGTTTTTACATTCAAAACAATTATTTTACTTGATAAAATGAAAGTAAACTCAAGAAAGAAAAGAAGAAAACATCAAGGTCCTTGAGTTATATTAACAAAGAAGGGCAAATTGAGGCAAGAAAAGAAGGTACACATGAAAGTCAGTGAATAATTCATTAATACATTAGTATAACTAGAGTCTGGATTTAAAATACTTTAATCCAATCTTAAGTGTTATAGATCTCCAGGTGCTATTAAAAGAGTAAAAATAACACGTTTAACTAACCAAAGTAATGACTTCTGCATAATTGTTAAGGAACAATTAGTAAGATAAGCGTTATGAAATATCATTGAAATAATGCAGGTTACCCATTAAATTGTAATGCTTTTATTATACAAAAGAAAATTTGAACAGTAGATGTTTCAAAGTATTTAACCAGGCTACTATTCAAAGGAATCCACATTAAAAACAAACATATTTCATATTTACTAAGCTAGTAGAAATTATTGGAAGAATATTTGTGTCCTTTGATCTATGAATCTCATTTCAAAGTATTTTCCTAGAAAAATAATATAAAGGTTAGGGAAGCTGGACATATATAGGTATTTATTATAACATTGACAAAAATTAGAAACCATTGAAAAGTGTTGCAGGAAGAAATGGTTATATTTTATATTTTGACTTAATAATGAGATGAGTCATTACATGATAATAACTAGTTATATAGCACTTAGATGTTCCAGGTACTGTAATAAGTGTTTTTATACCAGTTTAAGCATATTGTTTTTGAAGACTAGCCATATAAGAAGACCTTTAAGATAAGTATTTAAAACTTACAGAAAATAGAGAATTCTCTATTTTGTTTTGATTAGAATTTAAAAATGATAATGGAAGGAACTGTAGAAAAATAACATGTTATTAGGTGATTATGGTTGATTTTTATTTCTTCTAAATACTGTTTTTAACTTTTTATAATGAAAATCAGAATTAAAATGTTTTGTTTTAATAATGGTATTTTTTTAAACATGAAGCACATTTTTAAATATATGCTTTTGAGAAACAAAAGGGACTAGATGGAGAACAAGCATAGGCCATTAACTCTTTCCTTCAAACTCAGTGTTAAAGAGTGTGTATGAGAGAGATAGTAGCAGTAGTAGATTTGTTAAAATCAAACCACAGAAGAATAACAGATTATTAACTATGGAAGTTGGTTGTGGGTGGAGCTCTCCAAAAAGACAAGAAGAGATTAGGAAATGGAAAATATCAAAGTGTAGTGATGTGGAGAACAGAAAAAAAAACAGGAGAAGAAAGGAAAAAACACAAATAAGGAAAGTGGTGGACGTATTTGAAAAATTAGACAGTAAGTGTACTAGAACTAAAAAACAAAAAAGTGAGAGCAAAAACACTTAAAGGAACCAGAGTTCCTTAGAGAACTAAATGTAAGCCTGGAGCTGAGCTCGAATTTTTTTTTTTTTTTTTTAAGATTTATTTTTTTATTTTAGAGAGCTTGGGGGGGAGGAGGGGCAGAGGGAGAGAGAGTCTCAAGCAGGCTCTGTGCTGAGTGTGGAGCATGACGCAGGGCTTAATCCCATTAACCTGAGATTGTGACCTGAGCTGAAACCCAGAGAGTCAGAGGCCTACTTGACTGGGCTCCCCAGGTGCCCCTTAGCTTGAAATGTTTTTATCATGACTGCTAGCAGACTTATCAAAGACCATTAGAATTGCGTAATAGAGTCTCAGGATCCAACTTGAAGATGCTCTCACTGGACAAAGATGTGAAAACTTGGAATCAATAAAAATAACTTAAGTGGATTGCTACATATCCATAATATCTAAATACATGAATTTGAAGACTACTACAAAAAGAAAAACTAATTCACCACTTTTAGAGAATTCTAGGAGGCCAACTCATTTTGACAATGAATATGGTAAATAAAGGGAAATATAATCAAATATTTATTCTACCCTTTTCCTGTAGACTGTACTTTATGTAACCAAGTAAAAATGAGGTGAACTTTGTTCTTGTTAGAAATATTCCAATTAGGTCAGCCCTGGTGGCCCAGCAGTTTAGCGCCACCCCGGGGTGTGATCCTGGAAACCCCGGTTCAAGTCCCACATCAGGCTCCCTGCATGGTGCCTGCATCTCCCTCTGCCTGTGTCTCTGCCTCTCTCTCTCTGTGTCTGTCATGAATAAATAAGTAAAATCTTAAAAAAAAAAAGAAATATTCCAATTAATAAACGAAAAAGGAATGTTAGAATATAATATCACCATTTTGCAATTCCTGATAAATTGTTGGATCTATGTAGGCATTAAGCATCAGTGTCCGCTAACATCTAAAAAGAAGACAACCAGACCTTCATTATGTGCCTCTTGATGGAAGAATACAATACTGTTTATGAAGTAGTCTTGCCTCTTCCATCTCCTTAAAGGAAAACAAAGCACACAAACAAAAAACAAACCAGAAAGAAACCCCCTAAAACAAAAACAAAAATATCAGAATTTGATAGAGACTCTAATATCTAACTACCAATTTATAGGAAATAAAGAATCGACCTTTCAGATGACACCCTGGGATTGTAATCAGCAAAATTCAGTTGTGCAAAGATTTTTACAGCAAACTTTGCTGCTTGATTTCTTGAATAAATAAGTTGAAGGGACTAAAAAAAGAGCCAAGTAGAACCTCTAGATCAATGTTTCTCAACCATGGCACTTATTGACATTTTAGACTGGATAACGCCTTGTTGTAGAGGGGCTTCCTGTGCATTGTGAGATGTTTGTAGCATCCCTGGCCTCTACCAACTAGATTCTAGTAGTAGTACTCTAGTTTTAAGAATGAGAAATGTCCCCAGACATTGCCTCTTACCTCCTGAAATTGAGAAATTACCCCCAAATTGAGAACCACTATAGATTAAGGAATTTAAGAGGACAAACTCTTAAAAATACATTTAAGAGACAATTGGAAATTTTAATACTGACTGGGTAGTTGATATTAAATATTCATTTATGTTTAGGTGAGATAACACTGTTGTCATGTTTTTTTTTTTTTTAATTTTTTTTTTCAATTTTTTTTTTATTTATTTATGATAGTCACAGAGAGAGAGAGAGAGAGGCAGAGACACAGGCAGAGGGAGAAGCGGGCTCCATGCACCGGCAGCCCGACGTGGGATTCGATCCGGGGTCTCCAGGATCGCGCCCTGGGCCAAAGGCAGGTGCCAAACCGCTGCGCCACCCAGGGATCCCTGTTGTCATGTTTTTAAAAAGGACCTTGAGGGGTGGGGTGCCTGACTGGTTCTGTTGGTAGAGCATGTGATTCTTGATCTTGGGGTGTGGGTTCAAGCCACATACAGAGTATGGAAATTACTAAAAAAAATTAAAATTAAAAAAATTAAAATTAAAAAACACCTTGATTTTTTTTAGTACACACTGAAATATTTACAGATGATTTATGATGCTGGGGTATATATTGCAAAGTAATACGGAATGGGGGAAGTAAAGAGATGGAACAGGGAAGATTGTTGGTATTAGATATTCATGGGAATTCATCATTCTGTTTTTTTGTATATCAGAAGCCTTCCTACTAAAATGTTTGTAGAAGTGGAGAGAGGTATACTTAGCTAAATTGAATAGACATAAACTTTTAAACAAACAAAAAAAAACCATTAGAAATACATGCTTTCCTTCCTGGGTTTGTTACCTTTTTGTCTTTTAAATTGAGGCAAAATTTTTTTAGATGTATTATTTTTTGTTTTGTTAAATTACAGAGTATCTTTGGAATCATCTGAGGGCTTTTTTCCTATTTAGGGAGTTAGCATATCATAGTGGTTAAGAGCATGAATTCTGGAATCAAAGTGTCTGAGTTCAAATCTCATTTCTGCCATTTACATTGTGAATTTGGAAAATTACACCTCTCTGTTGCCTCATTTTCTTCATTTGTATAAAGCTATTAAAATAGTACCTGTTTCTACTTACATATATTAAGTTAAATGCGAATTAAATGTTCAGAATCCTGGCTGGCAAAGAGTAAGTGCTATATAAGTGTTATCTGCTATTTTCCTGGTATTTTAGGCTCAATTTACAAAGTGTTAAGAAAGAAAAATAAGGAGGAGTAATTCTCTGAGGCAAAATATTCTTGATGGCTGAATCTCAAAATTTGAATTTGAATGTTTGAAGGCTTTTTTTAGTTGCTCAAAAACCAGATCATTACCAGGATGCTACCTATGTATAAAATGTAAAATTTGCCATGAATATGAATATGGAAGCCTTTATGGTTGAGAGTTAGATTATCCTCTTTTACTTTCTTAATGTTGATGCTTATAAAATAAATGTTTAAATATATCATTTATTAGTTTTGCTTTTTGTTCTCTCTGGTCTTTCAGATTGAATTACATGTCCTAAAGTATGTAACCTTTTAAAGAGGTGTATATAAAACCTAGCTATTTTTGTAGAATAGCTAAGTGATATTATTTATAGTACTGAGTTTTCATAAGCTGGTAAATAATAAGAACCAAAGAAATTTCTTCCCGGATTAGTTTTCTGTTGCTGTTTTAACAAATTGCTATAAATTCAGTGACTGAAAACAATATCCATTTATTTATTATCTCACAGTTATATTGATTAGAATCCTGATGATCTTGGCTGAGTATTCTGTTTAGAGTATCACAAGGCTGGAATCAAGATGTTGGGAGCTCTGTATTCTCTGGAGACTCTTCTGCTTTCAAGTTTATTTGGGTTGTTGACAGAATTCAGTTCCATATTGTAGGACTTAGGCTCCCATTTCCTTGTTGGCTGTTGGCTAGAGTATCATTCTTAGCTTCTAGAAATAGTCTGTATTTCTTGGCTCATGGCCCTCTTATCTTCAGTGCCGGCAACAGCAACAGTGTCCTTTTCATACTTTAAATGTCTCTGGCTTTTCCTCTGCCTCATCTCTCTTCTGCTTCCAAGAGAAATTCTCCAGTTTTAAGGGTTTGTGTGATTAGAATAGGCCAGACTAGTTAATCCAGACCAACCTGTCTCTCAATCTCAAAGTCCCTTTTGCCATGTAACAGAACAAGTTCTGGAGATTAGAGCGTAGACATCTTTGGAGGGCTGTTATTCTGCTTACCACATTTCCTATAAGCTTCATTGTAGTGTGCTTTGGCGGTTCAATTTGAAATGAGATTTTAATTTTTAATTTTACAGGTTTTTTATGTTAACTTTGGTGACCTTTTATGTACCTTGCATGAAACATCTTATATAATAACAGCTGGGGATTCATTCTATGTTCCTTCAGGTAAGAAAAATAAAGACATTTTCTTTCATATAGCTAAAATATTTATATAGTTGCTCATGAGTACCATGCAACTGGAAGCCATAGTAGTCAAAATGAAACATCATTTGACTCATGCCAGTACATATTTTATCATTAGGTAAGTATGTTAGTATTTGGGTACATGAAAATTGAACAAGAGTTGCTTCTTGAAAAATATAAAAATATTTAGCTGTGTCCAAGGTAGGAGGAAAATTATTTCTGCTTTATTATCTCTAAGACATTATGTAGTCAAACAATTTTTAGTAGATTATTTTAAACATACAGAATAGTGTGCTTCATTAGCCATTGAAGAGCATGTCTCTGGAAAGAGGATTTTTAATTTGTTCATTTATTTATTCATCATTCAACAAAGGTGATTGTCTGTCACGCACTGCTCTAAGAGTATAGGATACATGAGTGACCAAAACGGGGGAAGAAATCCCTGCCCTCATTGAGCTTACTTACATTCTAATGAAAGGACACTATAATAATAGTAGTGTTTATATAGTCCTTAATATGTACCAGCACTCTTGTGAACATATTTATTATAACTCAGTTAATATGTATCAGTTTCTCGAACCTAGGGGTGGTGGAAAGGGAGGTGGGCGGGGGGTGGGGGTTACTGGGTGACAGGCACTGAGGGAGGCACTTGATGGGATGAGCACTGGGAGTTATTCTATATGTTGGCAAATTGAACACCAATAAAAAATAAATTTATTAAAAAAATATGTATCAGTTTCTAATATATAAAGTCAGGGTGTGTCACAGTGCTCAGTGCTATAAACCTGCCTTCTGTGTAGCTGTTCTGTATTTCACTTTTGCTCTTATTTATTACCTAAAAGAAGCATTTACTCTTTTTAAGCTTTGAGATTCAATTTTACTTAACAGTTTACTTTTTATACTTTATGCGCATATGTCTGGTTTAGGGGAATCCACACAGTTTCAAAGACCTAATTTTCAAGACCTAAAGACCTAAAGCTGGGTCAGAGAGAAATTTTCTCTTCCTTCATCCTTGTCTAATTCATCTTTGCGTTCATTATCAGAATGATGTAAGACTTTCATTTCTTTCAAACCTTATCCGCATCACAGGTGATAGTGAACTCTTGGATTTTTATTTCATGAAATTAAATAAGATTTACTTTAGGTTAGATGAACTGATTTAAAAAAAAAATTGGTACTATATACCATAACTGCCCTATTGATGGCTAAATATTTAATCAAAAGGAAATGATTTCTATGGAAATAATTTTGTTTTTTTTTCTTACCGCTTTACTTGTAGGTAATTATTACAACATCAAAAATCTCCTAAATGAGGAAAGTGTTCTTCTTTTTACTCAAATAAAAAGATAAAAGATGAAGCAAAGTTTAAATACATGTGTGTATATATATATATATATGTGTGTGTGTGTGTGTGTGTATACACACATATAAAAAAGTTTGTACAATTGAGACATTAATTGTGATATTTTAAAATAAAAAATTGATTCAGTTTTGTGTCCTTTTATCTGATAAACATTTCAAACTCCCATGTGTCTTCTGATTTTTTTTTTACAAATATATACATAGCCTGTAGTGATGCCCATATTCATAGTATTTTAATAACATGAGGATCACTGCTCTCACAATGAAATATAGGACATTTCTTTTTTAGAAGAGATTTGATTAATATGTTAATTCATTTAAAAAACTTTCCAAATGTTATTTTTAACTCCCCAACAAAATAACCCAGTAATAGAGAATTGTGATATACAGGAATAGTACATCTGTATTACTTTTCTAGGACTTTGTAACAAAATAGTACAAACGGGGAGGAGGAGGCAAGATGGTGGAAGAGTAGCTAACATTTCATCTGGTCCCTTGAATTTAGCTAGATGACTATCAAATCATTCTGAACACCCATGAATTCAAAGTGAGATGTAAGAAAGGAATAGCTGGAACTCTACAAGTAAAACAGTGATCACTTTCTGCAAGATAGGAGGTATGGAGAAGTGAATCAGAAGCGATATTTCAGAAGATAAACATGGGGAGAGGGAGCCTCCTTAAGCTGGCTATTGGAAAGTGACACAGCCCCGGAGCACAAAATTGGAACCCAAGAATTCTGCAGTCTGAGACATCCCTGCCTGAAAGGTGCTCAGGTTGATGAAATGGCACAGAATCCTGCTTGGGATAGTGTGGTCTCAGGATCCCTGGAGTCACAAAGAATGGAGGTGCCTAAGCTGGTAGAGTAGCAAGCATTGGAGTGGAGAAAGTGGCTGTGGTCAGTGTGCCTGGGAGGGAGCACTTAGCTTGGTTCACTATAAACTCTGAGCTGCAGCCCAATCAAGTGACCTTTCTCCACATAGGGGCCCTGTAAAGGACAGTGTAGAGCAATGCTCTGCCTTCTCCCAGGAGGGGCAGAGTGGGTGCACTCACAACCTGAAGACTGTTCTCTGGTACAGGCTCTGCAAAGTGCAGAGATGGGGGAGGGGACCCTCCTCCTTCCCCAAGGAGGATTGGTGTGGTGTGCACCATAGCAGTCTACAGAGCTTGGCACACACAGACCTGAAGGCCATTTGTCCCTAAGGGGAAGTGTTTACAGAAGAGAGGGGCCTGTGATCTTTTGGCTCTGGGGCTGGAAACTGGGGTGCACCATTTTTGTTTTGGTCTCCTAAAGAGGCACAGAAGGACTTCAGGGAACAAAGGCCACAGAGAGCACCCAGAGCTTACACTGTGCCCAGCCCCCTGGTGAGGGGCGGTACAACTCCACCCAGGCAAAGACAACGGAGAATCAGCATAGCAAGGTCTTCCCCCAGAAGACCAGCTGGAAGAACAGGTGAACAAGTTTATGGACCTCAGAGAACTGCAAAACTCCAGCGCTAAAGGAAAATATTTGCTTGTCTTTCAGTTTAAAATTTTCCATTTATTTCCCTTTTCATGTAGTTCTCGTTTTATCAACTCTTTGATTTTTGTCTTTTTTTAACTTCCGTTTCTTATATTTTATGGATATATTACTCATTTTTGGCTTCCTTTCTATTCAGTTTTATTTTTGTGTGTGTGTGTGTATATATATATATATATATATATATATATATATATATATGTTTTGCTTTATTATTTTGGGGCTTGGTGTCTTCTAAAACAGGCCAAAATACACTCACGACCTGGTAGGTCACCTCGTTTTTTCCACCTTGTGAGATTATATTCTCTTCCCCTCCCCCATTTTTTTTTTGTCTTCTCTTTTCCATTTTTGGTTTCTGACTTTGGGTTTGTCTAGTGTGTTTTGCTTGGGTCGTGGTTTATATTTTTTATTTTGTTCACTTGTTCATCTATTCTTCCCTGGATTAGAAGGAGGATTTCACAACAAAAGAAAGAACCAGAGGTAATACTCTACCACAGATCTAATCCATATGGATGTAAGTGAAATGTCAGAGCTGGAATTCAGGATAACAATTATAAAGTTACTATCTGGACGTGAAAAAAGCATGAAAGACACTAGAGAATCTCAGTACAGAAATGACATCTAATCAGGCCAAAATTAAAAATGCTGTGAGATGCAGTCTAAATTGGTTGCTCTAACAGGGTAAATAAGGCAGAAGAGCATAATATACAAGATAAGTTGATGGAAGTTGAAAAAATATTAATGGACCATGAGGGGAGGCTTTGAGAAATCCATGATGCATAAAATGAAAAAAATGCTAGAATTATTGGAGTCCATGAGGGAGAAGAAAGGGACAGAAGATATATTTGAGTAAGTCATAGCTGAGAATTTACTGAATCTGGGGAAGGAAACGGGAGTTTAAGAGTTAGAGACCCCTCACCAAATCAAAAGTAGGTCAATACCTCAACATACAATAGTGAAGCTTGCAAACTTCAGAGATAAGGAGATCCTGAAAGCAGCTTAAGTTCATAACCTAAAGGGTAGGAACATTAACTGGCATCAGACCTATCCAGAGAGACCTGGCAGACCAGAAAGTGGTGGCATGATATATTCAGGGTATTAAAAGAAAAACTTGCCACCAAGAGTACTTTATTCAGCAAGGCTGTCATTCAGAATAGAAGGACAGGTAGAGCTTCCAGGATGGACAGAAACTGAAAGAATATGTGACCACTAAGCCAGCCCTGCAAGAAATATTAGGGGGGATTCAGTAAGCAAAGAGAGCTTACATAGACCAAGAAAGAGTAACATAAACCAGAAAGAAACAATCTACAAAAACAGGAATTTTGCAAGTAATACCACAAATAAGTATCTTTCAATAGTTACTTTGAATGTAAATAGGCTAAATGCTCCAATCAAAAGGCACAGGGTGTCATATTGGGTAAAAAAGCAAGACTCCTCCATGCTATCTATAGGAGACTCGTTTTTGACCTAAAGACACTTGCAGACTGAAAGTGAGGGGTTAGAGGACCATTTATCATGCTATGGACCTCAAAAGAAAGGTGAGGTAGCAATCTTCGTATCAGACAAATTACATTTTAAACCAGACTAGTAAGAGATGAAGAGAGACACTACATCACACTTAAGGGGTCTATCCAACAAGAAGATCTAACAAGTATAAATATTTATGCTCCTAACTTGGGAGCAGCCAATTATATCAACCAATTAATGACCAAATTAAAAAAAAAGAATAACAGTAGGGGACTTCAACACCCTAGTCACAGCAATGGACAGATCATCTAAGCAGAAGATCATCAAGGGCTTTGAATGACGCACTGGACCAGATGGACTTCACACATACAGAGCATTCCATCTTAAAGCAACAAAATACATATTCTTCTGTAGTGCACATGGAGCATTATTAGATTTAATATTTGAGCATTTTCTTCTGGTAGCTCCCTAAAATCTTAGCAAAAATATCTGCTGGTTAGAATATACTTTAAGGGACGCCTGGGTGGCTCAATGGTTGGGCCTCTGCCTTTGGCTTGGGGCGTGATTCTGGGGTCTTGGGATCAAATCCTACATCGGGCTTCCTGTGGGGCCTGCTTCTCCCTCTGCCTATGTCTCTGCCTCGCTCTCTGTGTATTTCATGAATAAGAAAATCTTTTTTTTTTTTTAAAAGAATATACTTTAAAACAGGTTCTCAAAAGGATTCAATGTGGGTAATAAAAACATTTTAATAAAACCATTTAATAACTTTTGTCAGAAGGTTACTACAATTAGTGGAGTTGTAAAAATAATATTTCAATGAGGTAAAATTTTAGATGTTTAAAGAAAACTTTTTAAGGATTATATGTTTAGTCATGTTGCCTGATGAACCAGGGGGAGGGAAAATTCTAGATATCAAATTCTTATTCTAGTGAGGCAGATCAACCCTATAAAGATATCAAGGAATTGTTAGTAGCCTGGGAGATGGAATTTAGCAAATGAAAGATGTTGAATAGTTATTTTAATATTTTTATCCTGCCATCTGCATTTAATTACAATCCAATTGTAGCTTATACACAGCTGCTTCATTCAGTAATCCAAAAGTACTTACTGGACACCTGCTATTTTATGATTAAATGATATAACTAAAGTTGTTTGTAAACAATAAAGTGCTATAAAAATGCAAGGTAATGGTATACAACTCAATAGCAAAAACCCAAATAATCCAATTAAAATGAGCAGAGGACTTCAATATACATTTGCCCAAAGAAGGCGTACAGATGGCCAACAGGTACATAACTAGGTACTCAACATCATTAACCATCAGGGAAATGCAAATCAAAACCACAGTGAGATATCATCACCTCACGCATGTTAGGATAGCTATTTACCAAAAAGACAAGAAATACATGTTTGCAAGGATGTGGAGTTAAGAGAACTCTCATATACTATTTGTGTGAATGTAAATTAGTTTGGTCGCTATGAAAAACATTATGGGCTTTCCTTAAAAATAATTAAAAATTGGGGTGCTTGGGGTGGCTCAATCAGTTAAGTGTCTGCCTTTGGCTTAGGTCATGATCTCAAGGTCCTGAGATTGAGCCCTGCATCTGGCTCTCCATTTAGCAGCAAGTCTGGTTCTCCCTCTCCCTCTCCCTCTCCCTGTGATCTCTCTCTCAAATAAAATATTTTTAAAAATTAAAAATAGAACTACCATATGATTTAGCAATTCCACTTCTGGTACTTATCTGAAGAAAACAAAAACACTAGTTCAAAAATATATGTACCCTCATATTCACTGCAGCATTATTTACAGTAGCTAAGGGGAAGAAACTAAATGTCTATTGATAGATAAATGGATAAAGAAAATGTAGTATATATACACAATGAAATATAATTCAGCCAAAAAATAGAAGGAAATCTTGCCGTTTGTGACAGGTAACATGGATGGACTTTAAAAGAGGTACCATATAATTTCACGTATAAGTGGAATCTAAAAACAAAACCAAGCTCATAGATGTAAAGAATGGATTGGTAATTGCCAGAGATGATGGATGGGAGGTGAGAAAAGTGAGTGGAAGGGGTCAAAAGGTAAATATTTCCAGTTATAAATAAATCATGGGGATATATTGTACAGCATTGTGACTATAGTTAATAATACTGTATTGCATAGTTGAAAGTTGCCAAAAGTAGATCTTAAAAGTTCTCATCACAAGAGAAAAATAGTAATGTATGATGAGAGGTGTTAACTAGACTAATTGTAGTGATCATTTTGCAATATATACGTATATTGAAACACTACGTGGCACACCTGAGGCTAATATATGTCAGTTATACCTCAATTTAAAAAATGCAAGGTTATGGTAACACACTGATGCAAGATTAATAACAAAGGAAACCGTTCTGTCAGGAGAAGGGGCATATGGGAATTTTTTTGTACTTTACACTTAATTTTTCTGTATTCCTAAAACTAAAGGATGAAGTCTCTTCATGATGATGATGATGATGATAATAATAATAAGCAGCAGCAAGAGAAGTTTGTTGTTGCTATTGAATACAAGGCAATCTAAATTTAATCATGCCTGCTAGCTAAAAAAGATAAGGTTTAAGAAACAAACTTAGAATTTCTGGTTCAAGATAATAGACTAAGCACCGTATTTTCCCCTAAAATGGAGCAGATTGTTGAGCAGTTCCTGGTTTGGGTATTGGATCCTGAAAAAGAAGTAGAACAGAGTTTGTGTCCTCAAAAATAGATACAGAGGAAAATTAAAGAATAGGCAGCTGAATTTATGGGTTAAAATGCCGAATACTTTTGTGTCCTTATTTTTTCAAATGGTATGTCTGTTGACTAGTTCTCAAGCCATCCACCTTGCAAGGAATCCTGCCTTTGACAAATGTCATTCCCTACATGACTCATTTTTCTCTTGAAATGAAAGGATTATTAGGGATACAGAACAACCAAACTGCAGAGGAAACCCACACAGGGTGGAAAAAGTATGAAAAAGATCAGGATGAACTGACACAAGCACAAGAGACAGAAACAATTCAGGTTGAGACAAGAAAATGTAAAAACAAAAAAACAAAAACAAAAACAAAAAAACAAACCCAAAAATTCTAGTTAGTGTCTTTAGAAGTATTAAAGACGAAATTGAATCCATAAAACAAGCATCACTGTTGTTAAAAAGAAAAAGAAAAAAGCTGTCAGGCAATAAGAGAAATCTCAATATTCAGTAGGCATGCTAGATACTAGAAAGGACATGATTGAAAAACCAATTGGCAATCCAAAAGAGATATATAATAAGTGTACTAAAGAGAATATGGTAGAAAAGTTAAAGGATGTGGTAGATAGATGTAGCAGGTCCAGTATTAATAGAAATTCCATAAAGAAGGAACAGAAAGTGGAAAGGATGAAAAAATAATGGAAAGCAATTTTCTTGAGCTAAAGAAAAAGAAGAGTCTTCAGATTGAAAGAATCCCCTAAGAGCCAAAAAGAAAAGAAATTTGAAAAGTTGCATCTGGAAACATTTTCATAATACTTTTTGAATTATGAAGAATAAAAAGGAAATCCTAAAAGCTTTCAGAAAGAAGTAGAACAAGATCCTTACAAAGGAACAAGAATCAGCTCAGACATCTAATCCACAATAGTGGGCTGTATAAGACATAGAAAAATTCCTTCCAAGTATGGGATGAAATGATTTTGAATTTAGAATTTATACCCAGCCACATAATCAAGTGAAGATAAAATAGGTAAATTGTCAAAATGAAAACATTAAAAACATTTGTGACCAGTGGACATCAATGAAGAAAACTGAGAATGTACTTCAGGAAAAAAATTTTTTTTGGAAAGATGAATTCAGAAGACATTGGAAATAGTAAGAATTGGTAGGTCTTAAGAGGCACGTTTCTTCGGATGTTACTCTGCCTTGATTCTACTCTGAAAATTGTAATATTATTAAAATTCTATTGTAAAGGCTATTTGTTTTTAGTTTTAAAATAAATTTATGTAGAAGGCCCAGAGATGTAATTTTAGTTACAGATCATAGTGTAAACCATCATAAATTTAACAACGCAAAAAGGATATCAAAAATACAATTTAAATTTATAAATTCTCATTAAACCCACTGGTTCTGTGTGACTTTCTCTTAGGGCCTGTGTTGGTTAGACAACAGACAAACATTATCCATCCAGATTGCTTCAACCATCATTTTTATGCAGGTAAATGTTGAGTCTGTATTTTGAGCTCTTACTTCACTCTTGGACTCTAGTCTATGTTTCACACTGCCAGTTGAATGTCTTGCTCCGAGTGTCTTACTAGAATCTCAAACTCAACATGTTTCAGTCTGAATCCATCATGCATTTCTGGTTAAATGCCCAACAAACTTTTATGACTACCCTATCTCTAATTAACAGTACCTTAGCTACTTAGGCTCGCAAACTTAATCTTCCTAGATGCTTCCTTTCTCTCATCCTCTTGCATATGATTGTTATAAAATTCTATATTTCTATTTTTGTCATGCATTTCAGATGATAAGATAGAGCCTTTGTATCCGAACTTATCCCAGCCTTTATTGTTTCTTGTCTAGACCATTGCATCAGCCTCCTAAATCTGCCTTCTGCCTTGTCTATAATATCTCCTTTATTTTTTTTTTAATTTTTATTTATTTATGATAGTCACAGAGAGAGAGAGAGAGAGGCAGAGACACAGGCGGAGGGAGAAGCAGGCTCCATGCACCGGGAGCCCGACGTGGGATTCGATCCCGGGTCTCCAGGATCGCGCCCTGGGCCAAAGGCAGGCGCCAAACCACTGTGCCACCCAGGGATCCCTAATATCTCCTTTATTATAGCCATAGTACCTATTATTATTATATTAATCATCCTCGAGTATAGACATAATTTGGTTATTCCCTTGCTCAAAAATTTGCAAGGCCATTTAATAGTTTCCTACCACCTATTACAGGGGTTCTCAAATTTTAGTGTGACAAACAACACATGGAGAGGTAGCTACAAATGCACTTGTGGGAGGCTCACTTGTAGAGATTCTGATTTATTTAATCAAGAATAAGGCTCAGGAAACTATTTATAACAAATGCTCCAGGTGAGTTGTTGAAATGTACTTATCCTTTGGAATGCATGGGAGATGAGAGACTCGGAGTTGTACATTTACCTTTATTTATCAGGAGACCGCTGTTAAATTAACCCATTCAGTCAACAAGCTCTGAATATCTGACTTCCTATCTATTCCACTGTGGTCTGGGTTTCCTTTGGTGAGATTCAGGCTCAAGTTTTAGCTAAGTCAGCAGTCTGTACTGACACACCAGCCTCATTTAAGAAAAGGAGATATTAAAACAGTGACAGTATTTTTTTAAGCTTTTACAAATTCATTTTTTTTTTTATGACATGAGCTCTCTATGAAATGTACCTCACCCCTGCAGTTTTCTTCTTTAAGTGTACTCATTTGGGAGCAAACTGCAATCACTCATCAGAGGCCCCTTTGATGTCAGGAGTCATCACTTGAGACCTTGTGATGCCATGAACAGGTCCATCTGACTCATCAAAAGTTCAATGCGAAGTGCATAACTTGGAGCTCACTGTAACCTTTGTTGATTTGCCTAACCATAAAATCTTGTTGTTATTTAAAAAAATTTTTTGGACTTAACCAAATTCTTTAGCTTTATAATAATCTTCAGTTATTGGTTTCTAGAATACCCTTTTTACTTATCACCTTCCTACACATAAAAACACTTTAATGAAATGAGATTATTCCACCAAATATTCCAAACTTCATTGATTTTCTTAATCTTTTATCTCCAGCTAGATTATACTTCCTATTTTTTTTTCATGGGAATAACTAAAACCTTTATTAGATATGGTTTTCCAATAACAATGTGAAAATTGGAATTATCAATTCAAAGAGTACTGAGTCTGAAATTTAAAAAAGTAGACTAGATATTAAGGGATAAAAGGTAAAGGAAGACAAAAATGTTTAATACTATTCAATATATCCCCTCTGTACACAATGTTGCATCTATACAACTACTCCATTTGATTTTATATAATAGTGAAATCCCCTTAAGCAACCTAGGGTATCCTATTAATTGCTGCTGGTTCCTCTCATTGTTAGGGGTCTGTTTAAATACCACCCCTTCAATGGAACGTTCCCCACCTCCTGACCAGATGTGAGCTCTTCTTTCTCTAAATTTCCATAGTAACAGAACAGTATAACTTTGTATAAGATTAGACCTAGGGATTTTTTTTTTAATCTTAGTGAACAAAGACTGATGAAGAAATTTCAAAAGTCAAGGCTAGTGTTCTATATCTTAAAAGGCAGAGGCTTAGATTTATCTCTAAGGCAAAGTTCACTTTGTTCTGGAGTGTAAGTGGGACTCAATGAAGCACCAGCCGTGGATCCAGATTTTGCTTATGTTACAATCCACATAGTGTTTCACAGAGAATAGTTCTTGATCTTAAAGAAAGAGAGAAATATAGATATGTTCAGATTTTAGTGTGACATATAAAAAATGAATGGCAAATGTATATCAGTTTGCTAGGTCTGCCATAACAAAGTACCACAGAGTATGTAGCTTAAAGAAGAGAAATTAATTTGCTAACAATTCCAGAGGCAAAAAGTCCAAGATTAGTGTGTCAGCAGGGTTTATTTTTTTATGAGGACTCTTGACTTTTTGATGGCTGTCTTCTCCTTGTGTCTTCACATGCTCTTTCCTCTGTGTGTGTGTCTGTGTCCAAATTCCTCCTCTTATAAGGATACCCATTATATTGGGTTATAGCCCTCTCTAATGACCTCATTTTAATTTAATTACCTCTTTAAAGATTTATATTCAAATGCAGTCACATTCTGAGGTATTAGGGGTTAGGGCTTCAACAAATGAATTTTGCAGGGTCACAGTTCAGCTCACAGAAGTGATTATAAGACATTACCATTGAAAATGAGAGATAGTGAAAATAGTTTTGATGACAATGCCATTGTTTTATTTTTTATATTTTAAGATTTTATTTGCTTTTTTGGTATATTTTTTTATTGGAGTTCGATTTGCCAACATATAGTATAACACCCAGTGCTCATCCCATCCAGTGCCCCCCTCAGTGCTGGTCACCCAGTCACCCCAACACCCTGCCCACCTCCCTTCCACTACCCCTTGTTCGTTTCCCAGAGTTAGGAGTCTCTCATGTTCTGTCATCCTCACTAATTTTTCCCATTCATTTTCTCTCTTTTCCCCTATAATCCCTTTCACTATTTTTTATATTCCCCAAATGAATGAGATCATATAATGTTTGTCCTTCTCTGATTGACTTTACTCAGCATAATACCCTCCAGTTCCTTCCACGTTGAAGCAAATGGTGGGTATATGTCATTTCTAATGGCTGAGGAATATTCCATTGTATACATAGACCACAGCTTCTTTATCCATTCATCTTTTGATGGACACCATCGACGGCTCCTTCCACAGTTTGGTTATTGTGGACATTGCTGCTATAAATATTGGGGTGCAGGTGTCCTGGTCTTTCACTGCATCTGTATCTTTGGGGTAAATCCCCAGCAGTGCAATTGCTGGGTCGTAGGGCAGTTCTATTCTTAACTCCTTGAGGAACCTCCACACAGTTTTCCAGAGTGGCCGTACCAGTTCACATTCCCACCAACAGTGCAAGAGGGTTCCCCTTTCTCCACATCCTCTCCAACATTTGTGGTTTCCTGTCTTGTTAATTTTCAGCATTCTCACTGGTGTGGTCTCATTGTGGTTTTGATTTGTATTTCCCTGATGAATGCCATTGTCTTAAAATTTTGTTTTATTTAAATTAACCCCTTTAAGTATGTATTTCAACAATATTGTTCATTATCTTTATTAGTCTATATTATCTAAGGACCAAAATGTCCAATTTTTAATATTAAACTGTTCAGAATATCTAAAAAAAAAAACCCAAACCATGAAGAGTTATCTCTTTTCCAATACCTGATTTTCCTCACTTTTTAGGTGTTACACATATTTAAAACCATATCCAAATATTATGGCAGAATATAGTTAACATTTCCAGAGTTGAGACCCAGAGAAGCAGGACTTGCTAAATCTGTCTGTCCAAATCTGTCTGAGGCCATGGCCCATTCCCTTTATTAGTATACAAGGTTGCATATTCTCCCCTAAATTCATGTCCAGTTGGAACCTCAAAATTGATCTTATTCGGGACTAGGCTCTTTATAGATGTAATTAAGGCAAAGATTGAGATGAGAGCATGGTAGATTATGGTGGGCCCTAAATCCATCAGTAAGTCCTTCTAAAAGATAGAAAATGACACCCAGAGACACACAGAGAAGGCCATGTAAAGATGGAGGCATAGATTGTAGTTATTCTAGTTAAGCTAAAGAAAGGATGTCAACAGCCACCACAACTGGAAAAGGTAAAGAAAGATCCTCCCCTAGAGCCTTCAGTAGGAGTGTGGTCTGTTAACATGTTGATTTCAGACTTGTAGCTACTAGAACAGTGAGAATAAATATCTATTGTTTTAAGTCATCAAGTTTGTAGTGATTTGTTACAGTAGCCTTATGGACAGTTACCCGATTCCACTGCTTTCAGTTCTTTTGGGTATATACATAAGAGTGGAATTGCTGGGCTATTGGAAATTTTATGTTTAACTTTTTGAGGAACCACCAAACTGTTTTCCACAGAAGATGCACCATTTTACAGTTTCACATTCCTGCCGGCAAAGCACTAGGGTTCCAATTTGTCTATATCCTTGCCAACACTTGTTATTTTGTGTATTTTAAAGAATTATAGCCATCCAAGTAGATGTGAAGTGGTATCATTGTTTACTTAGCTGTGTTTTTTACATCAAAACAATTAAACAATTAATGAATTGCAATTGGGCAACAAAGTTAAAGTAACTTTTTGGCAACCAATGGATTTTTTATGATCAAAGTTAAGGTGGTTTGTAAGATAATTTAGTTTATCAAAATATTAGTAGCTTCTGCATCTCCACTGACTCATTGAGAAATCACACATCCAGACTCCCCACCATGTTAGAAATGTCTTCTCCCAGTGATCCACTCTAAGCACATTGATACTGCTGCGCCTCTAATTCCATAAGGTGCTCCAATAACAAGAAATCACCAATATGTCCAATCACTTAGTTAACTTCACTAAGCTAAGGAATACCTAGATAGCTGGTATAATATTTCTGGTGTGTCTGTGATGGTGGTTCTGGAAGAGATTAGCATTTCATTGGTGAAATGAGTTAAATAGATGGTTCTCTCCAATGTGAGTGGGCACCTTTGAGGATCCACATAGAACAAAAAAGCTAAAGAAGGGCAAATTCTCTTTCTCTCTGCTTGAGCTAAGACATCCACCTTCTACTTTTGGATATTGGTGTTCCTGGTTCTCAGGATTTTGGATTCAAATTGTAACTTCTACCATCAACTTCCTGATTCTCAAGACTTCAGACTTGGAATGACACACTATTGGCTTTC
The DNA here is from genome assembly GCF_048418805.1 of Vulpes vulpes. Lineage (NCBI taxonomy): Eukaryota > Metazoa > Chordata > Mammalia > Carnivora > Canidae > Vulpes > Vulpes vulpes. Next base: position 66,396,705 of record NC_132781.1, read on the forward strand.
CTGGTTCTCCAGATTGTAGATGGCTAATTGTGGGACTTCTCACCCTCCATAACTACAGAGAGCCAATTCCTGTAATAAATCTCTTATCTATATCTACATATATCCTATTGGTTATGTTTCTCTGGAGAACACAAGTAGTGTGCAAGAACGTACATGGGGAGAGAACAAAACTTTCATTAAAGTTGTCTTATTCTGTTTAGCCTACTGTAACAAAAATACTATAGACTGAGTGGCTTAAACAACAGAAATTTATTCCTCAGAGTTCTGGAGGTAAGAAACTCCAAGATTAATACACCAGGAGATTCAGTATCTGGTGAGGTTCCCCTTCCTGTTGCAATAGAGTTCTGTTTCCTGTGTCCTCCTCATGGAAAGAGAATGGAGGAGGGGAAGCACACTCCCTCATATCTCTTTATTTAAGGACACTAATTCTATCATGAGGGCTCCACTCATGACTTAATTATATACCAAAAGCCTCACCAAATACCAACACATTGAGAATTAAGATTTCAACATATGCATTTGGAGGGCTAAAAACATTCATTCTACAACAAAAGTGGACATCATGAAAAATAAAAAAGTTGTGCTTTGGTAAACATCATTAATAAAAAGAAAATACTCATAGATTGGGAGAAAATATTTGTAAACTATAAGTCTGTTAAGAGACTTGCAGCTTTGATATATAAAGTACTTCTACGATTTAATAAAGAGACAATCCAATTTAAAAATGGGCAAATAATTTGAAGAGACATTTCCCCAAAGATGTTATACAAATGGTGAGTTAATCACATGAAAAGATGTTCTACATCATTAACCATTTAAGAAATTTGAATTGAAACTGTAATATACTTCACACCAATTAATATGGCTAATATTAAAAAGACAGATGAATACAAGTGTTGGAAAGAATGTGGAGAAATTGGAATTCTCATGCACTACTGGTGGGAATTTTTAAGAAACAGTGCAGCTGCTTGGAACACAGTCTAATAGGTCTTTAAATAGTTGAACCCATGTTACCATATGATCCAGCAATGCTACGCCAAGTTATACACTTAAGAAAAGTTAAAATATATATTCATGCAAAAACTTACATGCAGATGTTCATAGCAGCATTATTCAAAATAGCTCCAAAGTGGAAACAACCCAAATCACATCAACTGACGAATGGATATGTGAAATCTGGGATAGCCATACAATGGGATATTATTTGGCCATAAAAATGAGTGAAGTACTGATGCATGCTGCGACTTAGATAAACCTTGAAAATATTATGCTAAGTGAAGGAAGCCTGTCACAAAGACCACATGATTTTGTTTATATAAAATGTCTAAAATAGGTAAAGCTGTAGACAGAAATTTCCAAGTTAGTGGTTGCCTAGGACTGGGGAGAAATGAGGAATTAGAGGATAATGGCTAATGGGTTGGATTTTCTTTAGGCAGTGATTGAAAATGTTCTAAAACTTATGGTGGTGATGATATATGATGCACAACTCTGTGAATATACTAAGAATTTTTCACTTTGAATGAACTGTATGTATGTGAATAATATCTCAATGAAACTATTTTTTAAAAAGTACCATGGCTGTCTGGTGGAAAAGCATGTATGTGTGAGTTGTGAGCTGAACCAACCACTTTTTTCATGGAACATCATTTTACCTGAGTGACTGACAGACAAGCTATTGTTGTTCAGGTTTGGGTATTTGGCAGACATTTTAAAAATTTAATTAAATGAGTCTGTAACATCAGGGAAAACAACTGGCAGTATTTGTTTCCAATGATAAATTTGAGCTTTCAAGTAAAAATTAGAATTTTCTTTGAAGACTTGGAGACTTGTATCTGCCACCTTAAACTTCACTGCTTCCTAAATAAATGTGGTTTTTGATATGATATAGTGAAATGTGTCAACATTGGAGGATTTGCATAACTCAGTGAATATATATATATATGTATACATATATATATGTTTGTATTTAAAGATTTTATTTATTCACTTATTTTAAGAGATAAGGAGAGACAGAGAGCATGAGTGGGAGTAGGAGCAGAGGGAGAGGGACAAGCAAACTGAGCTGAGTGCAGAGCCCGATGTGGGGACAGATCCTACGACCCTGAGATCATGACCTGAGCTGAAATTGAGTCGGATGCTTAACTGATTGATCCACCCACGCACCCCAGTGAACTAATATTTTTAAAGGAGCTATGTATGATGCAAAAATCACATATGGGTAAAAGATCCATTCAAAGTATAGGAGAGACCAATGGATTTTAATATAATGTAGTTCAAAAAGTTCATTAACATGGCATTTCAGTTCTAACATTGCAACTAATGTTTAAGATACTACCACTTACAAAGTTTGGGCATACTATCAAAGAAAAATATACACTATAATCTGAAAAGGCTATGAAAACACTCCTCCCTTTTTCAACTACATATCTGTGTGACCAGATTTTCTTGATGTATTTTAACCAAACAACATATTGCAACACATAGAATGCAGAAAAGAGAATCCAGCTGTCTTCTATTGTTATGGTTGCGTGTTTGCACCTCTCCCAAATTCCTATGTTAAAACCGTAATCCCAATTTCATGGTATATGGAGTCTGTAGGAGGTAACTGAGTTATGAAGATGACAACCCTCATGATGGAATTACTGCCCTTTTAAGGATAGGACAGAGCTCTCTCTCTCTCCCCTTACTTCCTCCCTCCCCCCATGCCAAGTGAGACATAGTAAACAAGTACTCAATCATCTGCAAACCAGGACTAGGTCACAAAACACTGAATCTGCTGATTGTTGATGCCTTAATCTTGGACTTCTCAGCTTCCAGAACTGTGAAGGATAAATTTCTATTTTTTAAGTCACCAGTCTATGGTATTTTTGTTGCAGCAGTCAGAACTAAGACATCTATCAAGCAGATATTAAAGAGATTTTCAAAAACATGAAGCAATACCACTCTTTCTGAAAATTTAGTTTTTTCCTCTATGAAGTATTATGGGTTACATTAACATGTAATGGGTTTATTGTTATTTTTAAAATAATTTAAATAATTTGGAAATAAACATTGACAAATTATTTTAATTTCTAATACATTAAATATTAGTCAACACAATCCATACCAAAGCTCTTTGGGGTCCTTAAATTTTTCAAGAGTGTAAAGGAAACCTGAGACCAAGGTATTGAGTAGAGAGAATGCAGGCTGTATCAGGGCATTCACTACACAGAAGGAGAGAAGGGCCTCTTTTTCAGCTCAGGTAGGAGTCTATATGGGGAAGAGAAGGAAGAGTTGCAGAACGGAGATAGGTGTAGGGCCTACTCCCTGCATCCACGTCAGGGTATGCACATGGTTTGGGGAAAGAGAGACAAGTCAAAGAGGTTTGGGGAATTGCAGAGCAGAGTGCCTTTGTGCCTGGTTTTCCATTAAGGAGACTGGGAGAAAGTCATGTAGTGCTTCTCTCCAATTGAAGTGGTTGTGAGGATTTACCCTCCTTGATTCCCTGAAGCCTGTGAGTGCCATGAAGAAGACCAAGATGGTTTGTATGTCCTTTTGGGGTAAGTGGAATGTGTCCAGAAGTGTGGGACTAACTTCCAGGTAAATAATCCAAAGCTAGGGGCCAGTGGGAGGTTTTGGGAAAGTTACAGAGAACCAGCACCATTAATGAAGGCTAGGGCAAAGGCAAGTCACCAGTAGTGGAGGAGACCACTGATGTTGGCATGTTGAGAGAATAGTCAGCACTCAGACACTTCAACTGAAAGAGGCTGACAGGGACGCTCACAAGTGAGACTAAGGTGAGGTGCTGGGTACCTCAGAGATCAATATGGGAAGAGATGTCTCTCTCTTGTTATGTAAGCTTATCCTATGCTCTGAGAGAGGGAAAACCCCAAATCTCGGGGGGACCAAAGAGACTGAGCTAAATTGGAAAGGAGGTTTTTGTTTTTAATATAGAAATTAATGTGAATGGGCAATTTTTTTTTCTGCTATTGAGTGGAAATGAAGGCCTTTGAGCAAATTAGGTTTATTTATAAAAGAATAAAATGAGTCACTGAATTGTGACTCATTTCTCTCTCCACTAAATCTTCATTCTTATGGTAGGACTGTTGTATCCCTAGAATTGGGTTTATGTTTGCTCACTCAATAAGTGTTAATTGAATGAAGAGCAAACTGATTTGGAGATCTTGGTTCTGTTTTATATTTGTCCTTCTTATGTACACATGTGTATGAACCAACCAGGCCTGACTGAGCCCAAAGCCCCATGGCATTCATTTCTGCTCAAAGCCATGCCCTGGCTTTCCAGGATGCTCCAGGTAAAAGTTCCTATCCTTGTTGGAATGTGGCCTTCCAACATCCCCCCACACCAGCTTCCCTCTTTGATCTCTTACACCTCTCCCCTCCACTCAACCCCATTCCAGTTACACTGGCTTCTCTGCATCTAGAATCTACAAGGCATGCTCTGCTTTGACCATCTTTCCCTAGAGGGCCACACATCTAACCTCCTCACACATTTCTAGTCTTGGTTCAAATGCCACCTTCTCCTTGAAACCTTCCCTGACGGCCCTATTTAAAATTGGGACCTATTTGACCCCATGGGAACCCTTTTCCAGCATTATTTATCCCCTTAACACCAAGCACTTTCTAATTCACATATACTTATTTATGTTGCTTATGGTCTGGCATTTCTTACTAAAATGCTCAATGAGGACAAAAACATGCATTTCAAAAATTTGTTTTACTGCAAGAATACTGTTTGGCATAAAACAGGCTCTCAATATACATTTGTTGAATTTATTGAGTTGAACAGTATACTTGTTTCCTGGAACTCCATTCTTGAAGCTTCTGAATCTCCTCTTTTCTGACACACAGCCTCATTTAACTCTCCTGAGCTGTGTACTCTATTCTATTTTGGCCTTTGGCTTTCAAGCCTTTTAAAATCACCAATCCCTGTAGCTATTCAAGGAGTTTATCTAGAAGTCTTATCTACCTTCTTCAAAACAGCTCATTTTTATTTTCTGTTGGATCATCTGTTTTCTGGGGAAAGCCTTTATTTCTTCACGTCATTGTCATTCTTCACAACCCCCACCCCAGTCACACATCCAGGACGTTGTTGGCAGCCTTGTCTTGTCTTGTCTGTCATGTAATCTGACTGTCAAACAAGTTTCACTCACTACCAACGTTAGCATATTGAATTCTTCCATTTACATTGCAAGTACGCTTAGCCCAGCTGTACTGATGCCGTTCTACACACACAGTTTTGGAATTTCTTTCCCATGATGGGTGGGAGGTAGAGAGAGTGGAGGTGGTGAAGAAAGATGGGAATTAGGCATAGCAATTATATGGTGAATTGGGGACCCTCCAAAGTCAGCGCACTTTTTCTTTTTTTTTAAGAGCTGACAGGGATTTTTGAAATCCATTGCTTTAATTTATGGAAACGAATAAACACAACCTTGTAGATACCAAGTTCTTTCTAAGGTCACCAATAAATAAGTGGTAGAGCTGGGAATGGAACCCCAGGCTTTCTATTTCTCATATTAGTACTCTTTCCATTCCCTCAGGCTACTCTCCACAAAAAGGAATATTTCAGGAAAATCATTTGCCTTCTTCAATATCACCACTTCTTCCTCTCCTCTCTCCATTGTTTTCTCCTATTATGATTGAGTGAAGTTTATGAATTTGGATAACTACATGGTTCTTAGGTTTAACCCGAAGACACCATTGTAGGGAGTCACAGGTGGAATCAAAATGCAAAGTTCTTTCTGATTTCTGGTTCACTACTTTCCTCACTGGAATGCTTATTTTTCTGTGTGGCATTGAAATTAATTGTCAATTCCCAGTTACAACCTGGTTAGGTTAAAATAGGTATTTTATTTTAAAATAGGTATTTTATTGGTATTTTGTAGAAAATTTGTAAAAATGATTTGAATAAGTTTTCATGTAAATAGTATTGGTCTCTTGGTAACACTGGGAATCTATTGTATTACATGACTATCCTAAACTGAATGGGAACAAACTTAAAAGTACTCATGTTTTTCTCTTTTATTTTTAAAGATTTTATTCATTTATTTATGAGAGAGAGAGAGAGAGAGAGAGCACAGAGGCAGAGGGAGAAGCAGGCTCCCCGATGAACAGGGAGCCTGATGCGGCTTGATCCCAGGACCCTGGGATCATGACCTGAGCTGAAGGCAGATGTTTAACTGACTGAGCCACCCAAGTGCGCTGTTTTTCTTTTAAAATTGATCTTTATTTTATTTTGTGTTTTCTTAGTTTTAAGTGTACATATAATGATTGAACAATTCTATACATTGTTATTCTTTGTGTTCTTGATCCCCTTTAACTATTTCACACATTCCCTCACCCACTTCCCTCTTGTAATCACCAGTTTGTTCTATTTAAGTTTGTTTGTCTTTTTTTCTTAGTTCATTTGTTTTGTTTTTAAATTTTACTTATGAATGAAGTCATATGGTATTTCTCTTTCTCTGATTTATTTCACTTAGCATAATACTCTTTAGTTCTATCCTGCAAAAGGCAAGATTTCATTCTTTTTTATGGCTGAGTATATAACACTGCACGTACATATGTGTGTATGTGTGCATATATATGTGTATACACATGCACACCTCACTTCTTTTTCCATTCATATATGTGGGCCTTTGGGTTGCTTCCATATCTTGGCTATTGTAAATAATGCTGCAGTAAACTTAGGGGCACATCTATCTTTTCAAATTAGTGTTTTCGTTTTCTTTGGGTAAATACCCAGTCGTGGAATTACTGGATCATATGGTAATTCTATTTTTATTTTTTTTGAGGAATCTCCATACTGTTTTCCACAGTGGCTGTACCAGTTAGCATTCCCACCAATAGTACATGAGGGTTCCTTTTTCTCCACATCCTCGCCAACACGTGTTCTTGTCTTTTTGAATTTAGCCATTCTGACAGGTTTAAGGTGATATCTCATTGTGGTTTTGATTTGCATTTCCCTGATGATGAGTGATGTTGAGCATCTTTTCATGTGTCTGTTAGCCATCTGGATGTCTTCTTTGGAGAAATGTCTATTCAGATCCCCTGCTCATTTTAATTGGTTTGTTCTTTTTCATGTTGAGTTGTAAAGGTTCTTCATATTTTTTGGATATTAACCCCTTATTGGATATATGATTTGCAAATATCTTCTCCCATTTTGTAGGTTGCCTTTTGTTTTGTTGATGGGTTCCTTCACTGTGCAAGGTATTTTATTTGGTATGGTCCTAATAGTTTAATTTTGCTTTCCCCTCCTTTGTCTGAGGAGATATATTTAGAAAAAATGTTGCTATGGCTGATGTCAGAAAAATTACTGCCTATATTTTCTTCTAGGATTTTTTTGGTTTCAGATCTCACATTTAGGTCTTTAAACCATTTTGAGTTTATTTTTTTGTGTATGGTATAAGACAATGGTTCAGTTTCACTCTTTTGCATGTTGCTGTCCAGTTTTCCCAGCACCATTTGTTGAAGAGACTGTCTTTCCCCATTGCATATTTTTGCCTCCTTTGTCATAGATTAATTAACCATATAAAGGTGGGTTTATGTCTGAGCTCTCTATTCTGCTCTATTGATCTTTGTGTCTATCTTTGTGCCAGTATCATATTGTTTGATTACTAGAGATTTGAAATATATCTTGAAATCTGGCATTGTGATACTTTCAGCTTTGTTATTCTCAAGATTGCTTTGACTATTTGGGCTCCTTTGTAGTTCCATACAGATGTTAGGATTATTTGTTTCCATTTTGTGAAAAACGTTGGTGGTGTTTTGATGGAATTGCATCAAATCTGTAGATTGCTTTGGATAATATGGACATTTAACAATATTGATTCTTCCATTCCATGAGCGTGGGATATCTTTCCATTTGTTTGTGTCATCTTCAATTTCTGTCATAAATGTTTTATAGTTTTTGAACTACAGATCTTTAACCTCATTGGCTAAGTCTATTCTTAGGTGTTTTATTACTTTTGATGCAATTGTAAATGGGATTGTTTTTTAAATTTCTTTTTGCTACTTCATTATTAGTGAATAGAATTACAATAGATTTCTGCATATTAATTTTTTATCCTGTGACTTTACTAAATTCATTCATCAATTCTAGTTTTTTGGTAGAGTCTTTAGGGTTTTCCATGTATATAGTATTATGTCATTTGCACATAGTGAAAGTTTTACCTCTTCCTTACCAATTTGAATGCTTTTTTTTTTTCTTATCTGATTGCTGTGGGTATGTCTTCCAGTACTATGTTGAACAAAAGTGGTGAGGGTGGGCATCCTTGTCTTGTTCCTAATTTTGGTGGAAAATCTCTTAGTTTTTCACCCCTGAATATAATGTTAGCTATGGATTTTTCATATATGGACTTTACTGTGTTGAGGCACAGTCCCTCTGAAACCTACTTTGTTGGGGGTTTTTATCATGAATGAATGTTGTACTTTGTTAAGTGTGTTTTCTGCATTTATTGAGGTGAGGGAATTTTATCTTTTCTCTTTTTTAATGTGATGTATCATGTTGATTGATTTGTGAATATGGAACCCAACCTTTGCATCCCAGGAATAAATCCATTTGATCTTGGTAATTTAAAAAAAAATGTATTTTTTGCTAATATTTTATTGAGGACCTTTGCCTGTGCGTTCATTAGAGACACTGGCCTATAACACTGGCCTATAGTTCTCTTTTTAAAATAGTATCTTTATCTGGTTTTGGTGTCAGAGTAACGTTGGCCTCATAAAATGAATTTGGAAGCTCTCTGTTCTCTTCCATTCTTTGGAAGAGTTTGAGGAAGATAGGGAAGATAGGTATTGATTAACTCTTCTTTAAATGTCTGGTAGAATTCACCAGTGAAACCAACTGGTTCTGGACATTTGCTTGTTGGAAGTTTTTGGATTACTGATTAAATTTCTTTGTTAGTAACCATCTGTTCAAATTTTCCGTTTCTTCCTGATTCCATTTTGGAAGGTTATGTGTTTCTAGAAATTCATTCACTTCTAGGTTGTCCAATTTGTTGGAATATAATTTCTCACAGTATTATTTTATAATCCCTTGTATTTCTGTCATTTGGTTGTTATCTATCCTCCTTCATTTCTGATTTTATTTATGTGGGTCCTCATCTTTTTTTTTCTTATGAGTCTGGCTAAAGTTTTATCAAGTTTGTTTATCTTTTCAAAGAACCAACTCTTGATTTCATTGATTTGTTCTACTATTTTGTTTCGTTTCTATTTCATTTACTTCTGCTCTAATCTTTATTATTTCCTTTCTTCTGCTGGCCTTGGACTTTGTTCTTTTTCAGCTCCTTTAGGTGTAAGGTTAGGTTGTTTATTTGAGTTTTTTCTTATTTCTTGAGGTAGGCCTTTACTGCTATAATTTTCTCTCTTAGAACAGCTTTGCTACATCCTAAAGATTTTGGACTGTTGTACTTTCATTTTCATTTGTCTCCATGTATTTTTTCAATTTCTTCCTTGATTTCTTGGTTGAGCCATTCATTGCTTATTAGTTTATTATTTAGCTTCCATGTATTTGTGTTCCATCCAGTTTTTTTTATTGGATTGGTTTCTAGTTTCATACTGTTATGGTCAGAAAAGATGCATGATATGAATTTGATTTTTCTGAATTGGTTGAGACTTGTCTTGTGTCCTAATATGTGGTACATTCTGAAGAATGTTCCATATGAACTTGAAAAGAAAGTATATTTCACTGCTTTTCCATGGGATGTTCTGAATATATATATATATTAGGTTCATCTAGTCCAATGTGTAATTCAAAGCCACTATTTCCTTACTGATTTTCTGTCTGGGTTATCTATTCATTGATGTAAATAGGGTATCAAATCCCCTATTTTTTTTTTATTTTTTTTATTTTACGATAGTCACAGAGAGAGAGAGAGAGAGAGGCAGAGACATAGGCAGCAGAGGGAGAAGCAGGCTCCATGCACCGGGAGCCCGATGTGGGATTCGATCCTGGGTCTCCAGGATCGCGCCCTGGGCCAAAGGCAGGCGCCAAACCGCTGCGCCACCCAGGGATCCCTCAAATCCCCTATTACTGTTGTATTATTGTTAATTTCTTTCTCTGTGTCTGTTAATAGTTGTTTGAAATTATTCAAATAAAGATGATGCAATTACAGATTTTGGGCATAAAAATGTCAGACTGCAAGAAAACAAAACAAAAAAAAGGCCACAATTGTTCTTCACTCTTCTCTGGATATATGCCCTTTACAATATGACTATGCTGCCTTGTGACTCACTTTGGCTAATAGAATGCAGCAGACATGACAGTGTATCAAATCTGAGCCTAGGCCTCAAGAATCCTTGAATATTTCTCAAGCAACTTCCAAGTTTTGGCCTTAATAGGCCTTGAAAACCTGTTCTGATACCATTAAAATAAGCCAGTATAAGCCTGCTGAGGGGTGAGACACCATGGATAGCAGAGACAAGTAGCCTCAACTGAGAATAAATGACCACAGATGCACGTGAGAGGCCAATAAAGATCAGAAGAGTCACGGGCTGAGCCCAGTCCAAATGACTGACCTGAAGAATTATTGTTTTAAGTCAGTACATTTTGTATGTTTTTTTTTTTTTAATACAGCTAACTGATAACGATTACTCAGCTAACCATTTGTTGTGATAGCCTAACTGATCCAAGTTAGAAAGTCCTTTCTAGTGAATTAATTTAAAAATCTGTCTTGAGACAAAGCAGGACATTATTTCAGGATGGATGTGTCTGTGGTCTAACTAGCATTTCAGTTGGAAAATTATAGATTTGTTTATTTAAGTTGTGGGTTCTATTTTAGCTTCAAAGGTCATCCCTGGTAGTCCTCTCTTAGAGCCATGGAAACAGGAGAATTTTTGTTTTATATGGGCTTTGTACATAAGAGTATGTTTCAAGCGTGTGGTGGAAATGAAAGTGGACCAGAAATTATAGAACCTAAAGGTTTTCTTGACCTCGGCACTGATACCCTGGGGTTGTGTCTTGCAGGCAATGCTGGTGACTGAAAATGAGGGTGATGTTAGGGTTCTCTCCTTGTGTTAGAATGAAGTGAGGGAAGTGAAGGAAATGGCCATCTGGATGTGAGGATGGATAGTTAACAACAGCATCACATGACAACACTTTGTCTTCAAGGTAAGGAGTCTAAGTTCTGTTGATTACATCTTCCAAGGATATCAGTAGTTGTACTGATAAAAAGTAGGAATGAGGGGATCCCTGGGTGGCGCAGCGGTTTAGCGCCTGCCTTTGGCCCAGGGCGCGATCCTGGAGACCAAGGATCAAATCCCACGTCGGGCTCCCGGTGCATGGAGCCTGCTTCTCCCTCTGCCTATGTCTCTGCCTCTCTCTCTCTCTCTCTGTGACTATCATAAATAATAAATTAAAAAAAAATTAAAAAAAAAAGTAGGAATGATACACTTGCAGAGACTATAGCTTCTAAATAAGAAATCCAGGGAACTGTGCAAATTCCAGTCTTCCTTTGTAAACTCAGCTATTTCTCGTGTCTTGTGCCATTTATTGCCACTGCATAGGAAACACTCTCCCCTTTAAAAGGATATTACTCAACTATTAGAAATGACAAACACCCACCATTTGCTTCAACGTGGATGGAACTGGAGGGTATTATGCTGAGTGAAAGGAGTCAATCGGAGAAGGACAAACATTATATGTTCTCATTCATTTGGGGAATATAAATAATAGTGAAAGGGAATATAAAGGAAGGGAGAAGAAATGGGTAAGGAAATATCAGAAAGGAAGACAGAACATGAGAGACTCCTAACTCTGGGAAACGAACTAGGGGTGGTGGAAGGGGAGGAGGGTGGGGGGTGGGGGTGAATGGGTGACGGGCACTGAGGGGGGGCACTTGACGGGATGAGCACTGGGTGTTATTCTGTATGTTGGCAAATTGAACACCAATAAAAAATAAATTTATTATTAAAAAAAAGGATATAAAGACTGAACTTCTGAGTATCTGGCATTTTGAAAAAAAAAAAAAAAAAGGACCAAATGCAATCACCTGGTAGTTTTAAGTAGCACCTTTAAATACCATGCTGAGATATACTAAAATTACAGAGATGAACAATGTATCTATCTAGCTTTTATAAAGATCTGTTTAGCACAATGCAGTGTGGAAATGAAACCACAAGGTGGCAAAAGAATGATTCTAATCTCCAAGGCTTTTTCCGTTCCCCCCTCTAAATTAAATGATGTACCCTGTATGAGCTAATTAACCCTGTCATTAATTCAATGCAAGGGTTAATTAGTTAAAGCCAGGCATAATAGTTACGATTTCCAAAAATATTTTAACCTTTTAATAATCTCCATTTCCTTTGTATCCAGGGAACACCAAGGAATGAGAATTTGGCTTGCCACGAACAAATCCACATTTCTTTTTGGTTTAAGAACTAGAATCTAAGATTAAAGTCGATTACAGTGAGTAGACGCAGAGCACCAATATGTTAAGATCCCTCTGAAATTAAAAATGAATTTAATTGTCTTACATTTCAGCCCCAAATTCTTATATAGGGAGAGAAGATCAAAGAAAAGGGAGCATTATTTTCTAGAAGGAATTTGGAAAAAGAAGATTTGCAAGTTATGTTTAACGTCCCACTTCAAATGATTGCTGAGGTAGGTCAGGCTAACACATGAAAAGGGAGAACAGGAAAGGGATGATGGATGGAAAGCAGGTTGAACTAATTGTACTGTAAGCAACAACTCTAGCTTTTCATATGTTATCTTTTTAAATCTTCTTCAAGAACCTATGAGATGAGGAGCATTATAACCATCTCCATTTTATAGTAGAAGAAATGGAGTCTTCGGGTGGTTAACTAACCAAAGATTACCTAGCTACTATGTAGAACCCAGTAAGTCTGAGTTCAAAGTTCATGCTTTCAGCTCTTCTACTCTACCAACCCTAAACATATGCTAATTAGCAGTGTGACCTCAGGTTTTGTACTTTTATAGGATAATATGTTTCATACTTTGCATAGTATATGATAATACACTGACACAATCTAATAAATAACATATACCATACACATGGTACACTTGACTGTGGTTTTATTAAAATAAGTTTTTGATGTAGTTGACTTTTTTTTACAAGGGAATAGACAAAGAACTCAAATACAAGGGAGAAAGAACAAATTAAAAACCAGGGAATCTGAGTTATTGCTGGTCCATTTAGCAAAATTTTCCCAGGAGTATGCCTTTGTTTTTTTGAAATTGAAGCAGTGCTACATCTTAATAGTTGACCAGGTGTTTTGTGCACCCCAGAAACAAACTGGGAAGCTTTCCCAAGTATAAGGCTTTCCAATTGGCTTCTGCATGTATGTATAAATATGTGAATGTGTGTTTCTGAATGAAGTTGGTCACACTGAGAAGGAAAAGGGAGTCAACCTTCCTGTATCAAATAATTATTTCTATGAGATAGGAACAAAGGATTTCACCTCCCCCTCCCCAACTGTTACTAGGGGTAGGTACTTGTGGATCTTAGTAGGTTGGATGGTCTTAGTCAATCTTGGCTGAATAAATATATTCAGTTTCTCTGACTGAAGATGGTAAACTGTGACTGTACTACAAATTTAAATGAGAAATTTATATTTAAAAAGCCACAAAACTAAAAAAGAGTGAATAAAATGTAAATAGTTAAACTCTCAAATTATTCTTTCTGCAAATTGGCAGCATTTATAATTTTGGAGTATTAAAGCTTAAAGCTAGCTTAAGGCTTTTGGGACACTATAGACAGAGAGAGAGAGATAGAGAGATAGAAAGATGGAGCAAGAGACTGATGAGGAAGGACACCTGGGTGGCTCAGCGGTTTAGTGCCTGCCTTCAGCCCAGGGCGTGATCCTGGAGTCCTGGGATTGAGTCCCACGTTGGGCGCCCTGCATGGAGCCTGCTTCTTCCTCTGCCTGTGTCTCTGCCTCTCTCTCTGTGTCTCTCATGAATAAATAAATAAAATCTTAAAAAAAAAAAAAACCAAGAGAGACTGATGAGGAATCTGCCATCCTCAAGCAAAAATTACACCTGCCCTGGTGCTGATGCCATCTGCATGTACTATCTTCTATTCCTTCTCATTATTTTAGTCTCTCCCTCATATTTCATAAGGACTTGACCACCTGCTGATTGTCTTTTCGCTTTGCTACCATTGACCACTCAATGCCCACTGGACAGTTCAGCCAATACCTAGCCCAGTGGTACCTCTACCCTGAGACATCTGCCTTTACCCACACTTGTGATATCGTCATCAGCTGGAATGCTCTGGGATGAATCTCTGTCCTAACCTCTGGATAGCTCACTTCCTATTTGCAGTTTACCTTTTCTCTCTTCTCATTGTGATCTCTAGTCTCTGCCATCCATGTTTTCCTAAGTCTAGATTTTAGGGTTATTTTCCTACTAAAAGTCCCCTCTCTTTTTTTTTAGAGGCAGATATATATATATATATATATATATATATATATATATATATATAAGATTTTATTTATTTATTCATGAGAGACACACAGAGAGAGGCAGAGACACAGGCAGAGGGAGAAGCAGGCTCCATGCAGGGAGCCCGATGTGGAACTTGATCCTGGGATTTTGGGATCATGCCCTGGGCCACCCAGCACTGAAACCGCTGAGCCACCCAGGTGTCCCTATATTTTTAATCTAAAGACTGGGCATACAAGAAGCATTTTACATAAATTCCTAAGGGATGTAAATCCCTTGTTCAATGCCTTTTAGTTTCATACTAGTACTTTCTTCTCTTATTTTCCTACCAAACTGCAAATCTCATTTTGCAGGACTTGGGATCCATGTAAGTAAATTCCTCATTCTGCATTCATTTCTAAATTCTCAGCACTTTTTCTTTAATCCTTCTTCAGATTCTGTGATCTTCTATTTCATCCAGAACAGTTTTTTTGTTTGTTTGTTTTTTTTAAGCCCAAATGTTGCAGATTAGAAGCCTGAGGCTCAGTGAAACTTGTTCATGGTTCCCTGGCTAGATGTTGGTAGAGCCAAGTCAGGTTTTCTGAATTCGGTGACTTTTTTTCCTTAGAGTTTTTAAGTAATCTAAGAAAAATTCTATATACATCTTATGTATTTTAATAACTTCTTTTCTGAAATTAAATTTTATCGTTGTGATTTTTGGTAATAGAAAAATGACCAGATTATTAGCTATAATCAAGGAAAGTTCTGTGAGCATACATATTACACCAGCAGGTGGCACTCTGCGCTTGTATTTTGTTTAAACACCTCAATTTCTGACTAATGATAGGGGTTTTTCACAAACTACCAAACAACTTTGTGCAGGAAATTTCAATCCTTGGTTTTATGGCACATCAGGAGGTCTCCAATGATCTTGAAATGTGCCACAAAAATCTTATAAAATTATTAGCATTTTCTATAACTTAAGAAAAAACAGATTTTAATGGTTTTAGGAAGGAGAGGAAGTAGCAACTTAGATAAATGATAAATTTATGAAGAACTAGAAGAATGCCCTTGCCTATCTAAACTATCTCCCTTATCGATTTGCATTTGTGTTCTAAATTAACATTATTCTCCCCTCTTCCTTACAGGTAAGGCTGTGAAGGTGTTATCTGGATAGGCTAGACCATCACTCATACTTGTCAATACCACCACAACAGGTATTAGATTAATTTTAGTCATTTAATCACCCAGTAGTGATTTGAGTGCAAAGGACAAAGGCCAGAAAATCAGATGGAGGAAAGGATTAGTGAAGATAGATAGCTTGCAGTGAGGGTGTTTAGTGCCCTGATGATAATTTGTTCAGTTTTACACATTTTCTTGTCTCTTTTTTTTTCTTCTTCTCTCTACTCCCCTTCCCCTCCTTTCCTCCTTCCCTCCTGGAAAGGAATCGCTGATCCCTTCACACTGCTTTAACAATGTGAAGGAATCCCTGTTGACAAGTATATACTTCAGAGGTAGCTTGGCTTGAGCCATTTTGTAACTACTTTCCTCTTACCTGCCTAAGATGGCTGGTTGCCAGGTGAGAGGACTCCAGGAGCAAGAGCCCAAGGGGTGAGCCACCAGAAGTGGGAGCTAAGGGGGTGTTGGGGAAGCTGCACTGGGGCAGATCTCTAACATCAAGGAACTCCACTCCACCCCAACTCTCTAAAAAAGTGTATTCACATGCACTCTACAGGAGAGCCGGCATTTGGACACTGGCGACCCAGAGGGCATCCGTGTCTTAGACACAGCAGCATCTGAAAATGGAAAGACACCACTTTTCTCTAATTTCTTTGCCTTGTTCAAAAAACCTAGGAGCTGAAAACAGAAGAGGAGGGGTGGAGGACGTAAAGAAAAGACAGAAAAATATATATATATATAGGAGATGAAAAGAAAAAAGCTTAGAAAAAGAAAAAAAAAGAGAGAGAAAAGTATGACCATTTAATACTTATATGCCATTGAGAGCAAGTGAAAAAATATGACAAAGAATAAAAATATTTTAAATCTCTGTAATAGTGCCACCAGAGAGGCTAGCTGGGCTGTGGCTAAATGCCAACGACTCAGTGACTGAATATTGAACACATTTATCTCATCCATTCATTTATTTACTCAACAGATATCTGCTGAGCTCCTAGTAAGTGCCAGCTACTGGAGACATGATGGAAATAAAAACCAGATGTGATCCTTATTATAAAAAACTTACTATTTAGTGGAAGCTACAGATACTAATCAAATAACAATGACCATAAACTGGAAGGTATTTTGAGGGGAGAAACATGATTCTTCAAGGCTACCTAAAAAAGCAATCTCACCTAAAATCTCCATTTAGTATATTCTGGGGGGAGGAGATCGTGTAATTATTTTATGTATTGATTCTAAAATATAGAAATGAGAGGGGATGCTGTATTGAGATCAAAGGTAAGTACACTGTCTCAAAGTCCCTCTCTCCCTCCTTCCCTCCCTTCCTTCCTTCCAGTTGGTGCTTCACCTCACCAGGTATTCTCTCCATGGTTGGCCTTGAACAAAACATCCCTTGGGAGTGGTAACTGGCTTCCTGAGTGAACAGAGGGGCTGATTTGCAAGCAGTGCTCCATGTGGAGTAAACAAACAAAAATGGAAGCCTGGCACATCAACTTGCCCTGCTTTCTCTCTTCCAGGGACTACTCTTGAAGAGTAGCTCATTCTTAAAGTCTTTCCAGAGAAGTTCCCATAGGGAATAAACACCCCTGTGTTGAATTATTTAAACGAGGAGGCCATTAGACTGGGGTGGTTCTAATACCTTAGCAACCAACCAAAACAAACCAAAACCTAAGCCTGGAATGCCTCCTGGTTAAGATGGACTCTTAAAAATTTTAATATGCTTCTGTTTATTTTTTTAACACGTACCCAACAACTTGCTGGCTGACTACAAAGTAAAGGTCACACAGCAGGGCATTCGTGTGTCACATCACATCCTTCCTCACTTCTTTTCCTTTTTTCCCTTACCCTAGGCCTTGGCCCTCCAGCCTCTACCCAAAGTATTACCATCTTGATTCTTGCCAAGGCTCTACTTTCTAGAGGCTAGGCTAAGATAAGGTGCTATTGGTGATAATCATGTGAGTAGTTTTAGAAGTCTCTAGGGATTAGCAGACCATCAAAGGGAGAGTTTGGAGTTAGTTTCTTTCCCACCTAGGCTTGTGAGCACCTGAGCACAAACATTTGTATTTGTATTCAAAAGTCTGAATTTTCTGTCTCTGGCAGAGTCCTGGCACTCAGTAGGGACTCAGCAGATGCTATAGCTGATTTAAACTAAAGGACTGAAATATCTAAGAGTCATTTATGTACATTCTGTGTGAACAAAACCTTAGATTTACTCAAAATACAAATTGATAAGTAAAGCTAGTCAAAGAGGGATTACTTGCATCATTAAATAGCATCTTCAGAGAATTGTATAAAATAAGGAAAACCTCTAATAAAAAAAAAACTAAACAAAATTTAGTTTGTCAGAAAACTGGTTTATACAAAACATATCCAGGATTATGTTTGTTTCTAAAAGAAACCAACCAGCACGTATACCTACCTGCTAGTGTCATTTGTAATCAAAGATCATTTGTGACAACATTGAAACGTTCTATAAAATGTGGACTTTTCTTAACATATGACAGAATTTTTAAACAGATTTTGAAAATATTCACAGAAGTATGCATGGTTAAAACAACTGTTCAAAAAGTTAGATATTTTAAAAATGACCTGCCCTCTATAACACATGGCTTAATAACAAATATTTGTATTTTTGTCCACTAATGTGAAGTGCTTCTGATTTACCACATTTCTGTCTTTCAAAGTGTAACCGTTTAAGTTAGGATCTCGAGGCTTCTATCCAGAGGCAGAGGGAGGCTCAGCGTTGAGTTCCTATGTCCCCAAGGTGGGACAAACTCAGCTCCAATACCAGGCTCATCTGCTTTCAAAGACTGGCTTTCAGGTTTTAAACTGTAACTTAACTACTGTTCAGTCCCCTTCTTTATAAACCAATGATCATAACACCCTCCTGATAGGCTCACTGTATGGATGAAAAGGGATGAAGTATGCAAAAGTGCTTTGCAAAGTGTAAAGGGCTAGTTAAATGTGGATATTATTATTATTACTCAGGAAGAACACTTAGCTCATTGCTTAGTAATAGTGAGGCAAACAGTGTCACTAAATAAGACAATATAATGGGCTTAAGAGGCTCTAATTCAGTTTCTCCTCTTTATTCAAGCACACAATTGCATTCTAACACTTCACAGACAGCCTGAAATGGGCCCTGTGGAGGCTGATAAGGAAAATTAGAACAAGGAGCTATTTGCTCCCTCATTTTAATAACTGAGTCAAGGAGCAGGCACTTCAATACAAAAAAAAAAGAAGGAACATCTCTTACTCAGTCCTCAGAAAGATAATGACTCCAATACAAAGCAGGCCTTCTGCAATAAAGGATGAGGTATTGCTCGAGGAGAGTTTTCCCTGCGTTTGAAGGAGAAAGACATCACCATCAAAACAAAGTGCCTTACATGTGTAAAATCAGACTTCGATTTCGTCACCATTCACGGAGGATGGTCATTTTCACAGACTTTTTTTTTTTTTTTTTTTAAATAACTGAGGTTAAATGGGCCCTCAGTTATAGATGTCTGCTGGGTATCGATGCCTTTCAAATGAATTCACCTTTATTTGTATATTGGAAAGGAAGAAAAGTTTTTCTTGATCCTCATAGAGTGACTGGGTCTGAAAATTAAACTGACAAAGATTAATAGGAGAAAAGCACATAAATTTATATAAGTTCTATGTGACATGGGAGCCCTCATTAAGGAAATGAAGACTTGAAGACACACATTTGAATATTTTATGCTGGTTTGATTAAGACCGGGTAGTTGTGTAGAAATACAGTAGGTCAGAGTATGAGGTAAGGTAGTAAGTGGTGGGAAATTGAGCAAGTTCTGTTGCTTGGATTCTTCTTGGCAACCCTTTGTCTTTGGACATAGGCATGTTCCTTTCTTTCCAGTATGGGATGGGGCCTCCCACATGAAGATATTATGACCTGTTTTAGGGGAGAAGGTGGTGGGGGGATCAAAGTGATCTCCTTGCTTCTGCTGTTTTCTCAAACTCCTTTGGCTTAAAATATTCAATATGCCAAGGTGCCATATTTTGGAGTAGTGTGGCCCAAATCTCATCAATATACATTTACTTGCTTTCATCATAATTCCTAGAGATAGATATAAAACTTCAATTGGATGTTAGTTGGGGAGAATGCAAAATCTGTTCCTTGTTTAGGCAATACAAGAGAAGGCCTCTATGAAGGTACACACAGGAGTGCGTGTGTACTTGGGAGGCGTGTACATTTCCCTGCTAATGCTAAAACTCAGTGACTGATGATCTGAGATGTTTGAAATAAAATATAAAGCACTGTAAGAGAACTTTTGAGACCAACGTCAATGTCTAGCATACAGTGCCTAGAATATAACATGTACCCTGGAATTATTTGTGGAAAAATGAGTGGCATCTATATACTATAATGACAAGAAAAAAAGGTTTGTGGTAATCCTTAGTTCCCAAACTTACAATGTTCTGTTTTACATGTTTTGCTTGGGGAGATGATGGCTGTTCTTATGTCTCAATGTTTTTAGTGATAGTATCTCCTCCTTTGCCATTTAGCCTCAAATTGTAAGCTAATATAGAATTTTAAAGTCCAAGGGGTGAGTGCTGGAAAATCTTGGAAACAATTGGTTATAATGTATGCCAGGGACTCTTTTCCTTTTTATGTAGAGTGAGTGTGTGCACACATGATTTGAGACCCCATGGCTGAAACTCAGTGCAGCTGTGGTCCCTCGTTACATGCCAGGCTTTCATTTGGATTCTGGTTTGATCCTTTCTTGGCTGTGTAATTAGGGGCAAGTTATGTAAGCTTCCTGGGCCTGTTGAAACATTTGCTAATATAACACCTTTCTTATAAAATTGTGAAAACTTAGACAGGTCATGTATATAGAGCACTTCTATTTTTGTTTAATACTAAGTGGTCAGTCTTGCCCAGTGTTTCAAGGTGAGGGTAATGCATAGCTGCTTTTGTGCCAACAAGTGACTATTTTTAAAGGCCTGTCCATTCCCTGCCTATTCACTGAGAGTGATTCTAGCATAGTGTCCTTTGCTGACAAGGATGGAATCGTTTTTGGAAGGATAGCAGGATTAATAGCAGGCACTATAACTTCATACTGGTAAACAGTCAAATCGAGACTTTTCCTCTGAATTCTTAGGGCATTTTGTACTTAAAATTAATTTCTTGGGGCATATTGAAGAATCTGATTTTTATCAACCAACTTTCCAGAATTTTTATGCTGCTGTTTCATTGTGTATTAAAATTTAGTTTTCTTTTTTTTTTTTTAATTAAAGAAAGTTACTATAGCTAATTCTAGAAGTAGAGATGTGAATAGAAAAAAAACTAAAAGGCCCTGTAATATCCCAGCCTGGAGACATTGGATTATATTTTTCATATTTCTCCTTGTATCTCTAAATATACTGATAAAATGTGATTAAAATATACATCTTATTTTGTGACATTTTTGGTCAACTACATCATGACTACATTTCCATCAATAAATGCTACAGTGAGCCGTCACCAATCTACGTCAACAACGATCTTTCAGTGGTTCAACACTATTCTATAAGCTTTACATGTAGTAAGTCATATCCTCCTTAGAACAACCTATTTATAATAGTGTTCCTATTATACCTATTTTACAGATGAGAAAACTAAGGAATGAGAGACCTACTTATCTTAGGTTGTTCAACGAGTGTGTGGCAGAACCAGGATTTGAACACAACTGTTTCCCTACTAAATTCTCTTTTCTTTTCTCCTTCAAAATAATCTCAAAACTTTATTCTCTCTCTTCAAACCACCACTGCTCTAAGGATTCCTCAGCACCTTTCTACATGTTTGGTAACGGGTTTCCCATGTCTCCCTTCAAGGGGAGGAGTTATGCCACCCAACATGTGCCACTTTGGCATGTGGGTTATGCCATTAGGCAGTCAAGGCCAAGTTGACTCAAGAATGAGTTTTACCTCTTTCTGAACTGACTAAAGGAATTTAGATATGGGACCTAGCCCAGAAGGACTGCTATTACCAGAGATAACTTTTTATCTGAAAAAAATTTTACTGGGATGGCAGGGCAAACACTTGATTATCAAATATTTGGGCTTCTTATCTTGCTCTGAATTGCCCTCCTCTTTGAAGCCTAGGACTCTCTGTCCCCATTCCTTAGCTCAGGATGGCATATAAGCCTCAATTCCTCAAATGCCTTTGGGTCGCATATTTTTATGGCCTCCTGTATATACAAAATTAATTTTTTTTCTCCCATTAATCTGTCCTTTGTCAATTTAACTGACAGTGAACCAAGAAGGGAAGAACGGAAAATTTTTCTTTCTTTTTTTTTTTTTTAATTTTTCTTTCTGCACCCTTCCGCTGCTTATGCACAGCATGTCACTAAGATGCCTCTGCCATCAACTTCTCCTCTTGGCATAGCTTTCTTCTGCTAGTTTCTGCTATTGCTCCCTCACCCCAGGCCTCTCCCTTCAGGCTGCATCTTGCAGCAAGATTTCACTGAGTATCATGGATTAATATGCAGGAAGTCCTGCACAAGGGCTCATTTCTGTCCAGCATGGCTGAAGAGGAAATAGCTGCTTCATTTAGAGAAGACTATTCCCACCCATGAGGGTGTGAAAGTCACGTTAGGAAAATTATATTAGAACATATTACCAAACATCAGCAAATGTGGGGTTATTCAGTCCTAATTAACACTGCATAAAGGACATCAAAAGTCCAGCTTAGCTTTATTTTCTCTTGCATTAAAGCTTATTTCGACATGTGCTTTCTGCAGTCCTGTGGTCCTTCCCTCCATCACTTGGAAGCAACTGTTAAACACGTATCCTTTCAAGATCAGGTCACAATTTGCAGCGCATGAGCTACACATACATAGATAAGACATAAGCTATTCATCGGCAAATATTTTCCTTCATTTTCTTTCCTCCTTTTGTAAACACAATCAAGAGATAGAAACAGCTGCGGTTTAACCATTAACAACAACAACAAAATTTACTTCGAAGTAAAAAAAGAATCTGAATTCAGGTGATGTCACAGTGTCACAGCTTTCTTCAGGGCTATTCAGTGGATCCTTTCCTTAAATTTGTGTAACTAAAGATCATATGCAACAGTTCTTAAAAACAAATGTAACTGAATGCTAAGTTGAATTCATCCTTTTTTTTTTCTTTGCCAAATATGTTTTTTTTTAATTTAAATTCAATTAGCCAATATATAGTGCATCATTGGCTTCAGATGTAGTGTTCAAAAATTCATCAGTTGCTCCTAACACCCATTGCTCATCACATCACGTCCCCTCCTTAATGCCCATCACCCAGTTATACCCCCCCCCCCCATAAATTGAATTTATGTAGGCAGAACATTGTTGTATCTTATTTTCCTGGGGATGCTGGGTGGCTCAGTTGGTTGAGCATCTGACTCATGGTTTTGGTTCAGGTCTTAATCTCAGGGTTTGGGGATTGAGCCTTGCACTGGGCTCCAGCCCCACATTGGGCTCCCCTCTCATCTGGGAGTCTGCTTGGGATTCTCTGTCTTCCTCTTCCTCTGTCCCTCCCTGGGCTCATGATCTCTCTCGCTCTCTCTCTCTCTTTAAAATAAATAAATAAATAAATAAATATTTTAAAAAGTTCATTTTCCTAGGGTCTATTATCAAAGTATTTCTAAAAAATACAAAAAAAAGCTAATAATAGCAAAACAAAATGTGGAATAGCAAAACAAAAACAACGCCCCCCCAAACAACAATAAAATAGCCTACCCTCCCATTTCACTAAGTAAACTTAGATATAATTAAAAATTATAATATATTACAGATATAGTTTAAAATAATTAAAAATAATATCTTTTATTTATTTATTTTTAATTTTTATTTATTTATGATAGTCACAGAGAGAGAGAGAGGCAGAGACACAGGTGGAGGGAGAAGCAGGCTCCATGCACCGGGAGCCTGATGTGGGATTCGATCCCCGGTCTCCAGGATCGCGCCCTGGGGGCCAAAGGCAGGCGCCAAACCGCTGCGCCACCCAGGGATCCCTAAAAATAATATCTTTTAACAACACTTTTAATGATTACATAATATCGTGTTGTATAGATGATCCACATTTATCAAACCATTTAGCTATTGTACATTTATATTATTTGTAATTCTCCATTGTTTTAACACAGTATAGTAGGTAATCTCCAAATATTACATAGACAAGTGTACAGTGATTATCTTCAAATGGCAGATTTGGGTGATTTTTATTTTTATTTGCTTAGTTTTATAAGTGGATTTTACAAGACATCTAAGGAAGAAATAACAATAATTCTACACAAACTCATGCAGAAAATTGAAAAGGAGACAACGCTTTCCAATTCATTCTATGAAGTTGTCAAAACTAGGTACCAGAAGACAAGGACATTACAGTGCTCAATTCGGCAGCACATATACTAAAATTGGAAGACATACAGAGAAGATTAGCATGGCCCCTTTGCAAGAATGACACGCAAATTTGTGAAGTGTTCCATATTTTTATGAATAAATAAACAAAATCTTTAAAATAAAAGACAAGGACATTACAAGAAAACTACAGGCTAATATCCTCATTAACATAGGTAAAAAATTCAGACAAAAGCAGATTAAGTCCAAAAATATAAGTGTATACATTAGGATCAAGTGTATTTATCCCAGGAACACAAGGTTGATTTAACATTCTAAATCAATCAATTAAATTACCATATTAACAAACTTGAAAAGAAAATCAATATGATCATCTCAATAGATGCAGGAAAAATATTTGATAAAATGTGACATCTACTGCTAATAAAAGTACACAGCAAAACAGGAATAAAGGGAATTCCTTAACCCAATAAAGGGCATCTATGAGAAACCTACACCTAACATCAAATGTAATGGTAAACACTTTCTCCCTAAGATAAGAAACAAGACAAGGATTTCTGCTGTCATCATTTCTATTTAACCTTATAGTAGAGGTTCTAGCCAGTGCAAAAAAGCAAAGAGGAGAAAGACATCCTGAATGGCCAAGATGTAAAACTCTATTTTAAGACTACTTTTTGGGGGAGAGCTAAGATGGCAACATAGTAGGAGGACCCTAACTGTGCCTCATCCCTTGAACACAGCTATTTAATTATCAAATAATTCGAATACCAAGAAACTGACCATAAGACTAGTAGAACGAACTGCACAGCTAGAGGGAGAGAAGAGGCCACAGAGAGGAAGTGTGGAGACATGGTTTGTGGGAGAAACAGATGGTGGTGAGGGAGCCCGGGTTGCAGAGAAAGGTGAGAGAGAGAGAGAGAGAGAGATCAGAGTACCCAGGGATAATCACAAGCAGAACACTTTCCCGAAGTCATTGGCTGGGAAAACAAGAGGGTCTGATTTTTTTGTGAATTTTTGCGAAGTTACCTATAACTTTCTGGATTCACTTGTGTCTTCAGATTTGGGGACTGCAGTTTTCCTGCAATCTCACTTCTCTGATGGGTCCAAGAAAAGTCACTGAGTTTTAGTGTGTTTAGCTTTCTTCTTGTTCTAAGGATCAGAGTGACAACTTCTAATAAGCTCTTTACGTGTTGGAGCTGAAATAGAAAAATCCCTTTTTCCAGTTTTGGACAATTTCCCTAAAACTGTTCTATGTATCCAGCTAGATCACAGGAGATGAGAGATAATTTCTGGCTCCTCTCCCACCTTTACAAAATGGAAACACTTCTCTTGCTTTCACAGAGCTCTGTTTAATGTACAGGAGATACCTCGTAAGCGCAGAGAGAGAGAGAGGCCTCAGGGGTCACGGAGCACAGAGGAGGGCTATATTCTACTGTGGGGGGATGGGGCAAGATACCAAGAGGGCAGGTGAGAATTCAGGAAAAGATGATACCTAAGTTGGATGTTTGGGAGTTGACATGATGAAGGAGAGATGAGAGAGGAAGGGCGGTCAGGGTTTAGAGAAAAGCAAAATGCAACAGCGTAAAGATGAAAAGGAAAGTGTCTTAGACACTTTTTGCTTTTGAATGCTTTGCCTGTTTTAGGCAATTCACTCCTATTGTTTTTGTGCTACTTAACTCAGAATGCTCTGCACTGAGAAGGGCATGTTTGTGGATGGCTTTTGCACTCACAGCCTCTTTCAAGTGACCCTAATCCGATTCCATCAGTAGCTTTATTTTCTATTGAGTTGTAAGGGAAAATGTGATACGTTCATTTCAATTATAATTTGTTTCTAATGTCTTAATTTATGAGATTATAAAATGAGAGGGAAATCCTTAATTTTCATGTGTTTTGAGAATTTGTTTTGTGAGAAATGCTTTAAACTAATTAATGAGACTAATAACAGAATCCTGCAGGTTGCAAGGTGTTCAATTAACCACAGCTGCCCTCTGGGAACATTCCCTGGACTTCAGCGATCCATCGGAGACTTTTGAGAACTTAAGGCAGAGCTTCAAGCCCAACGCAGGAGAGGACTGACTAATTAGAACAACAGACTGGGAGCTGGTTGCCTTGAGCTGTAGTTTTGCTTTAGTAAGTTTTTCTGTCTGACCTTGGGCAAATTGCATAATCGTTTGGGGGTTTTCTTATCTTTCAAATGCTGATAATACTTGCTTGATTTTAGGCCTTTTAAGGTCTTGGATGAAAGCTGTTTTATAAGCTTGTTGTATTATCAGGAAATGCCAGATTTAGAAGCTATTATTAACTATGGTAGGCGCGTGAACGCACATCTGCCCCCTTCCAGGATGAAAAAAACAACAACAAAAACCACAAACCCTCACCATCCAAGTCCAACTGCTGGGTTGCCAGGGGCACAGGGCTCTTTTCATGGTATTGTAGAGCAGTTAACAGTCAGTAGTGACTAGTGGGGAGAAGTTGTGCTTTTACTCTTCTTTTCAGGTCAACATTATTTATTTATTGACTGCAGGCCTCATTATATTCCACTGGGCGGCTTTAAAAGTGTCACCACAACGAACGTCTGACATTGGTTCTTGTAACATAAAGGAAATGGCCTGACCAAAATGTGGAATCCCACAGGTAAATAATGAACCTGCTTTAAAAAACAACACTAAAAATTATAGAAGAGATAAAGTAATCAGTTTCCAGTGGATAGCTTACAGCAAATACACAGTGTTCCCCTAAAAGCAGGTACCCATTTATCATGATTTTTATAAAGTTTAACCAGACTGGTAAATATTTATGCTAGTAGAAACAACATTCCCTTTATTTCATCTCATTTACATTCTGTGAAAGTATTGTGCTTTTTTTTTTCATGGTCTTATTTGTTGATGTTTTAAAAAAATAAAACAAAGACAAAATTATTACAAATTATGCTACCAAATCCTTTGAGGCAAATATTTCCAAAACATAGTAAGTTATTTGTTCCTGAACCCTTGCCTTGCTTATTCCTCCTTATGCTGTTTGCTTATTTATGTGAAGCTACAAAGTGTGTTAAGTACAAGGCAAGATGTCTTGCCGACAAGCCATCAGGAAGCCCTACTCTGAACTACTTCTTGCCCTGGGAATGGTCTGATGTATGGGCTTACTAAGGAGTGTCTTCCTTCCACGATCAAGGCCTCAGATACCACCAAATTTCCTCAATCACACTAATGTAAATAGCTCTGGCAAAGTTACATTTTATTTATTTATTTTTTAAAGATTTTATTTATTTATTCATGAGAGACACACACACAGAGAGAGAGAGAGAGAGAGAGAGAGAGAGAGAGAGGCAGAGACACAGGCAGAGGGAGAAACAGGCTCCATGCAGGGAACCCGATGTGGGACTCGATCCTGGGTCTCCAGGATCACACGTTGGGCCGAAGGCAGCGCTAAACCACTGAGCCACCTGGGCTGCCCCAAAGTTATATGTTAAACTGGTTTATTCATTTAAAGAGTAAATGGTGTCGAGTATCCAATTTATGTTGGGACGCACCATAGGCACTGAGAAATTTAAGATTGATAAAACTCAGCTCATAATTTCTAGAGTTTTACATTATTATAGCAGAGGAAACAGAAACCCAAACTTTGTAATTTGATTCCTAGGTCCTACCAATCTATTGGTGAAATTTGATTAACTTAAATTCCTCTTGTTAATAGCTCTATCTGATAACACAGAACCTGGTCTTTTTAATACCCACACCCCCTCCATTACTTGTGGGGATTCTTAGAAGTGATTCACATCTCTTCACGAATGGTCCTCGTATCTTCTCTAGTCATTCATTTTTGCCATGGCCACTCTGGCTGCTGGTGTCCCATGGGAAAGATAAGAACGTGATCCTGGGTGTCTACCGACAGGAAATGGTTCTGGAGACTGGGTAACT
Source organism: Vulpes vulpes (assembly GCF_048418805.1). Taxonomy (NCBI): domain Eukaryota; kingdom Metazoa; phylum Chordata; class Mammalia; order Carnivora; family Canidae; genus Vulpes; species Vulpes vulpes. Next base: position 66,424,514 of record NC_132781.1, read on the forward strand.
GGTGACAGCACTAATCAAAAAGGGGAAAGTAGGAGGCAGAATAGAATTTTGGGGACAGTTAAAAAGTGCATATTGTCTGTTCTGAATTAAAGATGTCTCTCCGATACCAGGTGGAGATGACTGATGAGCAGGATTGCCATTCTGTTACTCAGGAGAGAATTGAGACAGTTTGGGACTTGTCAGCATACACAGGCTGTTGATAGCATATTTGTTGGGACAAATGGAAAGTGTTTAGAGAGTGGACAGAAGGAATATTTATCACAGAGAAAAACAGCTCCAGCTTGTTGTTAAAACCATGTTTTGATAGGTGAGAAACTGGAGAGAATATGAAACTAAAATGTATTGTAAAGTAAGGGGTCGAGGGGTCCAATATCAGAGGGAAAGGGCACACATTTAAGAGACTGGTGAGCCAGAGACAGACTCCAACAGCTTCCCAGTTTTGCCAATGACTGCCCCTTTCAGAAGGGAAGAAAAGTCTGAAAACTGAAATTTGGAGTAATTGGTTCCCTTGATAAGATTCTATGGCTTCCAGTGTCATGCTCCAGATATCTTTACCCTCCTAACACCAAGCCAAGCCAAGCCAAACCAAGCCAAGCCAAGCCAAGCCAAGCCAAGCCAAACCTGTGGAGGCCGAGAAAAATCAAGGCCATTCCACCTCAAGTTAAGCATTAGCACAAGTACAGCCATCTCAGGCCTGTGAATAAGAGCTAAACTTTACAGGAAAAACTGCAGAACGTCCTTGGCAGAGAATCCCATATCAGAAAGACAACAGAGCCCACGCCTGTGGCAGAAAGTCCCATATTAGAATGAGAACAGAGCTCAATGCCCTTGAAAGCCCCATATCAGAATGTAAACAGAAGTCGAGAAATTCCTCCCCCCCTTCTGAAAATCCCCCCTTCTGAAAATCGACCAGCCTATAAAAAACCCAGCTGTAACCCACTTCGGGGTCCAAGTCCCTGCTCCGCTGTGTCGGGTAAACTTGGACCCAAGCTCGAGCTTGCAAATAAACTCTCGTGCGCTTGCATCAGTGTCGGCTCCTTGGTGGTTTCTCGGAGTCGCAATCTTGGGCACAACAAAACCAACGTGACTTCTGTGTGTATATGTGTGGGAACAGGACTAGTCAGCCCATTGCAACTACCAATAGCTGTATTCACCTATGTGCTCCTCCCTCTGCCATCTCCTGTGTTGCCTCCTGGAGGAACCAACACATTGGTTTTTGTGATGATCTTTTTCTTGCTTCACAAAACCCCATATATATCTATAGACCTAAATAATATCTTTTCCTTTGCCTATATTAAAACTTTACAGAAGGGCATGCATCAAACTATATGATTCTTCTCTAACTTGCTTTTTTCACCTGACATCATGTTATTAAAATTCATATATCATGTTGCCTGTAGCAATACATTTTATTGCTGTGCAAATATCCCCTGATTTTTTTTTAAATATATCGTAATTGTCATTGGGAATTTGGGTTGCACACATTTTTACTATTAGGAACTATTGCTGCTATGATCATCTTGTGCATGTGCAAAAGTTTCTCTCCGAGGAGTGTCAGACAGGATAAGCAGATTATGCTGTGATAAGAAATCAACCCTTAGGCATAGATGGCTTAACACAGCAAAGGTTGACTTCTTGGTTGAGGAGTCTCAGCGACCCAGGCTGACAGAGGCTGCATTATTATGCCTCATTAGATGCACCTTCAAGAATATGAGGCCCCCTTGGCCAATGTGGAGAAGAGGGACACTGCAGAACTGCACTGGGTCTTTCTGTGCCTTACCTTACAAGTGACAGATGACTTCTAGCCACACTTCCTTTACCTAAAGGAGCCATATGGCCAACCTAATGCAAGAGAGGGAGAGCGAGAACTGCGAGGAAGCAGATGGAATGGGATCACTGTCTCTGCCACTTAGAAGTGAAGTTCCTGGGTTATAGGGTTCATGAATATTCAGCTTTACAAGACAAGGCCAAATTGTTTCCAAAGTGTTGATGAAAATTTATACTTTCAATAGCGGTGTAGAAGAGATGTAATTTTCCTTAAAGCATCCAACAAGTATTTTCTTCCCAAAGTCTTTTTTTATCCACATTTTGTGCTTTATCTTTGTACTTCTAAGTAATGTGAATAGAGATATTCTTATGCCTATTTTTCGGGTACAATAAGTGATAGGTTAAACGAGCGATGTAGCATGTTTCTGTTGTTTTTCTTTGTCTCTTCTAACCTTCTTTTGTGTCTGGTAATAGCACCTGATCTTTGATTTCTTGGGCCACGTTTCCCCACTGCATGTGGTTATGACTCTGTCACTACAGCTTGATCACCTCCCTTTCCTCTTTCTTACCATAGGAAAGGGTATGAGACAGATCCTACATAGTTCAGATTATTTGATCCCTTTGCTACAGGTTGGGCCTGTGACCCAAATGAGATAATTGGAGACTAATGTAAAATTTTGCTTACAGACGTTCAGAGAAACACACTCTCTTTTAATGAGACTGAGAGTTATGAGGCCCACGTATACCCGGAGCTGCCATTGTCTGCCCGCCACAGCCACCTTGAACACACTATCTGCAGAATAAGGCCAATGCAGAAAGTAAAGACAGGCCGAGTACCGCAGGAAGAGAGAGATACAGAGCCTTGGCAAAATGGTTCGATTTCCTTGATTTAGCTCTGTCCGAAGACCAGTCCCTTTAGTTTTCAATTATATGAGTTAAAACATTCCCTATTTTAGTTGTGTTCATTTCAGATGGATGTCTGGGGGTCCTAATTAGCTAGTTAGTATCAGGGATGAGATCGGATTCTAGGTCTTCAATCTCTTGGTTGGACTCTCTTCTCACAAGTCTTATTGTGACTCTCAGCTCTGCTTTGCTAGGCTAAATGTTACCAGCTTCAGTTTTCATATTGATTTCTGGTGGTAGAGGCCTAAGAAAATTTCAGTACAAGAGGACACTTTAAGATTTTGAGGAACCATTTGGAAGGGTACACGTGAGTAATGTGTCACAGCACAAATTAATATATTAGACAATTTTGTCATTGTTCCCAAGTCTAGAAATTGATTCTTGAGTTCCTTGGTCCATGGCACTATAAAAAGTTACACATCCATCACCTTACACAGGATGGTGAGATTTTATCTTTGTACTTACCTCAAAGTGACAAATAGTTAATTAGACACATAAAGCATTTTCTAACATAGACAGTTTTGAAGTTTTGCTGCTGACAGAGAAAGGAATTCCAGAGAGTACAGGGGTCTGAACACAAAATAAATCCAAAACTCTCTCCAATGTCTCAATAACTGCCAAGTCAGCTCTGAGGCTAATTAATCAAAACAAATTTACAATTAAGCCCACAAAGAAACACTAATTACTATGCTTGGCAGGGGGAAAATGTGCTGAAAAGGGAAACCTGAAAGTGAGAATGGAGAATGGTCTCGTCATTGTCCTGTCAAGGGCACTGCTTCAGGGCAATTGCGTAAAGGCACTGGAATTTCTTGTACAGACAAGGCTGTCTCATCAGTGTGAAGGCTGGAGATGCAGGCCCTTCCTCCTGGGGAAACACAGGGAATCTTGTACCTGTCCTGCAGGTTAAGGCCTGCTATGAACTGAATGTTCGTGGGTCCCCCTCACTGCCCTCATTCATATATTGAAGCCTATTCCCCAATGTGATGGTATTTGGAGGTGGAGCACTTGGGAGATAATCAGGTCATGAGGGTGGAGCCCCGTAATAGAATCAGTGTCATTTTGAGAAGAGACAGGAAAAAGTTTGCTTCTCTCTACCATGTGAGGACACGGCAAGAAGATGACCATCTGCAATCAGGAATAGGATTTTGACCATCTGCAATCAGGAATAGGATTCTCACCAGAACCCAACCATGCTGGCACCCTGATTGCAGACTTCCAGCCTCCAGGGCAGTGAGAGATAAGTGCCTATTGATTAAGTCACCCAGTCTGTGGTCTCTCTTTATAGCAATCTGAACTAAGATAAGGCCTGTTCCTTCCAGAAAAAATATGACATTTTATGGAATCCACCCCTTGGCCGACTAAGGAATGCAGAAACTTAACTTTCTGGAGGATCCATATCTTTCCCAGTCAAATCTAGAGAATAGGGCTTATAGACCCCTCTTTCACTGGTTATTTGTATTACTGACAGTCTCCTGTCTCTGAATTCCTAATTCTGCAGACTGAGGCACATTGGCCTCACATGCAACCCAACCTGCTTCAGTTTCCAGAGGATAATGGACTTGAAGCGGGTACAACTTAGTTACCTTTGTGGCCATTGGCTTGGTATTGATGCTTGATGACATTGAGCTATGATACTGGACACTGTCTTTGGAGTTGTAGAACCTTTCTCTTGACTTTCAGTCCCTGCCTCTTATTTTAGACTTTGGTTTCTTCTACTCTATTTCCTTCCCCTGCAAGCCTGCCTGGCTCCTAGAATCTTGTTCCTAAAACCTGGCTGTTATTGCTGGATGACAACTGTTTGTCTAATTCCTAATGCTGGTCTCTTAGTCCCTCAGTGCATATGGACTGACCTATCAATTGAGAGATTCTGGCTAGAGTCCCCCTCTTCCTTCTGGGAACATAGTTGTGTTATGTTATCCAGCTTCCTGTACTGGTAGGGGAGCCCATATGCCTCAGTTCTGGCTAATAGAATGAGTGGGGAAGTACTGGACATCACTTCCAGGTCCGGCCCCCAAATTCTTCTTATCTGTTCTCTTTTTCTTTAATTGTTGGTTGGATGTAGAAGATTCAGTGGAAGCTTCAGAGGCTCTGGAGGAATTGGACACATAAGATGAAAAGATCCCAGTATCTGAATGATTGTGCAGAGTACAGCCGCATGTTACCCCGACACTGCGATATGGGGTTATTTGGTAAAGCAGTTAGCTTGTCTTGATGAATATGCCTTACCTGCATCCATTCAGGGAATAGATACCTACTGAGCACCTACAGAGTGCTAGCTAGATTCTGTGTTAGAGGCTGGGGTTTAATAGTGAAAAATTATATATACCTTGGCTTCACAGCTCTTCTAATCTTTTTTTTTAAATTTTTATTTATTTATTTATTTATGATAGTCGCACAGAGAGAGAGAGAGAGGCAGAAACACAGGCAGAGGGAGAAGCAGGCTCCATGCACCAGGAGCCTGACGTGGGATTCGATCCCGGGTCTCCAGGATCGCGCCCTGGGCCAAAGGCAGGCGCTAAACCGCTGCGCCACCCAGGGATCCCCTAATCTAATGCGAATGACAGTGGGGAGGAGAGGCTTGTGAAAGGAGATGAAAGCCAAAGCAGCATGATTAACAATTTTAAGGAACTGATGCCTATTGAACGTGGTATGATGAAATTGAGTAAGAAAGACTTCCTGAAGTTATGGACCTTGAATTGTTATTAAGATAGAGTAGTCTGTGAGTTAGTTAATAGTTTATGTGAACAAAGAGGCTCTTCTGGATAAAGTTAACTAGAAAAAAATGTACTATATTTTACGGTAAGAATCCAAACCTTACTGAGCCTTACTAGGTCCCAGCCAACGTGCCTGAGCTCCTGTTTAATTCTCCTTATATTATAAAGTAGATATTATCTCTACTTTTTGCTGCAGGCTGAGGCTCAAGGATGGTAAATTACTTGGCCAAAGTCACACAGCTGAGAAATGCTAGGACTGGCATTCTGGTCTAAGCCTATTGGGCTCCTATTGCACTGTGCTGTTTGGTTGGGTTGAAGTTATTGCTGTCATAGCACCAGAGGCAAGAGACCAGACCCTGCCCTTAGCCCACGTGGCAGGCTTCAGTCTGGGAATGAAAGCAAGCACAGAGACCTTCCCTCCCCAGAGAGATACACACCCCATTAGTTTTTCATTTGCCAGAAGCATCGGTTTTTTAATATTTTCTCTTTCCTTTTATCTCAGGGGAATATCAATCTGTACAGATTTATTATTAATTCCCTAGTAACATGCTTAGCTGCTCAAAATTTTTTACTGTTGCTTGTAAAAGAAGGCCTGCCTGTTCTTGAAATTTCAGGGACTTCGATCACTCTGGGATGAAATATCACCTTGAGGGACGTAAGGAGAAGGAACTGCAAGAAAAAGTAACTCCCTCCACCTCCCACCCTCTCTGCCTTTTCTCTGGAGCAAACATCAGCCACTTTTTGGAGGCTTTCTTTCCATCAGATTAACCCTGTTTCTCCACGGTCCTCTCCTTCCAAGGAGTATCAAACTTATACTTAAAATAGCCTTTCCAGAGGAAATGAATCCTCGGGCGAAGATTCTCACTTTCTCTCTCTTTTTTGTTCAAGTTTCTTTTTATGCCTCAAAGTCTAATTTTTAATAGATTAATATGATAATTAGGATATCTTTCATATATGCATGAAAAAAACGTACTTTTGATTGTTAATCTGAACTATTGAAACATTTTCAATGAAGATTCAGGAGCTTTAACTTCTATACACATACACATTTATTTAACAAATACGGATAAGGGGGCCACTATGTGTCAGCGCTGAGCTGCTCCTGGGGAAGTGACCTCAGGCCCTGTGGAGCATATAGTCTCCTGGGAAACAAGAACCTTAAAGAAACACACTGATAATTTTATAAAATGATGTAAACCATAAGGTATATATAAAGCATATTATCCCATCAGTTAAACTGCCTGAATTTGGTGGGAGGCAAGCATGAAATCATTTTGTTTTTCTCTAGTTATATTTTTGGTTATATTTGATGATTCTCCCTTTCCTGCTTGTTAATGACTTTTAGGGATTATTCCATAACTTTCTATCTACTTTAGGATATAAAAGATTCAACCCAGGCTAATTTAGAAGTCTGCTCCCTTGTCCAATTCACTCTTGCTCCCCTCACCCAGCCCTGGCTTGACCTCTGGGCGGATGTGCACTGGGGAGAAAGGCATGTCTGCTTTCCACTCCTTTTTCCAATTTGGGCCCCATCAGTGATGTGTGGGTTGGGAGTGTGCTGAGGTAGAAAATAATCACAGAAAAGGGGCAAAAGAGTTTTTAATTAGCCAGTGCTATGTGTGGTCCTGTCTTGACTTCTGCTTGTCACTATGGTGGCTCCCCTTCAGCTCCTGCCCTCACCTCCAGTGGTGCACCTGGTAATTAACTGCTTGATGCTAGGGCCCCTCACCTATAAGGCTCCTCACCCTGGGATTCAGCCAGGCACCTCACTCTGGGCTGCTGGGTAGAGTCTACCCAGGGAGCGCAGACATGTCCCTGTCACTTTCCTTCCTCTCCTCTTGTAGACATTGGTTTTGGGTGGGAGGAAGAAAACTAAAAACCATCTTGAGATCTTTGAAGAGGAAGAACAGACTGTCATGGGTCTCAGAAAGCATTTGGTGTAATCTCATCAGTTGTTCAGTAAATGCTCGCCTTAGTGTGTACATATTAAGGGTGCTGGAGTTTGAATGAAATGAACCCAGGTCCTGGTCTTGCTCCTGCAACTTTGCAGATTTTGTGACTTCTTGAATGTTACCTAAGTTTTCTAATAATAACACCAAAATCTCCTGAGTATGTATTATGTGCCAGATGTTCTACTAATTATTTTACCATTTTATCTTTTTATCTAATTTTATCTTTAATGACAATGCTAAGAGGCAGTTACAAATATCTCATTTCACCGATGAGACACTTAGAGGCCAGAGAGGATAAATAACTTGCTTAGGATGACAGAGTTAGTAAGTGGTGGTTAATTTAATAATTTAAACGCAAATTAAATTATTTAAACTAAGACAGTCTGAATCAAGCACTAGAAACATAATCATTTCACAATACCAGTCTCAGTTTTCTTATGAGGAAAAGTAAAGAAAATACTGGCATTTATATCATAAGCCTGTGAGAATTAGATGAAAGGCAATATACCTAAAATGTGTGGCACATGAAAAGCACTGGGAAATTTTAGCTAAAGTTATTTAAAATTATTTTTCATGTTGACTGTTTTAAAATATGGAGCTACACTTAGCTCATCACTGCAGCTAAATAATTGCTTAAATGCCTTGGCTTGTCCTATAATGATTTTATCATCATTTAGTGTTCTAAGCACAATTTGCTACTAATAAAAACATTTATGGTTTTTTTAATAATTATTAACACATCATTTATAGTAGCTGTAATGTTTTTTTCCTTTTGAAAGTTCGTTGCTGCAGCTTTATATAAATCCAGTATTAATCACTTGAGAGCTTCAATGCTAAGTGCAACAAAATATTCTTCTACATGTATATCCAGAGTGATTAAAAATTTGCAAGCTCTTATTTTATGTATGTACATGTGGCAAATGTGTCATATGTAGATACACACACAATATGTGTGTTTGTGTTACATTAGTATTTGACAGTATAGGGCAGAGTGTAGTGAGTTATTTATCTCTCTCATTCCTCTGCCGGAACTTGGAAACTAATCTTTCCTATTTCATGTTAATCTATAAAATTGACACATATATAATAAATTATAGCAGAGATAGGCAAAGTCAACTTCAGTCAAAACGACTCCCAGGCCTCCTAGAATTGACTGTCGGGTGATGGAATAAGCACATGTAATTAATGAGGGGAGGTAGGTCGCCACGGAGGCATAGACAAGGGAGATATCCATCAGCAAGTGCTGATAATTCTCATCTAAGCATTGACCAGGGGAAAAGGAGGCTCAGATCATACAGAATAACCTTTAACTCTTGTGGAAACAAATACAACAGGCAATCCAGTCTGATGTCACTAAACATCAAATGTCTTACTCATAATTTGATCTTCCAGGTTGGTTTTCTAATAGAGGAAGAGTATAACAGTATCTGGTGGGAATAACAGTTGTATTTTATAATATCAATTAAGAATGGACATTCTGACTTCCTGGTTCCCATTCCTGAGAGATGGTTCTCTCTTTTTCCTTTTAGGACTAACCAATTTTGAACCTGCCATCTTCATAAAATCACTGAGCCCTGGACCTTGGTGAATTTACCAAGTTTTGCTACACTATGAGGCATCTTGGAGGAACTGCCTGTACCAACAGGTTTTAATTTTTTTAATTTTTATTTATTTTTATTTTTTTAAAAGATTTATTTATTTATTTGAAGGGGGGGGGGTGGAGAGAGAGAGAGAGAGGTGGGGAGGAGCCTAGGGAAAGAGAATTTCAAGCGGGTTCCCTGCTGTGCACAGAGCCCAGCTCAGGGTTTGATCCCACCACCTGAGCTGAAACCATGGGTCAGACACCTGACTGACTGAGCCCCCCAGGCACCCCTCAAACAATTTTTTTTAAAACATTTTATTTATTTATTCATGAGAGACACACAGAGAGAGAGGCAGAGACACAAGCAGAGGAAGAAGCAGGCTCCATGCAGGGAGCCTGACACAGGACTCGATCCCAGGACTCCAGGATTGCGCACTGGGCCGAAGGCAGGCGCCAAACCGCTGAGCCACTCAGGGATCCCTCAAACAATTTTTTAAGTCACGTTTCTGTTTCATTGTGTCTCTCACTTGTAACAGGTGGGTATGACATTTAATTTTACTGTATGTGCTAGTGTAATCTAGTCCTCTGAGAAATGATTCAGTGATTCGGATGAATTGTTAGTGGGGGACATTCACTCATTAATTTAAAAAACATTTATTGAAAACCAATTATATACCAGATTTTCCAAAAGGCACTGGGTATATCACAGGAGTCTGCAAATTTTTCTATGGAGGGCTAGAGAGCAAGTAAGTTAGGCAGGGGGGCTGTAAGATTGCTGGTCACAGTTCAGCTCTGCCGTTGTAATGCGAGAACAGCTGCAGATGATACCTAAACAAATAAGTGTAATTTATACATTTTATTTATGAACGCTGAAATGTGAATTTCATATAGTTTTCAGTTGCCATGAAATATTACTCATTTGATTTCCTTCAATCATTTAAAATGTAAAAACCTTTCTTAGTTCATAGGCCAGGCAAAAACAGAGCAGGCTGGGTTTGGCCTGTGGGCTTTATTTTGCCTTTGGTATATAGCAATGGATAAAACAGATAGGAAATTTGTTTTTTTGGGACTTAACTCTGGTGATATATCCCCGTTGATCAGATTGCATAAACTTATAATATGCATGTGACAGCAGCAGGGCCACCCCCTTTCTACTCACAGAGTGCACCCCTAACATTTGTGGGACCTGGAACAAGGACACAAACCATAAGTTTGTGGAAAGTGCACAAACCATAAGTCCAAATATTTGAAAGTTATAGTCAAGTTGGCAAAGTGGTAAAATAAAGCATATTCTATCATATTAGCTTTTTAAAGCTTTATTGATACATACCACTGTGTAAATTTAAGGTATACTATGTGATAATTTGATGCATCTGTATATCGTATTGCAAAATGTTTACCGTAATAAGGCGAGTCAAGGTGAGTCAACATATCCTTTGCCTCACATTATTACCACTTTGTTGTTGTTGTTAGGGTGAGAATATTAAAGATCTAATCTCTTAGCAACTTTCAAGTATATAAGTTTACCACATTGTACATTACATCCCCAGAACTTATTCTTCTTAAGACGGAAAGTTTGTACCCTTTGACCTACACCTCGTTTTCCTCATTTCCCGGCCTCTGGCAGCCTGGGAGACTAGATTCTAATTTAGAATTCTCATACTCTTTGGAGTTCGGCGCCAGAATCCTGCAGCCTGAGAAGGTACAGCTCTAAGCGCAGGCCTGCATCTGGCCCCACTTTCTCTCCCCACTCCCAGCTCCATCCTGCATTATGAGGGGCTTCATGCACATTCTTACTGACATCTCAGCCCCTAAGTCCAAGCTCTGATCTTATCCATGAAAACATCTTCCCTGTGGCCATCCCTCGGGTCTACCTGGGTAAGACAGAGTATAGGTCTTGGAAGCAGCTTTGGGTCAGTGGGGTCCTTGGACTATGGTCTAGAAAAGGGAAAGGGCTCGGGCTCCATGTGCCATATCCTATTGGGGGAGCACATCTGAAGTGTAGCCAGTGAAGGGTCCTCTTAAGTGCGGGTCCAGGAGAGGGGCCTCATGGGAGAATGGAGGATGTTCCATGCTGGACGACAGCCCAGCTACAAAGGCCCTTCTTCACTTTTGTCTCACCTGTGATAGAGGTTCTCTGTCTCCTTCCTCCTTTGGACTTCTCATCCCTCTTGTCCACCCTTTGTTTCCTGTTTGAAACACCGTCCTTCTTTCTCCCTTTTCCTCCTGCCCGGAATTAGCTAGTCTTTTGGAGGCACTCTGGATGGGATCTAGAATCTTTTCTGGCACTTGTCCTAAATGCTCATTTGAATCTCTTTTTTGTTTATAGTGTGTTTCATGAGAAAAAGCAGCACTTCTCTACAAGTAAGAGAAACAGAGAGGGAAATACCTAGAATGTAATTAGATTAATACTTCGAGATATGACTATGCTATAGGTATTACGTTTCCAAAGGATTACTTATTCAGTATTTTACAGAATAAACGTAAATAGTTGTTGATTTATAAATGCTGATAAACTATGAAAGAAGATATGAATTGAAGCAAAATGTGAAGGAACAAAACATCTATATATTTAATGATACAAAATGCTGAGTGCTTTGATTGTCAGGCACTAGTGTAAGCACTAATATATGTTGACTTATTCAATTATTTCAACCCTATGAGGCAGATAATATATCAGTATCAATTTTATAGATGAAGAAACTGAGGCACAGAGAAGCCAGGTAATTTTCCTAAGGTCAGATAGCCAGGATTCCAACTCGGGTAGTGTGGTTGCATGCTTACTTTGGTATTAAAAGCTATTAATATATATTCAGATGGAGAGTGGTCAGACTTTTAACTCTTCATCTTTAGAGATTAGCTCTTAGTTGCATCTGCAGAAGCAGAATTCAGTCAATTACCTTAGGGGTCCCTCTGAGTTTTCTTAGAAACTATCCTTGTAATAAAGCAGTGGTAACTTCCCTTGTTTTTCCCATGGCTGGAGTTTGTTCAGTTAGACTATGCTCACCCTATTTCTAGAATTTTCCATTTCCAATTGCTTTCCTTTCTCTGGGGGACTTACCCACTTTTCCATACCACTTGTTCATAAGACTTGCACACTGTGAAGCTCTTTACATTTAAAGTCAAGGAAGCTGAGAGCTGCAAAGGCTTAGTTCTTGTTCAGTCTAGTTTTTTTTTTTTTTGAGACAATACTTCCAAACTTTTTATCATGGTTTAAACATGTATCATAAATAGAAACTGTTCTAGATAAACAATAGGAGGTTTGTTTATCTGTAGGTATATTTGGAATGGAACAACTGTTTGGAAGTTGTTTTTGTTGTTTGTTTTCTTAAGTAGTCTCCATGTCCAATGTGGGACTTGAACTCTGAGATCAAGACTTTCCTGCTCTACCAACTGAGCCAGCCAGGAGCTCCTGGAAGTTATTTTTGTAACTATGTGAGTGTGATTATTTGAGATGTCACCCTTCTCTAAGGTTTTCCGAAGTAAGCATAGATCCTTGAGTTTTGTCAAAGTCTGGGTGATTATCCATGTGCTTTTTTTTTTGTGTGTGTGTGTGTGTGCTTTCTTTTTTAAGTAAATAATTTACCCAGGTTTCTCACTAGTTATCAAATAAATCAGGTATAAAACAGTGATGGCTTATAAAAGATGTCAAAATATACTAAAGGGAAAAGGATACAGCCCTATTACTTGCTATTGACTTAGAGATTATGGATATTAGATTTCATTTAATCATGAGCTCCTTATGTGCCAAAGTGGCATTTTTTCATAAATGGGCTATAAAATAATGCATTTATTGAAATTTATGTGTAACTACAGGCTAATATCTCACAGAAAGTCTGCTTCTTGAAGTGTGAATTATTTTGTTTAAAACATCAGTCAGCACACATAGACTTGTGATATTGATGACACAATCATACCTCAAGAATAGTAGGAGCTTTATATTTGTCAGCAATATATCACAAAACTTTTTTGGGTTTCACAGTATTTCAGTGGCATTAATAGCAAGTACCATAGTACTCTCTTTTTGGATACCTTTTTAATATTCAGTTTTAAGGTGCTATTGATTATAAGATGCAGCATCAATTTAAAAAGAACTTTACAAAGAAACATTTCAGCATATCAAACATGCACATCAACTGTGTGATTATATCTAGATTTCAGAAACATTACAGTGTGAAGAAACCTATGTCTTAGAATTGAAGCATTGTGGCAATTCTTACTAAAAAATTAGTAATAAGAACAGCTGAAATGGTTAAATAACTCTCTCAAATACCATTTCTCCATTTTAATAATAATATTAATGATATATATAGCATCAATTGAGAGTTTTCTATTTGCTAGACATTGCCAATGCTGACCATGGATAATCATATTTAATATTTACATTAATTCTTTCAGGTGGGTACCGTTACTACCCATGTGTTAAAGACAGATTTAGTTTTCATGTTCAGAGATTAAACATTAAGACTGGTATTTACCTATAAAATATGTGCATAATGGCCAAATGCCCATTTTCCATTTGTTACCCCAATTCACCTCTGTCATTGACCTACTGGCAAGATACAGAAAGCAAAAAGATAAGACTTTTTGATAACTGTTTGTGGGTGCCTTGGAGAAGGAGGAGGCAATAACAACAAATTTTATGGAAACCTTTTTGCTTAGGTTCAGTTTAGACTCTGCACAAGGATACCTTTTATCTAGTGGTATGGATTTGTGATTTAGTCACATATATGAGAGTGAATATAAGGCTCACCTTTTTGAGAACTATTTCGGTATTGACCATTAGCCTCTCATTGTAAATATTGTGCTGTGGGAAACAAAGAGAGTATGGGATTTCCCAAAGCTGGGAGACTTCTGTACTTGAGCCCTATCTTAGTTTGATTTCTTCCAAAAGCAGACTCTAAGATGAGGATCTGGGTGCAAGAATATTATTTGGGGGGTGGGGGAGGTAAATCGTAGGAAATAAGGTGAGGGAATAGGGAAATGGGACAGCAGAGAGAGGGAAGCCTGTGAAGACTGTGGTAATGAACAGATTACTATTTTGGGCAACTAGATTTTACTCCTGCAGGAAACTTTCCAAAGATACTGTCTAGAACATACCCAGAATTGTCCACTGAACAAAAACAGCTAGTATAGTTATCTGTGATATTCTGTCCTTTGTTGGTTGAGAATTGCTTCTAGCATGCTGTTGCTCCAGCATTTCCTGGCTAAGAATGCTCCAGTGGCCAGAGAAAGCCAGAGACACAGGAGGTTGAGGTGGGGGTCATAGTGATTGGTGTATGGGAACTAGCCACCGAAGTTGCAGGCGACATCAGCAAAGGGCTGAGGGGATATGGGCAAGGTACCAGCAATGTCTGCCATAATATTCCTGAAATTGGAATCTAGAATTCAGTGAATCAAGGCGAGGTTGCTTCTAAATGACATCTCTTACCAAAGAAGCTATGCTCAGGGTACTATGATAGTCCTTCCAATAAAAATGTGATGGAGAAACACATGCAGGCGGTATGGGTGTGAAACCCTCCACGGTACTCTCTCACTCAGATAAATCACCTTCGTTCTGGCTCAAGCTTTCACTGAGATAGCTTCAGGCTTCATCTATTTAAATTTGAAATGAAAGTGAGGGTGAGTGCGTTCATTTTACTCAGATGAAGCAGAATCCATCATAATTGCAATTTGATGGCAAATGTAACATCTCTCTCAGCACTCCGTTCTCACCTTTACCATCTGGTTTTCTTTTCAGGGTCAGATTTCACAGAAGCCACACTCCCCTTTCCTAGCACCCAACAAGTCCTCCTTACCTTCTTCTTTCAAAAACTATGTTGTGAGATGGGGAGCTGGGTGGCTCAGTCGGTTGAGCGCCCGACTCTTCATTTCAGCCCAGGTCATGATCTCGGCATCATGACATTGAGCCCCCTGTTGGGCTCCATGCCCAGTGGGGATCTGCTTCAAGATTCTCTCTTTCTCTCTGCCCTTCCCCACCCAAATAAATAAATAAATAAATAAATAAATAAATAAATAAACAAATAAGTAAAATCTTAAAACATTTTGTGAGAGTTACTACAGATGAGGGAAGAGGAGGAGTATCAGGGCTGAACAAATGAACAGAGGCCGAGTGGCCGGTAAATTCACTAGTTCTGTGATTTACTTCATCCTATCAGATTCATGGTGGAGGTGTGTGTGGGGGAGAAGGGATGTGATTCAAATTCACTCTCAGCAAAATTAAAAATTACTGTAAGTCGTGGAGTTTTGGGGTCACTGAAGAGTATATAAAATCTCAAACATTGAATGTTCCCTTGCCAAAGGCTTATCGCAATGTTTCTGTCTGTGTTGGTCTAACGCGAGCCACCAGTGTGGGATGATGGTAGGATTTGCTGATTTTTGACATTCGGTATTTTAGCCATTCCATTTTATGATGTACAGTTCTATGTCTGACTTTATCTGTGAGGTAAGAAATAGACATAAAATGTCTACAGTAATTTTGACCTGTCTTATATGATATGAATTATTCCTTTGATTTTAGCTTTGGAGAATAAACTTGTGAGTCTATTTTATCTTTATTGGCTTGATGATTTGTTTCTGGAATTAGAATCTGACTTTGCTTAATATCTTACTAACACAGGGCAACATCTTTTATTTATATCATAAAAGGTGACAAACAGAAATGTGTTTTGATTAGCAGCTGCCCTCCAAGTCACCCCCACACAGAAACATTTCTCGTTAGAGCGAACCACTCCTCCTCGTTTAATCAAACTGGATACCATGTCCCTATTTGAAGTTGAAAGAATTTAAGGCTGCAATTTCAGGCTGAGTTTTATTTATGAACCAGTTGCCTGTGCAGTATGCATGGGCATTTGAAATTAGTAATAATGAGTTGAATACATACGTATTTAGAACAATGTGTGGACCATTTCCTGACTTTTCTTGTGGTTAAGGCAGACTAGGACAGCAGCAGCTTCCTACAGCTGCCATTACCATTCTACATTTCTCTTTTATTGCCCATCAAACATGTATAGATTTAATGACCTGGAGAGGGATCAGTGAAATTCTTCACAGCACTGCATGTTTATTAATGGGCCTCCTGTTCATTGTGATGTGTTAGTGTCAGGATTATGCCAGTGGTATTGCAGGAGGCAATTAAGGGTTTCTTTATTCCCGATAAAAAGGAAATTAGTCACTGATCAGCAACACAGAGCAGCTCAACATCTTGGCAAGTGCATGAGGGAAGGGGGAAAGCAAGGGCTACAAAGAGGGTAGAAGGTAGGGAGACGGTTGATGAGTTTGCTCTATTAGAGGACATGTCAAGGAGGAACAGGAAGATGAAAGAATGGAAAATAATGAAAGCAAAAAAGAATTGGAAAACGGACTGGAATGGGGGTCTTTACCACGGTTCTTCAGTTTCTTTGGCAAGGAGGACATTAGATTGATTTGATTAAATTCTTTTCAATTCCGTTCAAGAGGAACTTCTTGATCAACTATTTTTGAGTCTATGGAGGTTCCTTGGGGGCAGTAAGAATACTTCAAGTTTCATCTTTGCCTTTAAATAATAGCAGCAGCAAACAAACAAACCAACAAACTTAGGGTTGATTGAGGGTTGGGGCTAGAGGGCCATCATCTGACTCAAGTATTTGACAAGCATTTATTGAGGAATCATACCATGTGACTCCAGCACTAATTTGCCTATATTATGGAGTGAATTGTCTCCCCCAAATTTATGTGTTGATGTTCTAATCCTCCGGTGTTTCAAAATCTGACTGTGTTTGGAGATAGGGTCTTTAAAGAAATAATTAAGGTTAAATGAGGGCATTAGGGTGAGCCCCTATTCCAATATGACTGGTGTCCTCATATGAAGACAAGATTAGGATGTGGACATACAAAGGGAAGACCATACAAAGACACAGGGAAATAGTGACTATTCCAAGCCAAGGAGAAAGGCCTCAGAAGAAACCAACACTGTTCACACCTTGATCTTGGTTTCTAGCCTCCAGAAATGTGAAAAAATACATTTCTACTGTTGAAGCCACCTAGTCCATGGTATGTTGTTATGGTAGCCTTAACAAATCAATACAACCCTGAAATGGAGGAACTATAATCCTATTTAAGGTGAAACTGAGGTTCAGGAAGTTATGCAAGTAGTCTGGATTTACAAAACTAGTATGATTTCAGAACTTGGATCAGAAATAATCCCCGTCATTGAAAACAAGCATTCAGAACATCAGCACCAGAATTGCTAAAAGAATCTTGAAATTTATTTGTTTATTTATTAAAGATTTTATTTATTTATTCATGACAGACACACACACACACACACACACACACAGAGAGAGAGAGAGAGAGAGGCAGAGACACAGGTAGATGGAGAAGGAGGCTCCATGCAGGGAGACCGATGTGGGACTTGATCCTGGGTCTCCAGGGTCACACCCCGGGCCGAAGGTGGCCCTAAACCTCTGGGCCACAGGGGCTGACCTTGAAATTTTTAAAAAAACATTAAAAAATATTTTATTTATTTATTCATGAGAAACAGAGAGAAAGAGGCAGAGACAGAGGCAGAGGGAGAAGCAGGCTTCATGCAAAGAGCCTGATGTGGGACTCAATCCCGGGACTATGGATCACACCCTGGGTAGAAGGCAGACGCCCAACCATAGAGCTACCCAGGCGTCCCAAGAGTCTTGAAATTTTAATCAACAGTTAAACTTTATATGTAAATGGTTAAAAGTCAACTCAAGCAAAGTGAGGATTCTTAAAAACCTATATACAATGAGAATAGGATGTCTTTACTCATTCATTTCTAACCTATAGTATCACATTCAGATCCCAGGATCATACTTCTTAGAAAAACACAAAGCATAAGAACTTGTTCCAAAGAGAAGGAGTCAAAGATGACTGAAGGACTCTGCAACATGCCACATCAAAAATAGTCTAAAGGGGCTACAAGTGCCTTTCTAAAGATAGCTATCCTCATTTGAAAAGAAAAGAGAGAATAGAATGTTCTGAATGAGTCTACAGGAAAGAAATAGGACCAACCTCTCGGGATAGATTTAGTTTCAAACATGGGCAGCTGAGTCACAGGGAAAAAAAGTCTTTAAGGACTTTTTGGGGGTGTTTTGGGAGTAGGACAATATTTGCTTTGCTCACCTTTATCATAAAACACGAGTGGATTTCTAGCCTTAAATTACTGGTGCCACATCTTGGAAGGCAGTTCTGGATGTGTTATCCCAAATTCCATCTGTATTCAACACCAGCAAGGCAACTGTGAGGGGCTCACTTTGAATTTCACCTGGCTGGGCCATAGGCCAAGAGTCACTCCACACCTAGTGGTGCCAGTTGGCTCTCTACTGGCTAATTAAGAGAAAAATTGTTCCCGTGGGGCCAAGTTTCTGTCTCCTAAATAATTCTATAGCCTCTCTCATTCACAAGATCTGTTCATAAGAGTGTGTGGATACTCTATCATTAGGTAGAGTGTATAGTATTAAGTATAGAAATACGGGCCTCGAGTGGGAAATGGGAATTAAAACCTTGTGCATAGGTGGGTATCACCACAGAAATGGTAAATACAGAATGTCAAAATTAAGCTCTTGCTTTCATCCTTTTTCTTCTTAGGACAAGCCAGGAGATCAGGGCGCCTCTGTATTCCTTGAAGGACAGACAGGCAGCCTCAGGTCCCTACCAGCTCACCATTCCTGGGGAGGAGTGCCAGGTCCAACACTGCCAGTTACCAGGTTGGTGAGTCCTTATTTTTGATTCAAGCCATGTCTTCCAAGTTCCCTTCATTTGGTATTAAAGGTGATATTTTGATTCTTCTTCTGCCATTTCTTTGTTTTACTTCCCAAGTTATTCAATTTGAGAAACTTGGGCGAGGAAGTGACATCCGGATTTTGGAGACCCTTCAGAGATTTCAGTAGGGACCCAGAAATAAGGTCCAACGTGAAGCTGTTCTGCTATTATACCATAAATATCAACTATTATGCTATTAAAGTGTACGACTTTTCGTTTGGGTCAAGAGGGACTTTAGATCTGAAAATCTCTGTGATTTTAAGAATTTCTCCTTTGACTTTAATGGATTTCAAGAAAATGTTCATTATGTGTAGAGTTAGAGATTTGTCAGCGAGGCAAGACTATGACTCTAGAAGCTCTGAGCAATGCGAGACTTTGATGCTGTGCCCCTTCCCCTCCCTATGTGCTAAAAACTTAAAAAACAGTGTTTGAATGATAGAGTAATAGTAATAAGCTTCTACAGCATTTATTGCATATCAAATACTCTGGTAAATGTTCTTCATAAATTAATTTATTCACTTCTTAGAGCAAATCATGACATAGGTACTATTTTTATGTCTATTTTATAGTTCATGGTAGGCCTGGGATGCAGTTCTAAGTGGATTGACTTCAGAGTCCGTGCACTTAATCATTATACTATGCTGCTGCTGCTAATAATAGTAGTAGTAGTAATAATAATAGTCTAAGAGTGTTCAACAAAGTATTTTTTTCTCCATGATAAATCTGCTGGTCTTTATTTTGAAATATATAATTCACATACTGAATTCTTAAAAATCGGTCTCCTCCCTGCCCTACCGCAACTCCCCCCCCCCCGCCATTTTGGTGCTCTTGTTTTGCTTGGATGTTAAGCATATTCTTAGTTATTGGATAATCTAACAGAGGCCCTGAGTGAAGACTTGAGTTATCTGGGCTGTGTATAAATATATCAAAATGTAATAGGAATGTCTATTGGGTGGAAGAGAGTACACTACATTCCTTGCCTCCAAAGCCAAAAGAGGAGCAAGTGACTCGTGAATCTCTTGACTTCTTTTGTAGCACTTTGAATTCACATAATTAAAAAAAAAAAATCAGCCTGAGAGGTCTCTTACCTTCTAAGCCATTCACCAAGCTGCCTTCCTTTCAACATAATGAGCCATAATTACTCAATGATCTTTCAAAGGGCAAGTATCTCTGGGACCCTAAGATCTCCTTTACAAAGGCTTCCTCAGGTTTGATTTGCTAATCCCCTTAGTTAAAACGCAGTTATTCCTTTTGGAGATCAAAACTGCTGCAACTACAGTGAGCTTTTAAATAATGGGCTAAAAATGTTATAAAGGTTATCTGAAATCTATTTGGGAACATTCCTCTATACTTTATATCTACATAATCTATTGTTCTATCCATGAAGGTGGAAGCAGAACTGAGCCTGACCTCAGGCAGACAAAGAAAAATTTGCTGTCAGCTTCCTGTTGAATGACAAAATCCCTGAGGCAAAACTCTCTTAAGTTTTTATTTAATTTGTGTTGTACCTACCGCACAACCCTTCTTTGCTGTGTCAAGAATTTATTGAGTTGTAATTAGACTGTCTGAGGGGCAACTACGTTCCAAGCTGAGACCTCTTGTGGATTACCCAAGAGCTAGACTAAAATGGGGGATGAAAAGTGATGGAGAGAGAGAGAGAGAGAGAGAGAGAGAGAGAGAGAGGAGAGAGAGAGAGAGAGAGGAAGAAGAGAGAGTGAGGTGGAGAGATTTATAGAATTTGATATGTGCTATTGCAAAATAAGAGCCTACTTTCATATGGTGGACATGTACAAGGGGCTTGATGTTACCTAGATCCCAGCAGTCCCACAAGAAGTGGTCTCATTCTTACTATTATAGATTTATTTTTCTATCCTTTGGTTGCCCCAAGCTCCGTGATTCCTATATATGTTCCTTTTTTCTTTCCTCCAGCGTTACTAAATTATTATGTTCAATTACCATTATTTTAAGGGTCCTATCTATTTTCAGATTCCAAGTATTGCACAAATTCGTGGCACTAAGATTTTTATCATAGTCTTGTCTCAGCTTCCAATCTGTTGAGTAGCAACAGCCCTTGCATTAACATTTAGAGTAGCCTCGCTGACATGATGACCCAGCCGCTTGCCATACAAATGTAATCAAATCTATTAACGCCTTTATAGATCAAGTTTATTTCTTCTTTATGGAAAGTAGTTGAGGAGAAATGGTACAGAGGAACAAAGGGGTTGGCATCTAGTGGGTATAGATGAGGGAGTTTACCCCTTCCAATTGCCACACAAATCACAGGGAGCGGTTTTTGTTGTTTAGCAATAAACTCTTGAGCTGAAACTTGGACTGAATGTAATTTTCTTTGGGGTGAGATAAGGATGGGTAGGGAAATTAGTTGTTTGGGAAGAAAGGCATATAAAAAGAAAGAATTTTTTTTTTACAATTTCTGGCTAGAATCTCATGGGAATCCTTGCTCTAAGAATTGCTATTAAGGTCCGCTGTCTTGTCTAAGATAATTCTGAAATCAGCACTACAGGGAAAAAGGGTTTCTTATTTGCACTTCCACGTGTGGAAGGGTATTTTGTACATCATGAGCTTGGATTGGACCCAAGTTTGTGCTGAAATGTATATTTTTTATATAGAGTAGAAAAACTTTTAAGTATCCAGGCAGAAAAAGGGAAGATGGGTGATGGGATTCATTGACTAGGATTCAGAGGGTTATAGTTCTATGGATAAATTTGTAGGCTTTCCATGACGTCGCAACATGTGTCCACTAGAGGTCAGTAAAAGGCAAGTGGTGAGAAACTGAGAAACTTCTCCAGCAGGGCGCTAGCTTCCCCTACACCCAGGTGGGTTGCTCGGTTTTAACACTCACATGTGAAAGGCTTTCTTTTAAAGATGACTGAAATGTGGTATTCAAGGTTTCCTGGGAGAGGAGAGCAAAATAAAGAACTCCATCTCCAAAAGAAGTGAAACTGAAAAAAAAAAAAAAAGGTTTGAAGAAGTTACATAGCAGAAAACCTTTCTTAGGCCATTGTTACCTAAGAGTGAACAGGGGTATTTAGCATCGCTGATCTCTTGGATGTGGGTTTAAGCAGGTGTACTAAAGCCTATTGCACGCCTTAGTGGGAAGGAAGCTCTCTGCTGCGATTCCAACAGCACATTTTCCAAACCTTGATGGCATTTGTTGCATTGTTTACTGTTTTTTTTCTAGTACATGTTTTCCTCTTGTACTAGTTTGCAAGCTTCTTGATGACAGGAATCAGATCTCGGGCATTTAAAAATCCTCAATACTTGGCCACTGCTTGACTAGAAAGTTGTAGGTCACCAAAAAAAGTATGAATCGCGCATAATGTGTTCTTTATTATTATTTGCAAAGTACAGTAGTATTTGTGTAGATGTGTGTGCTTGGAGGGGTCTTTTTCATTCTCTAGAAGATTCAAAGTGGATAAACATCCATATACTACCTTTCTTCTCATAAAACTAACCAAAATGATCATGTCTCAGTTTTATCTGTTTGCTTTTCCATTTCTGATGAAATTCAGAACTAAAAATGAATGTCTCTCTGAGATATAAAATGCAGGAGAAAAAAAGATCACTGTTACTTTAACCGCAACCAGTTTTCTGCATAAAGTCAAGATGGATTTCAGAGCTTTTCAAATTGATGGGTGTTAGTCTGGCAAGCAGTGAATTCTGGCCCTCAATTCTCGAGTTGTCAGACTATTTCACAGACCTGCTGCATGATGGAAGGCTATTGAATATTACTCAGACATTGACCATTATGTTCTTTTCTTCCGCCAAGCATTAAGCACTTTCCCTTTAAGGTGAGTTTCTGTTTCCCCCTGACTTTGTGTGTTTAGAAGTCCTATAGAGGAAGCAGGTACCCAATCTGAAATCCAGAGCACTCTCAGCTTTGGCATCCACATCTTTCATGGTAGGTGGCTCAATGTGGTGCCTTTGAACACACGGCCCCAGTGGGAGCCCTATTATCTGCTAAATATTTCTGGAAATGTTTATTCAGAACATGGAGCACAGCAGGCTGCCCCCCTACTCCTACACTGACAGCTAAGCCTTTGAAATGGCAAATGCATAGACCTCCTGAGCGCCTCTACTTGGCCCCTGCTGTTGACATTTTCAAAGTTAACATATAAAATGATTTCATTGAAATAATATTTTTGAAGATCTTACTGCCTAAACTTTATCAAGATTCACAAATTAGCTCTAGGATGACATTTGACTTAGGTAGAGAGTAGGAGTTTTAAAATGAATATCTGATAGATTATACTCAAACTAATCCCATTATGATACCCAGAACATATTGTTAAGCCTCCCATTATTCACTTGAGGCTGTTTCTTAAAAATTTTCTGGTGTTATTTCCAGACACATAATCCTAATTCACTGGAGCTAGTTGACCCTGCAGAGACCTTCTAGTAAAACAGTATCTTCATTTTAGAGGTGAAGTAGTCAAGGTTCTTAGAAGGTATCTGAAATGACGCTAGAGATGGGACATTCAAACTTTTTGAGGTAACTTTTCCCTCAACAATTTAATTAATTTGGTCTATGTATGATCATTGAGAATGATATAGATAGTGTCTGATTACATCACAAAATTACACCATCTCAGGTTCATAGGGCAGGCATGATGGATAGAGTCAAATAGCATCATTTCTGATTAAACCATTCACCTTTCTATACCTTGTATTTTCCTTTCTAGTCCTGAAAGGAGGTGAATGTGGGAAAAAAAATGTCATATGTATAAAAAGAAAAAAATCTGATTCCAGGGTATAGGTAAGTGGGGAGTGGGGGCAGAAGGAGTAAGATGGGCTTCTACACATAGTCTCCTTCAAAGCTTCTCCCAAGAAGTGTATACAAAAAGTAGTAGTGAGCTGGTTAAGCAAAGCAAAAGTTCCTTGGTGATAGTGGAAAAGAGATTGTTTTAGTTTTGGTGGAGAGATCTAATCCAAGAATCCAAGGCACTGTCTCAGTGCCATAGATAATGCACTTTCTGTTCATTTCAACTCAAAAAATGCTTATTTTATGTTTCAGGCAGGCATTGGATATATATACCAGTGAACAAAATAGAGTCTCTGTTCCCATAGAATTTACATTCTTATGGGAGGAGATAGACACTGAACAAATAAGAGATGAGAAGTGCTAACCAAGGAATGTTAAGCAGGACAAAGGAGATAAATAGTGATGGCAGGGGTGGGGTGACATTTTGTAATGAATGGTTGTCTTGGGTATTCCCGTGGGGACTTCAAAAGGTGTCCAAGCAGCTGCAACATTGCTTAGGCTTTCCTCAGGAGAACAGTGTGTCGGGGCAGATAGGAAATTGGATTTTCTGTCACTTGTATGGCCATTCAGTGGGTCAAGATACCATCCCTTTGCCTCAGGACCAGCCTCCCCGCTCCTTCTGCTGCACCCTGAAATGAACTTGTGTGGTCTCTGCGACTGCTCATGTCTCCCATGTGACATCGGTGGTATTGGCCTAGTTTGGCTCTTTGTGAGTCAAACTGAATTTAACTGTTATTAAACCCATTTCTGGCAAATGAGGCTCAAAAGGTATTTGACTTGGGTTGAGAACCTGGTTGAGAACCTGGAACAACAAAGAGTATAGCAACTAAATCCATGGCTATTCTGGTCATATTACTCAAGAGATTTTCTTGAGATGGAGAGTCAGTTAGGTGAAGACTTCCTTTTCTATTTATGTTTTCTTTTTTTTTTTTTTAAGATTTTATTTATTTATTTATTCATGACAAACACAGAGAGAAAGAGTGAGAGCCAGAGACACAGGCAGAGGGAGAAGCAGGCTCCATGCAGGGAGCCTGATGTGGGACTTGGTCTAGGGACTCCAGGATCACATCCTGGGCCAAAGGCAGGTGCTAAACTGCTGAGCCACCCAGGGATCCCCCCCCCCCCCCCAAGAATCTTCTAAAGGATATCGAGTTTTTTTTGTTTTTTGTTTTTTGTTTTTTGTTCAGTAGGTCTCTGCATTCAATAAGCATTTAGTCAACACAAAGCTTACTATAGCTACTATAGCTACTGTTTGGGGAGGGCTTTGTCCCTTCTTAAAAGGTAGGATACCCTGGAAAGTGTGAGACATTAATGTTTACCAGCTGTTTATACTTATTCTTGTTAAGCTTCACATTTTTGTCTGTGACAGTGTTAGGTGGAGGGAGGGGTTATGGGGAAGTGAAGAGAACTTGATTTTATAGAGCAAGAGAAGGTAGAGTGATGAGGCCCATGGGAATGGAGAGCAGGAGACAAATTCCTAATTTTGGTGAAGACCAAGATATTCTTTTGATTCTATTATTCTGATCTTCACTGTCTTAGTATCTTAACTCATGCCTCTATACACATATGATCTACAAAATAGTCAATAACTGGAATGGCGCTGGAACCAACCAATCAGAACAGACACCAGGAACACCCACTACTACTGAACCCAAGGGGATTTCTTGGTTATAAAAATAAGTTGAGAAAGGGAAATAAGGAGTGACTCATTAATAA
The DNA here is from genome assembly GCF_048418805.1 of Vulpes vulpes. NCBI lineage: Eukaryota > Metazoa > Chordata > Mammalia > Carnivora > Canidae > Vulpes > Vulpes vulpes. Next base: position 66,449,699 of record NC_132781.1, read on the forward strand.
ACACATGAGACTGAAGCAAATACAATGACCTAAACAGTGGGGTATATCCTCCCTGGCCACCTTTGTGTTTTTATGGCAGTTGTCTTTCTCTTACATCATGCTTACTGTTTTTAAACTTGTGACTGTTTTGTAAATACAATAACATAGTGATTGTTTAACAATATATCTGCTGGTGTGCCTAGTATAGACTGATGACTCTCATTTGTAATAGAATTTTGAATCTCAAGGATATTTGAAAACTTACTATATTCATGTAGTGTTGTATTTAATTTGCACTGAAAAATTAAGATGTCTTTCCAGTATCAAAGCAGATGCTCAATTAATATTTGTTAGATGAAAATTTATGAAAGCAAGAAGCAAGCAAGCAGAGCTCAGATAGGTCATGTCCTCCATAAAGCATTCCTGACTGCCTAAGCTGGATGTGATTTCTCCCTTCTCTGATTTTCCATTGCCCTCTTGTTTGTATTTATTACCTCATGCAATTCGTTTTCTCATAAATGCACAAAAATGCCATTTTCTCAAACGAATTACAAGATTGCAGAGTGTTTTATACTTTTTTATACCAGCCATACTCTTTTGGTAATGAAAAGTTGAATTGTGAAGAGGGGATGGGAGAGACAGGGAGACTTGGTGGTGTGAATTGATAATGGTCTCAACTAATATGGCAACAGTAGGAATGAAGGAGAAGGGGAGATAAAAGAAGCATAATAAAAGAATCACTCAGACTTCGTAATTGGATATGGGAAGATGGGGAGAAGGCAGAGTCCTAGCTAACTTCTGATTTTGAGCCTTTAAAGTATTAGGGTTCTTGGACCTAATGTCTTTCACAAGCAGTGTTGTAAAGCTAGGGCTGTTTTACTCATGCAATATGAGCTGATATAGAGGGTTTAGCAGTTGCTTTTCAACCTGGAATGAGTTTACAGTTCAGCCAAGGTTACACAGCTAGTAAAAGGCTGAGTAGGGATTATGAACTCAGGGAGTCTTTCTGGCCACTGTGCTGTGTAGCCTCTTATATTCAATGAGATAAGGCGTATGAAACTTGCAAACTTGAAAGCTGCATACAAATGTTACTTCAAATAAACATTATGGGAAGTTTGTGTTATTGGAACTGAGACTCAAAGCATGAGGAGCAGTCAGTGGCAGATGAAGAGGGTTACAAAGGAAAATAGAGAGGTCACGGAGGGCAGGTGGTTCCACAAAGGCACAGTGGGTAGCCTAACATGTGGGAGAGGGAAGGAGAATGTATGTAGCTAGTAAACAACCTGACCAAACCTTTGCCCAGTCAGTTCAGTGAAAATGGAAACCTGGGGAGAGCAGTTACTCTTAGAAATTTGATCCCAGAGTTCTCAAAAACACTTTGGATCAGAGAGAGGGGGACAATGACTTGGGGTTTGTAGCTCAAATATTTCTTCCACCTGCCACACATGCACACAATATCTTTGGCTAATCAGTTAGGATAAGGCTATCCCAGAGCCTGTGCTCGCAGGCTCTATCCTTGGAATTGTTTCTAAATGTAAAGTAGGAAGTGATCTTTTGTTTGAGCCGCAGAATATAAGAGCCGGGAGTCCAAGATTCAGCATTCAAAATGCAAGTGATGTCCTCAGAGACTATCACAGCATAAATAGAATCCCTAAATGCAGAGGGCAAGGATTCTGCATGGCCCACATACACAAAAGAACCAATAGGGTAGCAGTTGGGAATCAATTCTGTTAAACGCAAAATACAATAGGGAGCAACACTACATTGTTGCAGAGGCATTCTTAATTAAACAATTCAAATGTGCTTTTAATTCCTGCTAAAATGAGGAGCAGAGAGAAGGCAAATGGGCAGCATTTGGTGTTAAATGTCATGCCTTGGAAAGTACAGGGTGTTAGAGGAGCCTAAACAGGGCCAAACTGGTAAGAACACAGAGCATAGGGTAGCTAAAGACGGGAGTAGGGTCAGATTGTGAAAAAAGCCTTTTAAGCCATGGTAAGGAATTAGGATTTTATTCTTAAGAAAATAGGTAGCCATCGGAAGATGAAGAAGAAATTGCATCTTCAGTTTAGTGTCGGAAAGGGAGAAAGAATTGTTCAGGATGATGAAATTAAGAGGCTATTACAATAATCTCTGCAGGAGACAATGATGGCTAACACTTGGGGTGCCTGGCTGGCTGAGTCCATAGAGTGTGTGACTCTTGATCTCAGGATTATAAATTCAAGCCTCACATTGGGTGTAGAGATTACTTAAAGATAAAATCTGTAAAAAAAAAATGGCAACACATAACTAGTACTTAATATGTGATAGTCATTCTTCTAAGCTACTTTAGAGAAAACATGTGTTTATACATAATAACTCATTCAATGCCATGATGATACAGTAGATGGTATTTTTATACCCCTCACACTACAGATGATGAGACTGAGGAATAGAGAGGTTAAGAAACATGCCAATGTCACACATTTAGTGGTATAACTGAGATTTGAACTCAAGCAATGTTTTTTTTTCTTTTTTAAAGATTTTTATTATTTATTCATGAGAGAGAGAGAGAGGCAGAGACACAGGCAGAGGGAGAAGCAGGCTCCATGCAGGGAGCCTGACGTGGGACTCGATCCTGGGTCTTCAGGATCAGGCCCTGGGCTGAAGATGGTGCTAAACCACTGAGCCACTCGGGTTGCCCCTCAAGCAATGTTTTTAATAACTACAATACACTCTCTGACTAAGATAGTCTTATTGGGGGGCAGCCCTGGTGGCTCAGCAGTTTGGCGCCTGCCTTCAGCCCAGAGCGTGATCCTGGAGACCTGGGATCGAGATCGAGTCCCAGCATGGAGCCTGCTTCTCCTTCTGCCTGTGTCTTTGCCTCTCTCTCTCTCTCTCTCTCTCTCTCTCTCTGTGTGTGTGTGTGTGTGTGTCATGAATAAATAAATAAAATCTTAAAAAAAAAAGATAGTCTTATTGGAGATGATAAGAAGTAAACTGAGTCAAAAAGTAAGCAAGAGATTTGGTGATTTACTGGAGCAGTGGAGCTAAGGACTTTGGTTCGAATATATTGAAATTGAAGGGCCTTTGGGTCATTCAAAGGAAGCTAACAATTGCAAAAAAGAAGGATCTGGGTTGGAGCTCCCTATTTGAAAGCTTCCAGAGTGGGAGAAATTCAGCAGGGTGAGTGTGAAGTGAAGAATGGAGAAAGATGAGGGCCTGGTCCATAATCTTGATTCTCCTCACATTCAAGGACACATAGAAGAATAGGAATCTACCGGAAGCCTGGGAAGGAGTAGCCAGAGAAGAAAAGGAGATGAGGACAGTGGGTGTCACAGAAGATGAGGTAAATGAATTTCAAGAGGCAAGGATGGCCGTATGAGCAAGATGACAAAGATTTAGCCTTAATAATATCAGAGCTGTATACTCACTAGTTTAAACAATATTTATTTATTTATTTGAGGGGTGTTGGGGACGAGGGACAGAGGGGCAGAGACAGACTCTTAAGCAGACTCCATGCCCAGCTTAGAGCCCGACACAAGGCTGGGTCTCACAACTCTGAGATCATGACCTGAGCTGGAATGAAGAGTCAGATGCTTAACCAACTGGGCACTCAGGTGGACACTCCTAAACAATACTTTGAGGAGGTTTGGCAAAAATAGAAGAAAAAGATTTGAGAGATGATTAGTTTTTAATGTAAGTATGCTTAGCATGTGGAAATGCTGAGAGAGACGGAGTCAGGGTCAAGTTGTAGTCAGAAGACAGAGGAATAAACAGTGTAGCTGTTTCTAGATGTATTAGTGAAAATAAAGCTAAACTGCTCCAACAAAAAGACCTTAAAATGCAATAGCTCAAACAAAACCACCCTTTATTTATTCCCCGGTCACACTGTAGGGCAGCTCCTTTGCTAGGCATCTCTATTCCCCAAGGACATTCAAGGATCTAAGTTTTTTTGAACCTGTGTTTTCTTGCTTCCCCAGGGCATTGTTTTGTGGATGGTGGGTCTCCAC